>NW_028186901.1:0-8140 GCF_003343005.1 Rhea americana
GGGGGGTGCGTGTGTTTGAGCGTTTCCCTTTCGCCTTGCCGTTGTGGTGGTGTGCCCGCTGTGTGCGTTTGAATTTCCCAGCCTCGCCAGCTCTGTGGTCTTGATGTAATGTGCGCGTCTTGGTGGTGCTGGTTTTGCTTTCAGCATGCCAGTTGCTTTTGTTGTGCTCTTAGTGTATGGGAGCTCTTGATGCTCGGGAAGGGTTGCTGCGTGCCGTGTTTTGGGAGAACGTTGGGAGGTGCGCGCTGCGTCGTGTTGCAGAGGGCCGGTTGCGTTAGAGGAGGTGTCCTGGTGCCTCGTGCAACTTAGCTTTTATCAGCTCCACTGGGTAAGATTTTCATAGCATTTCCAATTTTTCTTGTGGTGTTGTTTCATCTGTGTTGTAAAACTAATCATTTTTTTTTCTCTTATTTTTACTTTCCCATGTTCCGACCTATGCCCTTTAACTCCTTCCCGTCCATTTTCATGTCTCTGTGGAGTCTGGCTTAGTGTTGTGCGTGTGCTTGCATGAGGTGGTTGAAGAGAGCCGTCAAGGATCACCCTGCGCAGGGTTGCGGGAGATTTTTGGGTTCGAAAGGGACCCGTCCATCTGTCTAGTGTTAGCTGGAGGTCGATTGCATTTCAGAGGCCTCTTGGTGTGGGCCTGAATGTATTTGGTTCCGTATGTTTCCTTTCCTTGCTTTATGGCTCCATGCAATAGCCCGTTTTGCATTTGCACGTAGCCTTTTCCTTGTAGTGCTGGTGAGGTGGTGGAAGTGCATCCCTGTTGAGGTGCTGTGGTTGAGCAGAGCATGCAGTGTCCTTCCCCCGTGCTGTGTTTTCCATGCGTGGGGAGGCCAGAGGAGGCTTATCCTGGGGTTGTCCTGGCCTGGCTTAGTTGTGGTGTGGGGAGGGGCAAGCAGCTAGGGCAGAGTTTTTTGGTGTGGTGGCACTGGTGTGTGGAGGGCAGTGGAGGAGCTTTGATGGGTCCCCTCCTTGCTGCTTCTTGGAGGTGAGCCGTGTGCGTGGTGTGGCGTTGCTGAAAGATTTGCCTTTCCATAAGAAGTTTGGCTGTGATGGAGTGGTTGTTTTGCGGTGTGGGGTGCAATGGGATGTGGGTGTGGTGCCTTGTGTCTGGGAGAGGTTTGGGAATGGAGCAGGAGCGTGGTGGGAGGCGAGGAGAGCTTGGGGCAGGCTGTGTTGAGGCTGCGAGTTGTGGAGGCCCCAGGGTGCTTCTTGGGAAGGGGCAGCAGCAGTGAAGGAGAGGAGGCCGTTGGCAGCAAAGCCTTGAGCTGTGGCCTGTGTGGAGTGGTGTGCAGGACAGACGTGGGCGAGGTACTCTCTTTTCAGTAGTGCCATGTGACAGGACAAGAGGCAATGGGGACAAACTGAAACACAGGAAATTTCACCTGAATATGAGGAGGAAATTCTTTATTGAGAGAGTGACAGAGCCCTGCAACAGGTTGCCCAGAGAGGTTGTGGAGTCTCCTTCCCTGGAGATATTCAAAACCCACCTGAATACAGTCCTGTTGAACATGGTGTAGGTGACCCTGCTTGAGCAGGGAGGTCAGACTAGATGATCTCCAGAGGTCCCTTTGAACCTTACCAATTCTGTGATTCTTGAGGCATGAGTCTTGGCAGGCCCAAGAGTGATTTGTATTGCAATCCCTGTTGCGGGCCTGGCATCCCATTTACCATGCAGACGCAGGCCCCCCCATGAGCAAGCGTGTGGCTTCAGTGGGAGAGACATGTGTGCCTGGTGGGACATGGTTGCATGTAGGGCTGAGTGTGAAGTTCCCAGTCATCTCTCTGGCTTGTGGTAGGGGGCTGAGAACTGTTTTGTGGGGGTTGCAGTATCGGGGTCTCATCTTTGATCTGAAGAGCCGTGCCCCTTGGTGTGTTTGCCTGGCTGCCTCTTGAAAGCTCCTCTTTGCTTGGCCTCCCTGCTCAGTGCCCAGGTCTAGCTGTGGGGTTGTGCTCAATGGGTTTTTGGGGCCTCCTCTGCTCCGCTCTGCTCCTGGCAGGCCAGGGCAGGTGGAGCGGGCTGTTGGTCAGGGAGAGAGGCTTGCTTGCATGGAGTGGGCTGCAGGAGGGAGGCTCCTTCCTGCCTGCATCTGTGGGTCTTGCCTTTTCCCACCTAATGTATTCATGATGACCACCGTTTATTTTTACAAAAGCTCTTTATTTCCCTAGAAAGAATAAATAAATAAATAAATACAATAAATAAATAGATTTTGGTAATAAATAGTCATCAGCATCTGAGTGTCTTTGGCAGGTGCCACTGGGACCTTCCTCTCCGTCGAAAGAGATCTCAGTCCAGAAGGAACATAGACTGCCACGAGTAATAAGTACTGCCCATTTTTCCATAGCTTCGCTGCTGTCCCTTGATCTGAAACACGTCTGTATGTCCCCCTAGCTTTCTTTGCCTAGAAGTGGTGTCCCTGGCGAGCGCAGGGTGACGTGGGGGCTGTGCCGCAGCCTGGCTCCCGCATGGTTGTGGTGCCGCTGGGTTGAGCACTGTCACGCCTGTTTCACAGGCAGCGTGGAGCCACGCCTGGAAGAGGGCTGAGTGGTGCTGAATAATCCGAGTCCTTGCTGAAGATGCCTCCTGTGGCTTGGTGGCTTGTGGCTTTCATTGGAGACAGTCTTTGAACGAAGCTGGGATTGGAGGGAAGGAGCTGGCTGGCTTTCCATTCTGCGTGTGAGCTTGTCAAGGTGTTGGAAGCAAGTCTGAGCTTCGAGGCGGATGTTGTCCCAAGCACAGGGGCTGTGGCTGTGCTTGTGGAGGAAGTCTCGGATGCGCCTGAAGTATCTGGTGATGCGGAGCCGTGTGTTGCGGGGCCCTTGGCTTTTGGAATCCATGCCTCCAGCTGGCAGGCATTGCTGGAGGTGTTGGATTTGATGCTCAATGTGGTTGAGGAGCTGTTGGTGCGCTTGCGCGTCCCAGTGGGCGGGGGTGTTTTCGCTGCTGAGAGTGGTGAAGAGGTGCTCGAGGATGTGGAGGATGGCGGCGGTGGCTTGTTGTGGGTCGTGGATTGTGAGGAGGGTGTTGGGGAAGAGGAAAGTTGGGTCCTGTTGGGCGCAGGTGTGTGTCAGGCGAGGAGCCATGGCGAGGAGGAGCTGGAGGCTGTCCCAGTTGAAGGTGGTCTGCTGGGTGCGAAGGTTGGCGCAGCGGAAGGCAGTGCCGAGAGCAGGCAGGAGGAGCAGGAGCAGCGTGGCGCCGTGCTACAGGCAGGGGTGTCGTGCTGCGGGCGCTGCCATGGTGGTGTGTAGAGTTGTCCGGAGGTGCGGTGCAGGAGGCTTGTCAGCCGTGGTGGTGGTGTCGAGTGGTGTGCTTGAGGCTGCGCGTCGCGTCCGGCTTTATTTGGTGCGGCGCGTTTCCCTTTGCCGTTTTCTAGTTGCGGAGAATTTCCCTGTTTCCATTTTCATTTTTGCTTTCCATTTGTTTGGATTTTTTTTTCCCGTTATGGTGTCTGTGGCCCTTGAAGTGTATCCATGCAGTGTCCATGCTACAGAGGGGGGAGACAATTTTCCTTTTGTGGTGCTTTGCTTTGGGTGCTGGGAGAAGACCCTCTTGAGGAAACCTGGCCATTGTGGTCTTGTGGTTTGGTGGGGGATGTGAAAGTGCCTGAGGCAGAAGTTTTGGAGAAAGCTGTGTTTAGGGTGTGCTTAGGCATTTTCCTTTCCTCTCTGCTGTAAGCCATCTAACCTGTTTTTATTCTGAAGATCCCTTGCCTACTAAAATCCGTTTTTCTTGTTTAATGCTTTGATGTTTTTATTTGTGAGTTAATGCATACTTTACAGTGTTTTATTTGCTTTTTACTGACTTTTTTGTGGTTTTCAATAGCACCTGTAGCTTTGCTAGTGTAGCATGGTTTTTCCTTTTCAGAGTATCTTGCAAGCCAGAAGGTTTTTTCAGTTAGTTTTCGTCAGTATGTGAAATTTGTAAGGAAGTGACTAAAGATTATATAGAAGATTTTTCATGAAAAATCCTGTATGATTTATTTTACTTTCTGTATTTTATTTTCAGAGTTTTTTTTTCTTGTTTTAGAAGCTTCACTGTATTAGGTGTATAGGAGGAATGATCTGATGGGAATGTTTTTGTTTAATTGTCAAATTCTGTTTGTTGTTTCACTTTCCTTTACATCTAGAAAGTGAAAGTGGTTGGAGTTCCGAGTGAAAGTGATCCCCTCTGCCAGCAGTGAGAGGCAGCAGAGCTGTTGACACAGTGTGAATGCAGTTTTCCCCTAACTTTTCAGGTTTTTCTTTTCTATTTAAACTGAATTTCTTAATGCTTATTGATTCTGTGAATTCTGTTTGTGTTAGTTAGATGTGTAATCTCTTCTGTCATTCCTGTGTATTAGAAGTCTTAGAAATGTCTGCAGGACTCCAGCCTTAATTGGTGTGTATACTACCTTCTTAGCTAGTTGATGAAGCTTAAATATATTACATTAATGGGATTTTTTTTTTTTTGCAAGTCCTCTATGAAATTTTGCTATATCAGCTTTTGAGTCTGTACGTGATGTTTTTGGTTTTGATTTTAATCAGGTTCATCCATGTGCCTTCTGGAGGGCCAAGAGGTGTCTGTGTTGTTTAAAGAACAGAGTATTTCTTCTGATGCATTCCTATGAGCAGGCTTGAAGTTTGAAGATAACTGGCTTACAGTCAGATTTTCTCGTGGCTGTGTGTGTGTGTGTGTGTGTGTGTGTGTGTGTGTGTGTGTGTGTATGTGCAGCTGAGGGCAGGGATTCGGGGTATCAGTGAAGCAAATTCTGTTCTTCCCTCACCTGAGGGGTAGGAGGAATAGCTGGATTTTTTAAACCTTGTTCTCATGCAGATCTGGTTAAACTTTGTCTACTTTCTATAGGCAAAAGAAACCAGTGTGTCACTTCCAGTTTGTATCCATCAGGTCCTGTTCAGGTCTCTTCTCCAGATGTGCTTTTGTGATTCCCCCTCCCCTCCCACCCCCGTCTCCGAAGGAGGAGAGTGTGCTACTTTGTTCTGGCAACATTTTTGATAGTTTAGTTGTGTTCTGTGAAAAGTGATTCATCCTGGACTTGATAAGATGCCATTGCTAAGGGTGGTTATAAGGGCCACTGCTGCCTGCGGGGCAGGGGGATCCCTCCTGTCGAGCCCCTGAGCCCACCGCGGAGCACCCGCAACCCAGGGGACTCCTCGTCCCAGGCCAACTGATGCGGCTGCTGCTCTCCCAGTTGCAGGTTCAGCCGGGAGCGAGGCTGAGTGTGTCCCCCGGGGACATGCACATGATGCAGACATGACTGGCAGCACAGGTGGCTGCAGACATGGTGCTGGGCAGCTTCTGCTGCCGGTACTAAGACCCTTGCTCCACACACTCTGGGCCTCCACAGCTGAACTTGGCACACAGGGCTCTCTAGCCCCTCTCCTGTGGTGGCACTGAGGACCTCCCTCTGCAGACGTGGGGCTGCCAGCATGAGGGTTTTACTCTGGGTGCTGGCCCCAAACTCTCACTTGAGTGTCTCTGGGTGCAGTCCCCTGGACCTGACAGCACTTGGGCACAGGGTAGGGAGTGAGATTACATGGAAAGATGGATAAGAATGGGTTTAATTAAAAAAAAATAATAAAAAAGAAGATGGAACAAATGACGGTAACGAGACACAGGGCTTGGTCAGACAAGCCTGCTGCCTGGCAGCTCCGTATGTGTGCCCAGTCACTTTTATACCCCCTCCTCTCTATTACCTCCTCCTTATTCTTCTCCCATCTTCTTCTCCCAAATAACCCTTATTAAGTTTTGCATAATCCCACAGCCCTCATGAACAACCCTGAATCCTCATATCTGTCTTCTTAGTTGCAGCAAAGTCCAGCTCTCCAAAACTGTGCCCGTACTTCTCATGGCCTGGTGCTCGGTGGCCAGAGACTTTTGCTCCTTGTCACTGTTTCTGTTTATCCGTTGTCCAGCAGGTCTGTGCATCTGTGTATTTTGTTAAGCACTTCCCTGTTCATTTATAATCCCCTTTGCACTGAAAGGTCTCGATCAGATAACCCTAATGAAGCAGATGCTCTCACGTTCCCCGTAGCTGTACAGATTATTTCCTGTTCAATAACGGAGGATTGTGTGTAGGAAACCAGGCAGTGATACGTAGAAATATCAGTGATGTGGAAGGTGCTGTTAACTCAGAGAGAAAAGCATCTGAAGTGTCAGGGAATTTGCGGAGATGTACATGAAGAACAGTATTTTTCCAGCTTTGGAAAATGTGTGCAAATGGGTATATTAGTTGTTAAAGTGTTAACTCTTGATGGTTTAGAAATGGTGAGGGGTATGTGGTGAATGTTAAGAGGAAAACAGCTTAGGAGAGTACCAGCTTCACATGTGGGTTGGTTTTTCTGGTGAAGGTTTGCTTTTCTTTTTTGTTCTTCCCCACCCTTCTCCAAACTGAAGACAAAATGCAGGCTTGTTTTTGCTGGCATGTCCTGTTGTCTTAGAGGTCAGGCTTTCCAGGACTGTCTTACATTTCCAAAGAGTACCCAGAACAGTGATCTAAGGGCTCCTGCAACATAGCATGAGCAAATGTTCAGTCATCTGCTGGTAACTCTTTCCTGTAGTTTCCTTCATTTAAGTTCATACCGTTTCTCTAGCTCATATTTTCACTTTTTGAAAAGAGAGCGTATTACAAGACTAAAACTTTTTAACTAATCTACATTTCATTTATGATTCTGGCCTGAACCCAGTCTTTGGCCCAGCAAACCTGATGATCTGCTGCTGCTCTAAGCACAGTCTTACTGGAAGATAACAGCTCAAAGCTAAGGATTGGAAAGGAGAAGCTTTTAGTTGTTCCCTTGGAGCTGGGGTGGATGCTTGGTGAGGAGTTTGTATCTTCTATGTGTTCTAGCTGAAGCCACTCTGACTTTTTGGTTGTGGAGGGAAAGGAGTATTCACAGCCATGGAGACCATGATGTGTTGAGAAGCTGCTCTTACCTCTGCTCGGTTGATAGTGGCCACCTCTTGGTCTGAGCTTGTGTGCAAAAGAGCAAAAATTTGTTTTTGCCTCTCAGGCTCTAAACATCCTTTCTCCTAGATGGATCAGCAGATTTTTTTTTGGTTGGATTTTTTTTGTTGTCACTTTTTGCAGTTAGGAGTTCAGCTGCCCTAAGCTGGAAGGTCAGCTTCTGCCCAAGCCTCCTTTATTTCTTGCTTTTTAAAATTTTTATGCACATAACTGGCATAAGAACTTTCTGACTCTGTTATGATTTTGATTATTAATAAATGATGTTGTCTCTCTCTAAGGATTACTATGGAATTACATTCCCTGCTCCTGCAACCTTAACAGGCAGAGACGGAAGCCTTGCTAACAACCCATACTCAGGTGAGTGCCAGCTTGAGAAGAGAAGGATAACTTAGGTGTAGGTCATCATGCCACTGCTGAAAGAGGAATTATTATTCCCTTCTACGAACAGTTTAACCCTCAGTCCAAACTGGTCAAACAAAACTGACATTAATTTTTCTCTGTGGTTTTGGTCAGTAAATTGTACATGAGTCCTTCTGGGATAAAATTGGGTAATCTTTGAGAACAAGTGCAAAATTATTGAAAATAACTGACAGTATCATCTACTGTATTTCCCAGGAATGTACAGATTATCCCATAGCTTGGTCTGTGGTTGTTGGTGGGGTGTTTTTTGTTCTTTGTTTTTGTTTTATTTTAAGAAATTCAACTAGCTTTCTATCTATCTTTCCACTTTTTGGCCCTAGAATAGACCCTTTCAGACCTTCCTCAGCAGTTCCCCTTACTTTGTTGTTGCTGTTTTAGCACTCCTGTATTTCCATCAGGAGTTGAGTCTAGCAGGCTCTCCCTACTCCCTCCCTGAGTCTGATGGACTTAATTTCTGAAAGCATATGCGGTCTAAAACCCCCTTCCTCATCTCAGCCCATGTTCTTTAATTATCAACCTGCTCAGTTTACATTAATTTCATCCAGGATTTTCAGCTTGTGGTTTTCTCCTGCTGGTATTTGATTACAACTGAAAGTTGTAGCCATAGGTGTTATTGTTCCTATAATGCAGCTATTAAAATTTATCATACTTATTGGCAGCTAGCAAACGGAGTACTGGGTACGAATGAGACATGTGATACGTGTCACCTCCCTGAAAAGAGTGAATATGCTACTTTGTAGGCTGTCCCCCCCCCC
>NW_028186901.1:8183-37820 GCF_003343005.1 Rhea americana
AAAGTGTGTTGGAGTTGTCTGCTTGGTTACTCACCTCTCTTAGGAGGCTGCTTTGGAGTTAATAACCAAATTTCCCTTCCTACTTCTTCAATAAGGTGGCCCACGATGCAAGCCTTGCTTTCCTGGCCTCCAGCTACTGTCTCCAGACCTTTGGTGGTGTGAGGAATCAGACATCTAATTACTCATGCTTGACAAATAAACAGACATTGACAAAAATATGCCCGTTGTTGCCTGTATATCCTAACTTGCTCTCGACCCATGAAGCTTAACTAATCAGGTTAACCTTTAGGAGAGCCGTGCTTTAACCCGGCAACCATTTGCTCTTTGGCTATTTACCATGCTTATGCTTTTAGCATGTTTTATTGCCGTGGTCTAAGAGTGATGAATCTTCTCAGACTGTGAGAGAAGGGTAAGTATTGTTACCTCCACTTTATGAATGGATTAACCACAGTGCAGAGTTCTCTGCCATGATCGAGCGATGTCCCTTGTGACTGTCAGGAGTAGAAACCAGGAGAGCTCTTCCCTTGAAAATCTATAGCTTTTCAAGTATAGGACACAATCTCTTTTTGGAGTTGTTTACTTGTATTCGGAGGATCCTCTTGGAGTGGCTTTTATAGCTTTTCTGAGCAGTTATTTCTTTTGCAGGTGATGTAACAAAATTTGGTCGTGGGGATTCTGCCTCCCCTGCTCCTGCTACCACGCTAGCCCAGCCACAGCAGAACCAGACGCAGACGCACCATACAACTCAGCAGCCCTTCCTCAACCCTACCCTGCCCCCAGGGTACAGCTATACTGGATTACCTTACTATGCTGGTGTGCCAGGCGTACCCAGTGCGTTCCAGTATGGGCCAACCATGTTTGTAAGTATGACAGCCGAAACCATAGTCCTCTCTTTACGCCTCTCTGGTTTTACTCTCTCCAGCCCTGACCGCCTAAATGTTCCCCATTCTGCAAGGGATTTCCGACAAAGCTGTTGTGCAAGCCCGAGAAAATAATCACAGTCCCTCCCTCAAGAAAAGAGGAAATTAAAAAAGCTGGAATTCATGGACTCCTACACAGGCTCATGTAAATAAGACAGCTACAGCTCACTGATTCATAGTGTACCTGAAACCCTGTAGCAGCCTTTGGTAGCTCAAAGGGAAACCCAAAGCTGAGTCAGTTTACTGAGAGTGCTTGGGAAATCCTTTGGAGGAAGGAGGAAACCCCTTAGAGCCACAGAGCAGCGCTGGGAGTCTCTGGAGGAAGAAGGTTACTTGGGAAGAGGTGAAGCTCGAGGCAGAAGAGTAGATGAGTCTATCTTAGGGCCTTGTAGGACTGTGTTTTATGAAACTGCCTCATACAGGACCTTCCAGGTGGTTGTTTTGTTTGATTTGGGGTGGTGAGCACTGTGGTTCATCCCTCTTTGGTTTGTGGGTAAAAACTTGCTGCTTACTGTTGATTTTATATATATATAAAAGAAATCCACAACCTGTTCTGAGATGTGGTTCTGATCAAAGCAAAGGCCATGTAGTGCAGAAAGGAGCAGCTCTAGCAGGAAATCTGTGGCTTGCACAAAGCTGCTCCAGGAAGTTACAGCTGAAAGGGAGAGTGCCACCTCCTGTGTGCAGCGTGGTAGATCCCAGAGCTGCTCCAGTTTTTGCATTTCCCATGTGACTTGCCTTCCCCACTAGATGGCAGCGGGAGCTTGCTTTTCATGTGCCGTTTCCCAGTGAAGAAAGCCTTTTGTTCCCCTTCTTTGTCCAGGTACCTCCAGCATCCGCTAAGCAGCATGGAGTCAATCTGAACACTGCTTCGACTCCTTTCCAGCAAGCGAGTGGCTATGGACAGCATGGATATGGAGCAGGTATGCTTCTCTCCGTGCTGCTCACTTGAGCATCTGCAGAGCTGCTTGCACACCGTAACACGTTGTCTTGTACACACTGGCAGGCTATGATGACTTAACGCAGGGAACGGCAGCTGGAGATTACAGCAAAGGAGGCTACAGTGGGTCATCTCAAGCACAAAACAAATCTGCTGGCACTGGACCTGGGAAAGGTAACACATAAGGCTTGAGGGGATTCTGAGTGGGATTTAGTAGGGCAAACTCCCAGCATTGCCAGTGCTGTGCAGTCAACACAGCAGCCAGCTCTAAACAGAGTCAAAATCCAAGCTGTTTCTCCATCTCCCGTGTACAAAATGCTTTTTTTAATGTCCTAGTGTTCCTTCTAAACCTAATGGCTGAACTTTGCATAAGGATTTGTGTGGCTGACGTGCAGCTTTGTTCACAATTACACATGGGAGAAATGGTGAACTGTTTCCTCTGCCAAATTTTGGGTTTGGTGGATAATAGTGGTCTGGCAGCAGTATCATGTCACTGAACCTTGGGCAGTTAGATACTGCTGCTGAAATGGTCCTCTGCCAAATGATGACAGGATTTTGAGTTCGTTATTAGGCACCTGAGTTAGCTGTGTGTTAGGAGTGAGCAGGGCAGTTCATGCATCTCTAAGCTGTTGTTTCAGCTGCTGTCTGTACACTCCATAACTCATTGCATTGTTTCATGCCTGGAAACATTCTCTTTGTAGCTGCAAAGGCTACAGAATTTATACAGCTTATATGAGAGCTTTATTCTGCACATGCTGGTTAGAGCTGAGAAATGTCTAGTGAACTGCTTAGCACTAACTAGTTCATCCCGGGACTTAAGCAAATACCAAGCATTTGCTGTGCATTTGAAACACCAACTGCACTGGGCAGTACTTAAATCTTCAACCAAGAGTTACTCAAACCGTGGCCTGCAAAGAGGAGCAACCTTCTAGAAAAGGTACAATCTTAGAACAGTACAGAGCCACCAAATCTAGTCCTCTGATTCAGTAGCCAAAGGAACCACTGCTTTTATTCTGATCTAAGTGAAATGACTAGAGCTGGTCTTTATAAGACCAGGAATGAGTGACCAGCTTAAGAGTTGCCTTGCTGGTAAGTGACTGTTTCTGTGTGTATTGTGGCACCAGCTGATCCAGGTGGAAGCCAGCCTGAATCTGTGGCATAATTTAATTCTCTAGGGGCGGAGGAGCATTGCAAACCTCACCCTTCTGCATGATGTGAAAGCACAAAAGTGCAAATGTGTGGCAGATGCTGAGTCTCATTGCTCGACGTGCTACTGGAAAGGTCTTGAATGCTGTAATAGAGCCAAATGTGTTTCTAATCCTAGGGGAAAGCTGGTTTTTCTTGAGCTAAATGAGTGTTCTGTGCAGCCAGCTGCTGCCCAATGAAGTACATTTGAATCCAAGCTGTAATCTATGTGTAGTGGAAATGGATGACTTATTCCAGTGGGCTAGTTTTCTGTTTTGCATTGGGAGTGAGGAATTGAGCCTTTTTTTCTGTTCCTGTGTGGGGTGCTGTAGGTCTGAGAGCATGGAAAACCCAGCAGCTGCAGCCCAGTAGAGCATATGGTGCAGTGGCCAAGGATGAAGGTGCATCCACCAAGGCCTCAGGAGTTGCAAAGAGCAAAGCCAAGCACAGGGTTTGAGTTGGATAGCATTTGGCTTTCTCATTATCAGTCGCTTTTTGTTTTCCAGGTGTTTCTGTGACCTCAAGTAACACAGGTGTGCCTGATATCAGTGGCTCAGTCTATAACAAGACTCAGGTGAGGAACGCTGGACCCTCCTTCCCCCGGCCTGAGGCTAGGCCGATGGCTTCCTGCTCACTGACAACTCAACAAGACTTCACCTATGGCAGATAGGGGCAATTCCCAAGCCTATTTATCCTGTGGGCAGTAGATTTTGGCATTTTTTACACTTGCTCCATTTGCTTTTAGGGAGAAGCCTCCCCTTCCATCCCACTACCCTCACATCAACTCATGATGGAAGCTGCTAGCGTAGACACAGAACTTCCTACGCTATCGCCCCGTGTGTGCTGTGTCCTGGGTGCAAATCAAATGTGATGGCTCCGGCGTTTTTAGTCAGAATAGCCCCACAGCAGCTGAGTGAAGAGGCCCTTTGCTTTTTTCCTGAGAGATCAAGTAGTAGTGCCCACCACTGATATCTGTGTGTCCATATGATGGGTACCAAAACCAGCCTGCTCCACTTGCAGGCATATGGCAGTCTTGTGGTTATTGGCTGTGCATGTGGTTTCCCAGAGAATGCAGAGAGTGCTTTGACAAGCCGTGGCCTGCAGTGGAGTTACACCCGACTGCCATTTCCTGCTACTTTGCAGGATGGGTTCTTCACACTCTTTCTAGTGGGAATCAAGCCCTGTGTTGTATCTGGCTATGATCCATGCTGGTGGGTAGGATACCACCTCTCAGATACACTGCTTGGCACCAGGTGTGAAGCTTTGGCCAGCAGGAACGAAGTTCTTGCTAGAATTTTTTTCTCATGTTCTTGTTGGGCAACCATGACTAGGTTGAGTAATTCCAGCCGGAGCCCCCACAATGTGCAAAGGACTGATTTCAGGCGACTATATCCTCCCATGTCCCACTAAGTGAAAAGAGGTCAAAGAAAAAGGAACATAGTAGCTATGGAAATGAAATAGAAGAATTAAAAAAAGAAAGGAGGAAAAAAAAAAGATTGCAGGCATTAGAGCAGCGTAAAGGGTGAGAACAGGAACTGAAACTAATCTGCTAAAGTGCTCACAGGTATCTGATCCGACTTGGCTTGCTCACAAGGTTGATGAAAGGTTCAAGTGATCTTTGTTCAGGCCACTCTTGTTCTTGTTTGGTCACCGTGGGGCTGCTAACGCAAGTCTCTGACCTCCCCGTTGCCTCCCATGCAGACGTTTGACAAGCAGGGATTCCATGCTGGCACACCACCTCCTTTCAGCCTGCCATCTGCTCTCGGATCTACTGGGCCCTTGAACCCTGGTGCTGCCCCAGGTTATGCTCCAGCCCCTTTTCTCCATATCCTGCCTGCACATCAGCAGCCTCATTCCCAGATGCTGCATCACCATCTTCAGCAAGATGGGCAGGTGAGTCAGCCCCTTCTACCCTTACACAGTGCCTGAATGCAGATTGCTCCTACCCACCTCCAAGGGGTGTGGGAGGGGCGAGCCCAGCTGTGAGGAGGCCCTTCCGATGTGGGGCACAGAATGGAGATGAGCAGTGGGGTCTGAAGCTGAGGAGGCCACTGCCAGTCCTGGCCAGAGCAGGGAGAACAGAGATTTGAACACTTAGAGTATAATTCTGGAACAAAAACCAAGTGTCCCCTTGCAAATTGCATGTCAGCTCCTATTTCTGATTTGGTTTCACTAACCGTTGCATTTCCCTTCCTCTCCATAAGTGTTTCCTGAAAAACAGTATTCTGCTTTAGAGTCCAGAAATAGGAAATGGCTTCTCTCTCTCTCTGAACATTTGATATCTTTGGCTGGTGGGTCGTCTTCGTTAACCTTGAGAAAGCTCTTTGCCAGTCCCCAGTCCTACTGTTCTCCTTCCTTATGTTCCTGTGCCTCTGACAACATTTTACTGTACAGGCTGTTGCACAGAGGAATTGTCTTCTGAAAGAGAGAAATTGTTTTGTTTTGTTTTCCTGAAAACAGCATGATTACCACTCAAGCCTCTCTCGTCTCCACAGCATTGCCACTCTGGGAGTCGGCTGTCTCCCTCTGCAGTAAAGGTGGTGGCAAAATCCACCTAGGAATTTCTAGCGCGGAGTAGGAGCTCTGCAGTGGTTGTATCTGCAGGCTCCTGTGGGCCCTTTCTCGCAGGAGGCAGCCCCTCTCAGTAGCCCCTTTGCACCTTCTTCTGTGTGCTGGGAGATGGCTGCCTTCTTTTCCATGGCTGAGTGGAGCTGCCTACCTTGTCCCAGACAGCGGGGGTGGGATGACACTTCCCTGTTGTCCCCTGTGGTGTCTTTGTGGCCATTTGTCTTGGACTGTGAGACCTGGAGTTGTTGAGGAAAAGCAGAAATCATCCCATGGGAGCTTAGGTGCCTTTGAAGGTGTCAGGGCTGCTTCGGAGTCCCTGGTGGAAGCAGATCTTCTGCTGGTGACGTACTGAATGCAGCGTGACCCTGGGAGCGCTGATATTACGGGTCCTGTGACGTGGTGGCAGCTGATACGAATGTTTACGTCCTTTTTAATTTCTAGGGTGGATCTGGCCAGCGCAATCAACCCAGCACCATGCAGCAAAAGTCTCAGGCTACCAAAACCGCCTACGGCACTTCTCCATACTGGACAAACTAAATCCAAAACCAGGGAGGGGGGAGAGAATGAAAGGAGGAGAGGGAAAATAAAAATTAAAAAAAGCCGAAGCCCATTCCTGGAACTATTAGGAGAAGAAGTAACTGCTCAGCCAAACGTCTGTGCGGGGAGAACTGCAGCCAGCCGCCATCCTGTGTGACTCGCCCGCTTCCTCTTTGAGTTGCTGTTGTATGTAATATATTTATGTATGTATTTGTAAATGTAATAGAGCCTAAATGTGGTTTTCTGCATCTTGCAGCCTGTTTTATTTTCTTTGTAGGGGAACTAATTATTCATTTCCCATCTGCACCAGGGCATCTTTCCTTGTTTTTTTTTTTTTAAGCTCTTTAGGGGCGTTATAACTCTGTCAAAGACAAACTGCGCCATTTCTATTGGAGCTGGAGCCCATTTATTTAATGCAGTTCTAAATTCGGGCAAAGAAGAAAAAGGAGGAGGCCTGGCCCCCAGAAAAGAAGAATCGAGATGTGTCCTGTAGGTTTGATTTCTGCCTCCATCCCCCAATATAGCTGTTACTCTTTAAAAAAAAAAATAAAAAAAAATAAAAAAAGAAAGAAAAAGAAAAAGAAAAAGAAAAAAGAAAAAAAAAAGTGTTTTGTGGGCCTTCCCCTTTCTTTTGTCTCCCCTCTCCCTCCTGCTGGGGAAGACGAACTCCCAGGGGCAGTTTGGTCACTGTGACCCTGAGCTGCAGCTTCACCTTTTTATTTTTCAAATTTTGATTAAAAAGACAGGTTTTTTTTGTTTGTTTGTTTCTCTAGCAAGAGACTTTTGGATGGCTCAGTGTGTCCTGGAACCTCCTTTGCATCATTAGAGGCAAAAACTATGTAGCGGTTTCTTAAATAAAAGTATAAGCTGTGTCTTGTACCTCTTTTTGCCCTGAGCCACTCTGCCCAGGATAGTGAGAGCTACTGGATGGAAACTTCACCTGTCCCTCCCCACTTTTTTTAAAACGAAGGCTGTGGAGGCACCTCCTGGTCCTTCTTGTCCTGCACCAGTGCGGTGAATGTTTTAGGAGTTTCATTTCTTTTTAGCCCTTACTCCACCTAATAAAGATCTGAGCGTATCACTGGTGTTTGTCTGCATTTTCAAAGGCTCCAGGAGCAGTTTTGCTTTTACAGCCTTTTCCTTTTCTGCTCCTGCAATGAAAGCAAGTAAAGCTTGGCCACCTCTGCCTGGGAGAGTAAAATCAGTAGTTGGGCCTGCAGGGSACATGGAGTGACACAGGTGAGTGCGCTTTGGTGCTGAGAGCTCGGTGTCCCTGGGCCAGGTGGTGTCAGCACATCGAGCTGTGTGCAGAGGAGATGGGGGAGGTCCTACCACGCTGGGCTGGGGCAGGGGGGGCAACCTGACTTCGGCTGGAAGCAGCAGGTACCTGACTAACTTTGTCCCTGTAGTCTGTCGTAGCCCCTGCAAGAGCAGCCAGGATAGTTATGGAGGGGGCGCAGTGACAGCACCAACCAGCTGCTCCTGCTGCTGAGGCAGAGCTGCAGCACAAGCACCAAGAGGAAGAAGGTCTGTAGTGAGGACACTGAAGGAGGGCTTCTGCCCCAGGCTCCTTCTGGCTGAGGCTGTAGCTGTTCATCACAGCTGAGGACATGGGTGAAGCTGTACTTGACTGAGCAGAGCACAGGGGAGGAGCTGCTCTGATCCCAGCCCAGTGCTGACCCTGCAGGCAGGCCCAGAGCAGCTGGGGAAGCCTCTTCAGCACTGACCCCATGATGATCTCCTTGCCTAGCAGCTCTGATCCTGCAGGGCTTGCTTACATCAAGGGTACGTAGTTTACCTGCAATCAGCACTACTGTGCTACAGGAGGAGCTTTCATAGCTGCCCCTGTGGAAGTGCTATGCTTTGGGAAAAAAAGAAAAAAAACAAACCTCCTTTGCTTTTAGAGTCTTATTTATAAAAGCAACACTTGTGGCCCACAGGAGAGGTTGCACAATCCATGCACATACCCTCACTGTCACCTCTGACCATGGCAGTACTGCAAGGCACTTTCTTGCCAGCCTTCCACCAGTGTAGCTACGGAGCAGGAAATGTCCACACAGCACAGCATCGAGCTCTTAGCAGGGCAGGAACAGCCACAGCTTGGCTAAATCCCAGCCTCAAGAGGCCTGGCTTTGCCTTACACCTTACCCTGGAGGTCAGGGTACTTCTGAGTATGTCCTAGGGAGAAAGAGCATGTTTGTTTCCTCCTCTGCTATGGCAAGGAGCAGCAGTAATGGGTAGCAGCACAGGTTGTGGTAAGCCAAGCTCAGGCATGTCCATGAAGGATGGCTTTAACATAGCAAGTTGAAACACACACGCACACACGCTGCCAGTGCTCTGCAACAGCACTCGTGCTGTGGTGTTGCAGAGCAAGTGCAGGGACTGCCAATCTCCTGGGCAGGGACTTCCCAGGTGCAGCATTTTCTCATGGGCCCCAGGTGTAAAAGCTGCCCTCAGCATTAGCAGCAAGGGCACTGCTTTAACTGCTGCATGTATGGCAGGACTGCCAAGACCCAAAGCAGCTGCTCCAGCTGAACGCTGGAGCCGTCCTCTTCCACAACACACCCAAGCAAGTGCAACTGAAAGGCTGCTGTGGGCTGCCCCTCATGTCCCAAATTCACTGGGGCCACCCAGTGGTGGCTGCTGCTACCTCCAGGCAGCAGTACTTTCACTTCAAGCAGAAAGTGACTTCACCACCACTGTGTGTTGCACAACCCTCAACCAGCTCTGGTCCTTTCCATTACAGGCCAGACTAAACACGGTGTTTCCCCTTTTCCGGTCTGTTTCTTCAGGCTTCTTTTGCAGCTTTGCCTGCTCCTCTGGAGGCACCAGCCATGGTTCCATGTTGGAGCCAGTGCTTCAGAGTGGCTCAGCAACATTAAAAGAAAGGGCCAAATGCTCAGGCAGCACTAACCAAAGGGTGGACTAGCGGGTGCAGGTTGTGCTGTAGTGTTTATCTTGTCTTTACCACTAACACTTCATGCTGAATGAGGGAAACCTCTGCTGCAAGCTAAGGATCAGGCACCAGTGCTGCTGGTCCCCAGGCAGCTGCAGACAACTCTTTCTTACTCAGTTCTGAGGAAACTGAGATGTTCACTGCTCAGTTCCCTTCCTCTGGTAGTCTGAGGCCTCAAAGAATTTTTTTCTCTGAAATGCAGTAGCCTTTCATACAGCAGCTCTCAAGCATGGCTGCTCGTGCAGCCAACAAGCTTAACGCAGCAGTAGCCGCATCGCTAACTCTGCCAAGCGCAGTGCATGCAGCTTGCACACACCAGGCCTTGCTCCTGCTAATTTTAGCCTAACTGCAGCCTTCACTCACTGCAGAAAACCCTCCTCACATAKCCAGCTTGCAGGGAACAGCATGGCAGCAGAAGGTGGGTTTCCTTGTAGCATTGAAAAAGCAGCTACATCCTAGATTCATCCTCCAAAAGATGCCAATGCAAGCTCAGACCCCCCCCCACACACACACACACCTTCTATACAAGGCCTCCAGCACTGTCCTTAAGGACAAGAGCCTTACTGAAGGCTCTTACTGCAGCCTAACACCACACGCTGCTTGGGGCCCAACAGCAAAGATCCGAGTCCTGCCACTGGGTCAGCAACAACATAGCGAAACATGAGGGAGGTCAAACCTCCCAACGGCTTTGGTGCCTGCTCCCCCAGGGGACACTTCAGAAGACTATGCAGCACAGCAAGGAGCTCCCAGCCTTTCACAGAGGTGCTGCTCTAAGGCAGTTTGTTCTTTATTCTAGTGGAGAACAAGGCAACTTTGAAAAACCAGCTTTATTTTTCCCATAACCTTTTATATAGCTATATATGCAATGATACTGGAGACGCTCTGAAAGCTCAGTATGCAGAACTTGCTTCTAAATAGCTGCTATTCAAAGCTTTAAATAACCAACCCATGCAAATAAAACAGCTCAATTAACAGGGAAGTAACAATACAGGGCTATTTTCATTTCACATTTTTATTAGTAGACAGATGTGCAGAAAAGACAAAATATAACTACTGAAGGGGAAGACAACACAAAAATGCATCAGTTAATTCTTTCTGGTAAATTATACTGAAGAAAAAAAAACATCTGGGAGKTCAGCTAAGAAAACTACTAGGAAATCTAGTGTACCCTGCTGGTTTCAGAATGGTTGAAAACTGCATTTGAATGGGGTTAGCAAATGTAAACGCTAATATTGGTTGAGACAGGAGAAAGAGGATAAGAAACCAGAATACTCAGATTAGGTAAACACTTTTCCTCAATTTCTTAAATATTATGCTTCAAAAAAAACTCATACTTCAGCTTGTATCTCAAAAAAAGGAAACCAGCAAGTCAACAAGCAAGGACACTGAAAGGGACAGTGGGGAAATTAGTCTGGTTAATGCAGGAGCTCTCAAAATAGGGTTTTTTTTGTTTTGTTTTGTTTTTTTTTAAACCTTTTAAAAAAAGGCTAACAGAAGAGTCATGATAATGCATCTTACAACAYCAAGCTTGAAAATACAAGTCACTGGAGAGTATACAGTGAAGACGGTCAAAAGTACACGGGAAATCCTGAAAGATGCAGTATCCTCATTTCAAACCAAGTCATCAGCAGCACAGTCAGTATTGCAACACTCTGCTCATTCCCTTCCCTCCACCCCAACCGCAAAAAGCTGTAGGTTGGTTTCCCTGCAAGAAGCAAGCTGCCCAAGATCCAGGAGTTACTGGCCCAAGAGCAGCCCTGCAGCGAGGAGTCTCAGGGATAGGCCTGGCTCTTGCCCTCTGACCACATCCCACACATCGCCGCTTGCTGAAGCCAGTGCGCCCTGTGTGGGGCTGGGCTGGAGCTGCTGGCCTGGCAGGGCCCGTGCTGTCCCCACAGGGGCTAGCGAGATGCACTTGAGCCCCAGCTGCTGGCTCTGGAAAAAAGTGCTAGAGGCYAAGTCACTCCTTCCTGGAAGGATCAGGAGGACAAGCAAAACCAAGAGGGGCCATATGAAAGCTGCACACACCAGACGGTTCAGGAGCGGCCCAGCTAGCTCCAGAAGTGACATGCAAGCAGGAGAGCAGACCCCCTCAGGAAGCACTAAGGGACAAGACACCACCATTTAGGCTGCCTTCATTCCACATCACACAGCAGGACATACCTCACAGGCACGCCGTGAGGCAAAATGAGCAGGGCCCACCAGCAAGGCGGCCACAGCGCTTCACTCGGCAGCCATTTCTGCTGCAGCAAGTCCCAGCTCCAGCAAACACATCTGCCTCGCTCACTTCAGCATATGGATCTGAACACTAAAAAAGCATCACCAACCCCACTCTGCTCCCCGAGGGCGGGCTGTCCCCTCCTCTCCCTGAGGGCACTGTGCAGAGCTGAGAGCTTGCACACTCACAGCCTGCTCACTGCCCCAGGGACACTTCTGCAGGCCAACAGGCACGAACAACCAGGATACCCACCCCAATCACACAAAGTTTGCTCCCACCAAAGCACCACTTTGGGGACCACAGCTGGTGACGTACCATTGAAAACCCTGAGATAAGAAGGGAGGCATAGCCAAATGTCTGAGCCAGCAGCTCTTACCCAGGTAACATCCTCTGCACCTGTGGGAGTGGAGGTACTTGCCCAGGTAGGGACAGCACCTAGGAGCTGACACTTTAATCTAACTAGGAGTTCCTGGAAATGCCAGGGCTCAGCACACTAAGGCAGGACCGGCTGCTGATCAAGGTATCATCCTAAAGGTGAATTCAGGTCACTGCATCACAGCCAAATGAGCACACTGCAAAGGGTTTAAGGTGCTGAGGGACTGAGTAATCAGGTTCTGCAGAAAAGAGCATGCAGGATCCCCCTTCCCCAAGAGGGAAGGGGAACTAAGTTTTGCTAAGAGCTCCCAGGAACATGCAGGAGGCCAAGCTCGGTGCACTGGCTGAAGCACACTGCTAAATAGCCTGTCAAACCCTACCACCGACCTCTTCCAGTCTTAGATCTTCAACCTGTGGGGCTGCAAGACCTCTTTTTCCAGCGCCCTAGCCAGCCTGTGGCAGGACAGCCCGGCACACACCTCTCTGCCCCATGCCATGAACACAGCTGCAATGCAACCACAGCGCCTGTGGCAGGGAGAACAGCTCTGGAGCAGGCACTGTCAAAAGGAGTTTTGACTCCTACCTACCCCTGGAGCCCACGAGCAGCACAGCTAGAGCAGAACTGTGTTTGCCACCTCATGAGCTATGTGCACAGCAGAAAAGGCTCAGGCAGGCACTGGATTTGAGCTGCAGGAAGCAAGGGCTGCTAGCGAGCATTGAGGCAGGAGGCTGGAGCACCTAACAGTCTCTCCCCACTTCCAAAGCCAAGGTCAGGATGAACGCTGGCCAAAACAGCCTGCCGTTGCCCCTCAGGAGGCCCACGTGGCAGCAGAAAGCATGTCTCTCCTCCCTTTGGAGAGGGGCAGCTGGCAGCGGACATTGGCAGCACTGCAAAACTGAACAGTACTTTTTCCAACCCCAACCTAGTCTGAAAAAGAAAAATAAAACAAAATAAATAGCAACCCAGGGCTCAGTTGTACAGACGTGAAGTGTTAAGTGTTTATTTTAGGGTTCATAGAACAAGCCTTTTTCAGAGACAAAGCTGATTGTGCCCTCTGAGGCTCCAAGGGCCAGCTATTTCCTAACTTGAGCAGGCTGAAAAGGAATACTGTACCTTTCAGTAACATCCCATCAAGCTCAACACACAGTAGCTTTACACTCTCCGCCCCACACCTTAAAAAGGAAAAGCCACCACCACAAGGCTAAACGAATGTACACACGCTATTATTGTAAATGGAGCAGCTAAACCTTGGCAATTTGCTTTGTGTGGATTTTTCTTCCCAGTAAATGCAGCACTTGAGCTCCCAAAAACCCAGCTTCCAATGGGTTTGTTCCAGCTTTAAATACATTAAACATCTCAATGCAAGACTGTATTTAATTCAAAAATCTAAACGCGAGCAAACCTGTTTCGCTGTGAGCGTTTCGTAGAGAAGTGAAAAGGGGAGTTTCTTTTTTAAAAAGAAATCATAATACAGTGATGAAAGGGTTAAGAATGCAAGAATTCAGACATTCTGTGGAGGGTCTCTAAGAGGTCCATAAAAAAGGAGCAAACAGATCCATACAACAGGAGACAGCAGGAGACAAAAGTTTGTTGATCCCCCCCCCACACACTTTTTTGCTGGACTGCTGCTAGGTTACCGCTGCTCCCTTCTGGCCTGAGTCGGCAGGGCAGTACAGGGGCATAGAGGGAGCAGGTCACGACTCCTCATTGCCAGAATCATCGTCATCATAACAGTCGGCATCTTCCTCCTCCTCGTCTTCATCATCAATGTCGTCATCGTACAAGTCGTCGTAAAGCAAATCCGAACTGTTGTCATTGGAAGGCACTTTAGTTTTGATGCAGTACTCTGCCAGCGTGGTGGGGACCTTCACGCCATCCTTCTCTGCCTCAGCTTTAGTAGCCAAAACCTGTTTCCTAGGGGAAGGAGGACAGAGCAAACATGACCAGGGCTGCGTGCCAGCTGCAGCACAGATCAACTCTCCAACTCCCTGTACTCACAGCAATCCCTCAACACCCCCAAACACTGCTGGCAGCTCAGAGTCAGGACAGTTACTTCACTGCTAATGCTTGGCTGAAGCATCACAAACAGTACTGTAAACAGATTTAGTTCCCATAGCCCTGGTCCTGGGAGTACTCCAAGTTTGTTTGCAGCATGCACAGTCTGCAACACATGAAATCATTTATTCTGCAGGGTTTTGTATTAGAGATCTATCAGAGCTCAAAGCGAGTTTCACTACATTAGCTGCCTTGCCATGGAAGGGGTGTTCAGGGGTTTCCCAAGTCATCTTGGGTGGCTTTGGAGATGCTATACACACCCTTCTCCACCACTGATGACTCTATCCCAGTATGCACACAATTGAGCTCTCCACCAGCATTTGGCACCCCTCTGCTCCCCCAGGAGAGGGCATGGGTTACAGCTGTGTCCCAGGGTGCAGCCAGAGCTGTCTGGGGGTTGGCAGGATACAAGTTTCCTGTTGCTTCAGGACAGAGGCTCTGACTGGTGCCTCCAGGCAGTACCTCTGTCATGAACTGTTGATCACGTGTCCTTGTTTCCCAGCAGTGAAGGAGCAGATGGCAGCCTGTCCCTTCACCCTCCCCTCCTGTTGCCTGCTCTTCAGGAACAGTCTGCGATACCCTGGTTATGCAATAAATCCAGCTCCACCGAAGCCAATGCAGCTTGAGGGGACTAAGATAATCTCCCAATGAGGCTCCTTGCACAGCTCAGGCCAGAGACTGACAACCGTGCTTAGCTCCAGCAACAGGTATTCTGCACACCCAACAGCTGCGCCAGTGCAGATGTGGTCTGCAGTAAGGGTCGATCATTTGTGTTCCCACAGCCACAGCCACACTGGCTAAAGTTTCATTGCTTTCCAACAGTACCTGTTTTATCAACATCAATTTCTGAGCAAAGGACAGTCAAGACTGAACAATGCTTTAAGCTAATCAAACCCAGCTTCACAATGCTTGACAAATCCTGCTGCTATTCCTTCAAATTGAAGGGACAAGATTACAATTCATGAGTGCATTAAGCACAGAATTAGTGGGATGTAGTCAGTTTGAATCACATCCCAGCAAAGCAGACAGTGCTCAAAGGCAAGTAGTGATTTCGACTGGGATTTACTAGCAGCCAGTAGACTTTGCAGAGCATCGTGCCAGATCAGGCTGAAAAGACCAATTTGAATACAGATGAGCTTTGTCCTTCTGTTCTAGAAGTTTGTGCCACCTCTGTGCTGAAAAAACCTACTGGGATCAGAAACCAGGACTTGGAGTAGGATTGCAAAACTGAATTTGCTGAAACCAAATTCTCACTGTGGCTGCTTTTTGGAAATTCTGGAAGTAGCCCGTTTTGCAGAATTGAAAGCAGGGCACTGGTAGCCTCACACATGACAAAACTTACCTAATGATTTCAGCATACTCCTTGTCTTTTCCTTTGCTGTCCCTCCATTTCCTGAACATGACTGATGCATCCACGTTGGCAGGAGAGAACGTGTTGGGCTCATTAAGCAAAGAGATTACACTCAGTAAGATAGTCCTAGAAAAGGTAACCACAACAGCAGAATCAGGGCTAACCATTCACAGATTCTGGGCACCAATTAATCCTTTAGGTGATACATCAGAAACTTGTTTAAGGCCAAAATTTAAGCTAAGGATAACTGAACCAATAGCTGAAATGAGAGCAGCTATTTATACTGATGGTCAGGCACTGAAGCTCACAGGGAAGGTGACATGATACAAACTGTCAAGGATCTAATTTTACTACAGACAGAATAGCAATGCACTTCAGAGCACACCAGAAAGCTCTTTCCTCTTGGACAAGCTAAAAGATTTTTGTTGTCAGAGCACCTCTGCAGACCTGACTGAAAGATACTTTTGGTTTGAAAGTGCCTTTGCACAGATTAAGAACCGCAATTCAGAAAGTCATCCAGCTGCCATGGCCAAGTGTTCCCACCAGACCAAAATTCAGTGGCCATTCCTTTGTTATCTGACCCAAAAGCTCAAATTCTAGCCAGCTAGAAGATAGGAGAGGGAGGAAAACACACCAGCAGAAAGAGGACACAAAGCCAGGTGTACTTCTGTACCTGGCCTATCACTCCTATCCATGTGCTTGGGATGAGGGGTGGCAGGCAAAGCTCAGATGAGTCCAGAATTTAACTGGCCCATGCTACCTGTGGATAGTACAGGGCTGAGAACATGCTTGGTGAGGCTGTTCCTCAGGACTCTCAGCTTCCCAGTAAGAAGCCAGGCTGTCTGTCTACCCCAGCACAGCAAGGGGGACCACTCAGGCCTCAGGCCCTCAAATCAGCCTGCACTGCCTTCTCTGCTTGACTGTTAGGAGTCTGGTACTGTGGCTAGTTATCAGCTCTCCTCAGACCTTGGCCTGTGCACCTTTAAGTACACTGCAGCAGCATGTGAACATGGCAATGGGAAGACAATACAAATGTTTTTCAATACCCAGGCAAACCACCAAGGGCCCAGCAGGATTTGGCTGCTGGTACTCAGCAAAACCAGCATGAGCCAGTCACGTAACCCCCAGCAGACAGACAACTTTCCTGGATTTCTAGCAATAGCATGGAGCTAGCTGTGCTCCTCTATAGGTGTTTACGGAGGGCAAACAACACTTACCTTAGCCAGAACCTTTTCCTGCTTTTCCTACAACCCTCTGAATTTCAGAGCTTTTCGTGCTCACATGTTGCCATGAGAGGCAAAAGCACAAAACTCAAGAGCAGGCCATATTTGGCAGCTCCACACACCCAGTCACTCGGCTGTAGCCACCATGACAATAGCTTCATATCCTGAGGGCATTCCATTGTCAAAAGCTTTAGAAGTTAAGTGTAAGGAAAGAACATAGAAAAAGAGGTCTTGAAATACAGCAGTACATAGAAACTTCTCTGCAAAACTTGACTATTAAAGATGACTACAGTCTCAACTGTGCTTGCATTGATTTAAAAATGCATGCAGAGTAGTATGTGCTAAGTACGTCTAACATATCTGGGATACAATTCCAGGATATGCTTTGTCACTTCAATGGTTAGTTTCTTGAAAATTTTTGAAATAAAATGCTTATGTCCAGACTGTTCAGCACAGCTATCAGGACAGTCTTGTAGAGTTTATTTTCCAAATGTCATAGTTCAGTAAGAAAGGAGAATGATAGCTCCAGAGAAGGTTGTCTGGTCAGACTGGAGTGATGGACAGAAGAAAGATTCTCTTTCGCTTCATCCATCTCAGGATTTTTTTTTTTTTTTTAAAAAAAAGCATCTGATTCTTAACAAACATGCTATAAAACCAGTATATTAGCTCCAGCAGTATTACAGCAGTTTCAATGCAGAGCAGGGACAACCTAGGGAAGGCCTAAGGCAGGAGTCAGTATCAAAGTTTAGCATCTACTCTACCACACTTCCATCAGTGGAGCRAGGACAGGCCTATTTACACTTTGGTGCCCCAGATTTCAAAGTCAAAGTCATTTAAATATGCCACCAAGGTAACTGGCTATTAGAGGTGAGGCCCTCTGCACAGTTCATTCATGGAACTGGTTTGCCACATTAGTCAGGATTGTTGATATCCCAAGAATTGGACCCCTCACTGATTCAAACCCTGCTTTTGTGGGTGGGTAGATGAGGTACTTCAGCAGAAGAAAGATCACAGTACATGGAATCCAACAGGCCAAAAACCACAGAAGAGCCTGACTGAAAACATCTTCAGCACTGGACACTAACCGCAGTGACTGGCAACAGACTGACCTGTACAATATTCTTAGGGATCTGTTTCTCACTTAGGCTAGATTCATGAAAGTTGTCTGGATGAAGAGTGAGGATTTCAAGCCTCCCTTCTGTTTTCTCACCTTCATCCCTCCCCATTCTGGGAAGCAATTACCCTATAAGTTTCACCCTATCAACCACCATGCTATTTTGCTTTAAATATTTAGACAGTGCTGTTGTCTTCATCAGAACTAGTCACTCTAGATCCCTCAGTGAAGAGAAACCAACAGGCTCAAGGAATCAGACCTGTTCAGAGCCCGTTTCTCTCCACATGTCAACAGAAAAGCACAACAAACTCGAGATGGATGAACGTCATCTAAACCAAAATAGACATTTAGGTAGACTGAAGTTTAAGGGCTCTCAACCTGTTATATCTTGTTGAAAAGAACGTTGTTCTAGCTTTAACCCACACTGACTTTTCATAGCCATCTCCAGTACATCTACACTGTAAGCGTAGATTTGGCCTAGCACATTTTTACTCTCCAAAGTGAAGGGACTTGGCTTAGGACTACACCAATAGTAATATTTGATCTGGACAGCGCTCTGCAACCAGTTCAGTGCACTAAGTCTGTCAAAAAGCCAACAAAAAGTGGGCATCCTCAGGAAGCATCACTTGGCTCCACAAAGTGTCTCAAGTATTGTGCGCAGTTCTGCCCTGTCCACCTTTTAAGAACATAGTGAAACCAATGAAGATAAAGGCATATAAAACTATTGAAGAACTTCAACTCCTAAGCTCTGCCACCACTTTCTCAGCTTTATTGGACTCATGACACAGAAGAGGAAAAACAGTGTTCTCTGCTACACAGATCATAGCTGCAGGCCTTGACATCTTGCTGGCTGTTAGTGACATTTACTTATTCCCAACTTCTCTTTACAAAAGAAAAGATGAGTATGTTCAATACCTTTTAACGGTAGAAAAGCAGTTGATCTCAAAGTTGAAGAATGGTTCCTGCTCCCCAACATCTATACCATAATAATCTACAGTAAACTGTCAACTAATAGCCAGCAGGGATTACAAAATTATGCAGCTGAAGAACACTCCTAGGTTATGCATGTAGCTCACAACAGATGACTGTGCTCCACTCAAGTATCTTCCAGTCCTGCTGCCTCCTATCTGATAAACTCCGGAGCCTTSAGCCAGACAGGACCCTAACAGGGAACCTTTCAGTATTGCACTTGGCCCAAACGATGTTGCTGGTAGTGGGCTAACAGTTAAGTACAAGTTTTATCTGTGCCTGCTGATATACGAGGAATGTTTTCGCCCCCTAAAATGTCACTCAAACCTAAAATATTCCATGAGAGTAAGTGCCAAAGAATGCACCAAAGTAAGGAAAAGCAGAAACAGGAGAAGAAAAATCAGCAAGAGAAACTTCAAGCTTTCAGGGTTCTATACAATGAACTACTTAAATGCTTACATGATCTAAACAATCTATATTCTAAGCTGTTTCATAACTGTGAATGCAAGCTTGCCAGCAAGTCCTAACAGCTGGAGCAAATTATGTCAAATGTAACAAAACCAGTTTAATCGCCATGTGAGCAGTGAGACAGATGAACACAGCTCAGCAATATAAGCTTTAAAATTGCATTTGAGTTTTTTTGGATTTTGTTGTTTTGTTTTAAATCTGACTATAACTTTTTAGAGGCTGCTTTATAATCCCTTGCACTTGAGACAGATTGATTGGAAAATGATGCCCTTCAGTGTTTAATGCAAGACTCTCTACTCTTCAGAACTTCATGCAACCAAGATGCATCATTTCTTGAGCCTTTAACCTTGAAATGGTGCACTCCAGCAGAGGATATCAGTTGTTATAATTTGCTGACTGTTACCTTTTCTAGTTTCCTGCCACATTAGTTCTGGCTCAGCACTTTGTAGTGTGTATTACAGTCCTGTTCCAAGGGTTAAGAAACCAATAAATCCCCCTTGCTAGATCTCTGCTTGACAAAGGCTCTTTTCAAATGGGGGTTATCAAACTAAATGAAATAGAAGCAGAATCAAGCTATCAGACAACCCTTTTCAGATCCTTCTTATGGGCTGATTCCTAACTTGATTTACCAATTAATAGGAGTTTAGAGTTGGGGACCACCACCTAATAAATCACTCTGAAAAGTAGTAGAATTCTCATGTAACAATCAAAAAATCTGAAGTAGAGGCAACAGGACAATACTTTACTCCAACATTTTTCCCTACTATGTCATTATTCCTGCTGCACATGTCAGTGATTTGCTGCTTGATACTACTTTCATCAGTTCTTTATTAGAGGAATCTTGCAATGGAAATGAAAATCATAGTTAAGACATTTCAGAGAAACAGGTTAATCTTGAATGCCCTTGCCAAAAACAGAAGCAATCACAAGATACCAATGAAAGAAAACTACCTAACTGTTTAAGATACCAAATTGCATGGTAAAAAACAGATAAAAGTATTGGAAGGCAGTATTAAGTAGGATTATGTAAAATGTTATTCTTACTGGGCCTGAATACTCAAAAATGTTCTTTCCACTAATCCTATCTTAGAGGAGTTTGATTAAGTGTAAGATAACATGGACTGAAAAAGACTACAACATTTGAAGTAATTTGCTTCAAGAACACAAAAAACTGCAAATGTGACAGAATACTGCACGGTTAGCCCGGCCTCAGGACACACAGTACTCCTGTGTCTAAAGAGGCAACTGAGACAGTCTGGGCTCTACTTGACTCAAGCCCTAAAGACCTCTAAAGTCTTAAATTTCCTTCTGCATCTTCCTCCACCATAGGCTTTATTCTAGGAAGGACAGAGATGACAGGCCTTGTGTGTTATGCATCACCAGTTTCACGCTTTTACCTGACATTTTGGGTAGGATTCCACCTCTCAGATGGCAGCTCTCCACTTTGTGGGTCATCTACAGGTGGGTGAAGAATTGAAATACATACATCTCCATTCTGCAAGATAAAAAAAATGAAAGTTGAATATAGGCTTGCTTGAGGTAAGGTCTGATGACTGACTTCTACTACTTTGGCTATGTTCTGGGCAAGTTAAAGGTGTGCATGGGGAAGCCCCCAAATATAAGCAAACATACAGAAGAGCTGGAAACAGTTCTCAGTTCTTCCTAGGTCTGTTGTATTTACAGGCTCAAAAGCTTCCSTTTCCTAAGAGCAGGACTGGTCTGCAAATGGGTACAAAATAATCCCAGTTCAAGAGACTTAAAGAACGTAACAAAGTAAACAAAAAGAGTAAAAGTTGCAGAGTTACATTGGTCTCCACCACAACCATAGAAGAGCTATAGTCACACCAGACCTGAGGCAGGGTTAATCCCCCCCCTCCAGTGGTTACTGGGTTAGCTACAGGAATCTTTAAATCCAAGGGTTTAGCACTCTACGCTAGCCAAGCTCTCAAAGCAATACTTCTCCTGGGACACAAGAAGGTTGAACAGATGGTGAGGGGCAGGCTTAAGCCACTCCCCCTTCAGACACAGTTGTTCTAAATATCAAGTGAAAAAGAGATGCTCTCTGAGGGTTTCACTAAAAATTCATTCCAGCATGCAAGAGGAAGAATATTTTGGCAGCATATGGAAGCCATACAGCTACATAAGCCTCAATCTGTGTCTTACTTACCAGTGTTACAGCCTGAATATAGATTTAAAGCTTCATAATGCCTTCCATTTATAAACACTTCAAAAAGCCTGTAACACCAATTCTCTATCAGTTACAGCACTCTGGGTGCAACTACTGCGTAGGAGTACTGTGGCAGTATTCCTCATGGCCAGTACCTTCCACTGAAGCTGACTCCAGTGACTCCTGAGATGCCAATGCCTTACTGCAGGATGGGCAAAGGTGCAGATGAGGTCCAAGGCCAGCTAACAGATGTTGTCCTCATCAGCTTCAGCTGATGGGCATCTCTCATGTTGTCCCTTGCCACCCTGATGTAAGGTAAAGGTCGATCACAGAAATAGGAGAGACTTCAGATCAGTTTTGTCCAACACTATGAACCAGCAACACCCAAAGGACCAGGTTCCACATATGTCCTGAGGACTCTCCAGTGCTACCCACGGAAGCTGGGGTAAAAAACAGTGCTGCTTACAGCAGTATTATCCATGCCTTTGAGCCTGAGTCAGTGATCACAGCTACAGGTAACAACAACTTGCCTGAAGAGCCTCCCCAATACTCACCATTATTAATGGTGACATTGGTTTTATAGTCAGCTGCAATCCTGCTTCAATGATGAAGGCTTGTGATCAGCATCCAGAATTCAGCTGCTTACTACCCCTTCCAGGTATGCTAATCTAGTATAGAAGTTCCTAGTATAAAAGTAGCACCTGGAAGTGCTGAATACCCAAGCATACATCTATGCTGTTGGAACTGCATAGTTTCCTTTTCAGGGCCTCAGAAGTCTTGTCCAATCTGTAAATCTTAATATTAATATCACTTTAAAGTGAAACTAAGCTTACCAATGTGGTCTATTCTGATTTTATTCCCAATTTCCCTTAGCTTAKTTTCTTCTCTAGACATCTCCTGGGACAATGCAGCACTGCTGACCAGGAGAAAGCACCCTAACACTGAGGGGAAGTTCCTCATGCTATCGAGTAAGCAGAATGTGGGCTAACAGATATTTTGCAACATGAAAAACAAAGAAAGCAAGGAAGTAAAATGTTTTCCTCTCGAAATCATGTTAGGTGCTTTGGAATTCAAATAGGGCAGCACTGCACAACAGAGTTTGGAAGAGCAAGAGTGCCATGTGACCTGGAAGATCAACATGGATTTTTTAGGCATTAGTATAGTCAAGACAGCCATTGTCTGCACATTTTTGAAAGGCATAAACAAGGAAGATGGTATACTCATCTGCAGAAGGAATAAACAAAGCAGATGAAATACACTCCTGTTAGGACAGAGAAATGGAAGGCCTTGTTACCTCGTTAAAATAAAACCTAGCATTAAATGTAGCGTTATCAAAATTGAACTGATGACCTGAGTAAACTAGAGACGCACAAAACTCACAAGTTACTCGAGCCTTATTGCTTAAAACTGGAATGTCAGCCTCAACCTCTCCATCTGGTCTCACGAGCAGATTCCACAAACTGCTACTTTCATCTTCATTACACTGAAAGTGTTGTGTTTGTTTTTTTTTTTTTCCTTTTTTAAATTCTGACGAGAAATCCTCAAAACTGAAGTCCTTGGCTGATTTATTCTCAGTTTTATTTGGGGTTATCTCAGTGCCTCATCTTCACTGCTTGGACATTGCTTCCAAAACAGCCTGCAAGCTGCTTCAGATGCCCTCAGCTCCAAGAAACACTCCAGCTCCCAGCCTTGTACTTTGTTCATAGCAGTATCTGAGGAGTCACCACAAAAATACACCCGTCAAGTTTTGAGTTAATTTCCCCTCCCACCTTCAGTTGTTTCTGGAGACAGTTTTTCATATTTCCCATCAGTACCGAGAAAGGCCCTTTCCCAGATTCAGTTTTTGTACATACCGTTTTGGTAACATAACCATTTCCCACTCACTTCCTGCATGAGAATTTCTGGATTCAGAAACAGTATCTAGAGTATAGATCTGCAATAATCTGCAGGCCTTAAAGTTTGTTATTATAAACCCAACTCCCATGTAGTTGAAACAGAGAAACATCGTCCTTGGCTACCCGTTAGATTGTGTCAAGTCCAAGGCTCAAGTCAGAGTATGGTCAGACAACTGATTCAGGATTTCCCCTAGGCATAACACCACAATCCTCCTAAGCATCCAGTAATTAAAGCAGATTACTATCCTGTTTTCCAGTGAAGTCTGGCAAAACTTTTGGCAAATTATGACTAAGCCATCAGAGCAAGATAAGAGGAAAAAAAACAGGTTTTACTACGACATCTGAAGTACACTCATTCCAGGCTGGACATTTAGCAGCAGCAACTTATTAGAAAAGAGCCTTCCAAGCCCAAGGTGTCATCTGAAGCCATTGATCATAGAGAGGAAAAGTGACATTCCTATTTTGAACTAGAGCCAAAGGAAGCGTGCTGAACATCTCGTGTGATAAGATGGCACAGGTATACCAATAGGAACATTTTTTTTTTTAAATCTCTTAAGCCCTCATAAGAAACTATTCAACTAGCAGCTGTAACAGGCTGACACTTGCTTGGAACATCCAAGCGTTCAGCACGGATTTGACTGGCTGCCACTAAAAGGTTAAATCAAGCTTGATTCAAAATGGGCCGTCAACTTCCAAATATAGCTCTATGAAATTTGGTAGGTTTGAACTTCTAGTACTGAGATTAGGAGCAATACTGATCCAGATAATGAAAGGCTTGTTCTGACCGCCTTTGCACCATCACTACTGTGTAATACAACAGCTCAAATCAACTAGGCTCCAAGATAAACTGCAAAGAGCACTTGATACATGAAAGCCCAGCAAGAAGCATAACTTAAGTCTATTCACACTGCACAGCACAGGGCAAAGATCCCTAAGAAAACACCATAAATCTGGTGTTTTATCACCAAATAAATCAGTCCCAGAAACAGAACAGCCTCACAGACTGCTGTGCCCAAGCTACGGTGCAGGCTAGCTGGAGTGCTGCAGTACTAACACAGCTGGGCCACCATCAGTTCCCAAGCCAGCACACTGGCAGAGCATTACACCATATCAAGACATGTGTGCTCATGCTTTAAAACAGACATCCTCATTACAGCATGTCCCTGGCACTCTGCTCTGCGCTCAGTTTACCCTAAATCTCTCCAAGTAGCCCGTATCATGCATGCTTTCAGACTGGGAAACGTTACTTCTTAAAGAACATTTTATATAAAATCATTCTCCTGCAAGGAGCTGCCACACGCTTGTGCTTGCACTGTGATCCAATTACAGACTTCCAGCACACAGCATTACCTCCTCTGAAYGGGCCCCAAACATGCACTTAACTAAGGGCCACTCCAAATTGGCTGACAAACATTAAACCCAGAGCTATCTGTCCATCCTTTCTGAAGGGTGGCCACAGTGAGCATGACTTCCAAAAAATGGGGAATCACAAGTTAAAGGCTCTCAGGGGCAGAAGGAAGAAATATGAGGAAGCGTGACTCAGTCTTGCCCAGACTTATCCTACTGTGAGTGGCCTGGGTCTCCAAATCCTTTGTTTGTAACTAATAGCTGTAGGAAACTTTCCAGTTCCTGTTATTTCWCATTTCCAAGAGTCATTTGCAGAATGAGCGCAAATTAAAGCGTACTTGAATGCAACGTACAGTTACTCATTGCCTAAGTATCACAGGTAGGGATAAGACCCCGCACAAGAACTCCCTCAGATTGTCAATGTTGGTGGCATAGTGCTTCAGCTGCAACTGCCTGCTGTGCTTGCACGTACAAGAACGGCTTCATCCCTGCTAGAAAAAAAARCAGCACTTCCCACAAAGTTTAGATTTAACTGTTCAGCCATGAAGCTGACATTTAACACAAACCATTAGCCATTTAAGTCATGGCTAGAAATAATTTAATACCTTCAACACCCAAAATTTCAGAACTAGAACATATTCCCATATGCCTGAAGAGAAATTCATTAGCTTGAAGAAAAGCCTTACCTCATAAATGTTGGGATGCCACATTTTGGTCAGGAATCTGAAGGTAGGTGGTGAATATGGATAGTCAATAGGAAACTTAATGTGAGCCTGMAAAAAGTAGAAATATTTCAGTCATCATGAAACAGAATGAAGAGAGAACAGCAAGCTGCCTTTAGAGTGAAAAGTTGGAAAAAAACCAATTAGAGCAATTACATAGTTTCATATACAAGCGCCTAAGCAGACTCTGCTTAATCCTACAAGTTTTTTAAACAAAGCTGTAACTGAACAAAAACAAGCAAACAAAGTCTTGAACCCAGAACTGACAATGCTCAGAAAACAAGCTAAAAGGTATTTATCGTGTTTCAATTCAAGCAATACTATCCATTAACTGATTTTCAACAGTAAAAAATAGATTCAATAAGCTGGTACTCAAGGTATGATTGTTTCTTGTTGGGTTCAGAAGCAGGCTAAAAACATTTACTGAGGTTAAAAGGCTTGTTTTATGCATGCTAATGCAAAGTATTTAAATCACGTTTTGGAGAAGGAAAAAAAAATATTAAAGACTTGCTCAACTAAAACCTAAGGGTTTTTGCCTTCCTTGTTTGAAAGTTTATCATCTAAACTGATGTAGCTACCTGCATTCTTAATGCTACACTTCTTGCCACAACAGACATTTAACAAGTCTGAATATTGCTTGTATATGCTTAATAGTCTCTAACTTGATGGCCCAAATAAATACTGGTGGGCTCTGACAGTAAACATTACCTTCCAGCACCTATGAGGTCAGCACACAGCTGTGGGGCAAAATTCTCAGATCTCTGCAAAGATTGCAGAGATCCCAGCACTGAGAACCAACTTTTCTGTACTGCCCTGGGATCCACAACACTCAAAGCCAAACAGCAGGAAAAACRTCTCAATGGCAAATGATTTAAGTGCTAGAGACTCTGGAGGAGGGAAGGACTCGCACACTGCTCTCCACACTCTGAAGCCCAAGTCCTTCCCTTGGCATCGTTCAACATGCCAAGAGTCCCAACCACCAGTCCAACGAGTATTCTCCATTGAAGCATCTTCTGCCTGCTGTGCTACAGCTGCGCTCACGTGTAATGGAGAACACAAAACAGATCCCCAAAAAGCCAAGTCACATGCAGCCAGAGCTGAGCCCTGGACACCTCCTTCCACCCAAGTGACTAACCACTCAAAAAGGCATGCCACCAGCCCTATTCAATGGGACATCCAACTCTGGGACATTTTAATCTGGAAGAGCAGATTGTTTGCATGCCTGCTTACCTAATTGGCTTACTGACCTACTAAGTACCCGGCTACAGTTTCACTTACAGACTGGCACACACCTTGGCATTGTAACCTAAGTTTTATTTCATTTGAGTGCCAGGTAGCCAAGGACAGAAGGTCTTTTGTTCAACTTTAAGGGAAGCACAGTAGCTGACATGTCTAAGTTCTTCACATATTTGCTTGTGGTACTACCTGTACATGGAGCATGCCGTAGTAGCACAGCAGCATCAAGTCCTTACACCACGGTAATTTGCCACGGCACATTTACAACCAAGAGATTCATGACCTGCTTTAGCATCTTAGCCGACAGTTTAAGGTCAGCTACGTGAATGGCATTGCTCCAAGGCAAACRCCCATTATCACTGGACTACTACTAACAGTTGTCGTAGCAAGGAAGCGCTTAGCTCTGGAACATGCTACCCTGGACGGGGAGCAGAGTAAAGATTTACCAAAGGTAGGGCAAATTTATGTCAGCTCAAACGCCTGCATCGTGGAGCTGCAAACTTCTCCAGACCACTAGGGTTTTCCCAAGAACGCCTGTTCTTGTGCTTACATGCTGAAGTTTCATCAGATCTAAGGCATAAAACAGCCCAAGGCCTGAGATTAAAAACGTAAGAGACAATAAAATTCAGGACCGAGCTAGTTACAAGATTTCTCAGCAAAACCTATATGCGTGTCTTTACGTACACACAGGTTTAGTTTCCAGGTCACTCTAAGGAATAATATTGCTAGCAGTATTTCAGTGTTACTGTGTTTAAATCTCATATACATGGTCAAAAGGGATGAGGGAGCAGGTCTCACTCCTCTCAGTAATCTTTTGCTCTCAAGCCAGTCTAACCCTGATGGTATCACTCCAAGACCACAGCACAAAGCTGCGTGGAGCACCATTTACCCTCTCTGTTCTCCCTCCACTAGCACTAGGCATGAGTCATGCAGAGGTTGTAGACCCTAGAGACTGTCTCAAACTTCTAAATCCTATCTTGCAGCCACAACTCTGCAGCAAAAAAAAGGGCTATTTGACTAAGAATTAAGTAAAGTTGGTATTTTGCCATGTAAAGGATACCTCTTGAGCTCTTGTGCCAGAAAATGTGACTTGAAAGAAATTAGAGAAATCTTTTCTTCCCATGTGGAGGCATTTGAGATCCAAGCTTGCCTTTAACTAGTTGCATGTCACAGTTGCAGCGTCACATCATTTGTGAATGAGCCATTTTCAGCTAGTCTGTAAGTGTTTAGGACATCGAGATGCTCTACTGGAGCACAAAGCAAACGAAGCTGCTTCTGTACAAGGCCTGACTTCAGAGCCACAAGCCACAGAATTAGGCAATCCCAGATCAGAAGCAGGGAGTTTTTACAAGCACTTTCAGATCCCCAACCTTGAGATCATTCAGAACTTGAAAAACAAAACCAATTTTTCCCCCCCTAGGCCTTACAAATAGGTCCCAGAGTATTATTTGGTATCTCTTTCGTAACAGAAATTATCACCTAAAACAACCTTGCACTTGCTGAATGCTGTTCAAGTTTCTGAATAGGTTAAGAAAGGCGAGAGTTTCAGAGATAAGCTGTAAAACAGCTTAAAAAGCTGTATTAATAGCCATACTTAGATGTCAGGTCTCCCCCACCCACCTACACACATACACTAAAAGCCCAATTCCAAAAATAAATGACAAAAATAAGCCTGGATTAGGCAATAAAATTATTGTTGAAAATAAAGCAGTAGCTCACAGAGAGGCTTTTGCCCTACAATTTCCATGATCTAAGGCAAAGCAACAACCTGAGCTGCCTGTCACATTTGCTAAGATTCAGCCAGGCAATTCTAGGTACTAGAAAGTGACATAGTTTTAGGGTAGCTTGTTTTTAGTCTAGTTAAAGTCAGACAAATGATTCCCCCCCCCCCAACTTGCATCCTAAAAGTCTACTACTGCAAGCACCCAACCATTACTGGTAAACCTGTTTCTACCAACTGCTGAATCAAGTCCTGGTAGCCAGTTACAATGACTAACTACTACCGTGACCGAGCTTCTAGAATTATTAGCATGATAATATATAAATGTTGATTCAGGTATATCCTCTTCCTCTCAGTGGGGAGTATTAACACAAATAGTATTCCTTTAACTTCAGCTTTCTAGAAATTCAGTGTTTATCCCAGCCTAGTTGTATATGCCAAATCCATGGCCTGACAGGAAACAGGCCTCTGACACCRATTTATTCTACTTTTTCTCACTGACAAAGCCTAGATACCTTGCTTTTAAGCAGCTAAGGTAGAAGTGTTGAAACCAACCTATCTGCCCACACAGAAAGGTAAGGCGAGGGGAGCAGGAGAGGAGGGGGTGCACACATTTCCTGGAAAGCTACCRTCATCACAACAGACCTGATTTTGGGGGTATCGGGATCACCTGTTGTAGTTGCCAACAGAAACCGCAGATGTTTGGCAGATGCTGAAACTGCCATTTAGAGACCATTTTTAAAAAAAGTCACAACTATAATACGAACACACAGCACCAGTGAAACTAAGCCTCTTTTGAAAGCTCTTTAAGTTCAGGCCCAAGTTGCAAGGTTTGCACTTATAAACTATTCTGTAGCGTTTCRCAGTCATCTGCCACAGCCAAACCATAGACAAGCTCTTCCTGACTCAGTGACCGAGTTTCCCCAAGGGCTCCATCCACTCCGCCCAGGCAAGAGTTACAGTATTTGCAAGCAGCACAAGGCCTCCTCATTTTACTTTGTAACATGTGTAACCAGGCTCCTTGCTGTGCACATCACTTCCCGCAGGTGCATTCCTCCTGCCAGCATGTTGCTAACTACACCGTACATTTAACATGCAAGAAAGCCAACAAGAACGGCTACCGACCGCTACTGGGTTAAACGTTAAAAATCTAATCCCATGGAATGCCTCTTACTGCTACTAGCACATCATGCATTTATACAATTCATTTAATGGATTTCCCTCTTCCACATTAAGCCTGGATTACTGAATGCAGTATTAAATGCTATGTGCCAGAAAACACATTTAGCAGAGGTCAGCAGTAAGTATTAACAGCCTGTTTTGCACATCAACAGGGTTTAAAACACCTTGATACTGTTCAGCTTCAGAACCTGCAAAGCAGCATTAAAGCCAGCCACACCAAATTGTCAGTTATTTGACAAAGTGAACATGAACATAGGACTAGTGTTGCCTTTTCAGCTCCAGATAAGACAACTCAGGACCTGAGCAATTTCTTACAGTAAAGCTGTGCACTATCTGGTAATTTAGTCCCAGTTTTGACTTCAYTACCCAGAAACACCCTATCCACATTTATTGACATTCCTTGTGCTTTTATAAAGAGTTAAAAAAGCACATCTTTCATCCAAGTTAGAAGATGAGTGACCAGGTAAATAAAGTCTTGTGAATCCTGA
>NW_028186901.1:37838-72662 GCF_003343005.1 Rhea americana
GCTGCTGTAGGTGGCCATATTAACAGCAGCAAATATCTGATGTTCTGTTTTATCTCAACTGTTTCATAAGCAATTTAAATCACCAAGATCTGAATATGAAAACCGAAATAGATCTCAAAAGAGGCTGTTAAGCCACAACAAAAGRAAAACAGAGCCTCAATTCAGTAGACTGAAAATGAATCAAGCAAGGTTAACTTACAAAACCAGAAACTGCTTTGACAGGCAGAAGAGTCTGTTTTTGTTTCACATTAAGTCATATCCTGTATATAGTTCCTAATTTAGTTATCCGGGCACGGCATTACTAAAAGCTGTTATTTTCAATGGATGACTACTTGGTTATAAGCTAGGTTACCTTTTGCCAAAACTTCTTTTAGCAATAAAATTTTACTGTTACATCTCTAATTAGACATTGTACATATAGGCTGGACTGTTAGACATGAAGATCAAAATTACAAATACAGCTTTAAATAAAAGGCTTCGAATATTAGTCTTTTACTGCTTAGATCTGACAGCAGAAGGACAAACAGGAGTGGGGTGGGGTGGGGGGAAATCACTACAGCCCCACTGATGAGCTGGTTTACATCCAAGCTCCTGGGATCGCACACGTTCACACTCCTGTTGCCTGGGCCGTCTCTCGAGGGATCTGAGTAAATAAAATTGCTCTAAACGGTAGAGTTAGTCAGAATAAGCAGTGCCTGGAAACCAAACCATTTTCTTCTAACAATATTTTAAAAAGCCTTAAAAAAAAAAAGATAGCCTTTCATATCCTAGAAGTTCAGTCCAGAATTTTTTTTTTTCGCCTGTATGATGATAACTGCTCATGACAGCCATTACTCATTTAGAGAGCGAGTTAGCCTACACAAGTCAGCTGCGTTTAGGATCTCAAGCATTTTGGTAGTCAGATAATAGATTCTCTTGCAGCGAGTTCCACCACAGGGACAGTCYGTGGTGCCACGGTATCCAGGAGAGCACCACTTTGGCTCTGGTTAGAAAGCCCTCGCCGTCAGCGCTCTCGAACGAGGGAACACCCAGCTTCAGACAGAGCAGCCGCTCATGTTCTCGTTTGGATAGCTTGCTGGGGAGCTGTTCGAAAAGCCAAGGACAGGCTGAAAGCCGAATAATAAGTTTCCCCTGGCAACAGGCCATCTGCACATTTTGGAAGCTATTCCTCTTCCCAGGCACATGGCTGAGCACCACCTCCCTGGCACGGGGACAGGAGGTGCCCATCTCCACCTGCGCGTAAGTCAGAGCTGTGGTGCCCCTTCTTTGGGGCAGAGAGGTTTTTCCTAATGCAGCAACACATCCCGGGCTAGTAAAGGCAAAGCAAGGGTGTCTTTCCAGCTTGGGATGGATTTGTGATCGCTTTGGTGTAAGCCCCAGCCTATCAGTAAGCTCTTCACACGCAGGAGTAGGCTAAGGTCACAGGGCACAGCAGAGACAACTTTTCAAACTACTGCAGCTATCCCCAAACCCTTGGTCACTGCCCTCAGAGCTTAACCAAACGGACAGATTACAGGGGCACTCCCCTGTGCTAGTGTGAGAACAGCCAGGTTCACTTCCACTACTTTTATTGTCAACTTTTACTTTACACAGTGCTACAAAAACCACTATCATTACAGCAGCTGCAGGAGAGGCAGCAACTAGCAAAAGAATTTAAGAGCTGGAAATGGTGGCATCCTGAGCCATCACAGCATTTCTTCAATAGCCTGTTTGTTTTTACTCAGTTTTTGCATTTTTCTGCCATCTCATCACAGAAAAGGCAACTACCAGCAACCATACATGGCATAAAAATCAAACAGAACAACTTGGTCCTCTCCTGTAGTGCAAGCTGCTAGCCCAACAGTTTTGCTAAACCTCAAACCATGGCAGTTGAGTGCTAAAGCAATTTCAGAGTCTCATATGAAAAAGCTGCTGTCATACTCAGGTTTCTGTATTTTCCTAGAAACATCCATGCTAAGGTATTGGCAATTTCTGCCTCTAATTCAACCTGAACTTCAGGATCAGACTTGATCTAAAGAACAAAAATCTTTTCAGTAAAGATTAAAGATTTTGACAAGCCAGATAAAAAGATTTGTGATCACCAATTGCCTCAAGTGGAGATTGGGCTCCCTGGCTTGGATGATTTCTGACTGCCCCCAGATTTGGTGTTTATATGCGAGTTGTATGGCTTGAAATCAGGTTTGTGATTTTGTGTTCTGCAGAAATCAGGCTATAGTCTATTTTCTGGGAAGAAACAGATGAATCAATTCTTATCTGCATCTGTACAAACATACACACTTCCAAATTCAGAAAATAGAAAGAATTTCTAGTATGCAAAACTGAAGTCTCTATAGTGCTTAATCCTTCTCAAACGGCCTAAAGATACTTTGTGATGCTGTACCTAAAACTTACTCCAAGTTTACATCTCCTCCCATGTCTCTGCTTTAAAGGAGAACCTGGCACTTGAAATACAGCAAGATATTGGTACCTGAATTGGCAAAGCTCTGCAGTGCTAGTGCAGCTGCTCTAAAAGAAATCTGGTGTGTCCATTACAGAAAAATGCCCCTCCAGCTCTTTACTTGCAAAACTGATACAGCTTTGCTGGAGCAGCAGCAGGAATCTTTGAGGCTGCTTATTCAAAGTATCATACTACATTACTGGCATCTCTGGCAGCATGTGTGGAAGTCCTCCAGTTAAGTGTGCGCTTAACATTCTGAGTATCTGCCTCCACTTGCCAGGCTTCAGAGTCCAGAAGATTGTCATTTATTAGAAACTGCATTAGGCTGTGACATATTACACATCCTATTCAATCTCAGGAACATGTTTTGAGCTTATATAATCTGGGTAAGTAAACTATTTTCTTTACACAGACTTATCACATAGGAATGCCTTTGGAACAGTTGAAAGGAGACAGTACGATACAATTTTTCAAACTCATACTTTTTCTTGTAGCTTACTTTTCTCAAATTCAATGATTATCAGCAAAACATAAGTTTCACAGAATTCTGTATTGGGCTGGACAGAGTTTTGATGAACTTGACTTTGACAGTTTGCATATCCACTAAAATGCAGCAGATTGCTCTATTCTTTAATAAAATAGGCCATACAGTATACATCTGCAGAGTGAAAAGATGTCCAAACTAGCTTGATACACAAGCACCCTTTCCTTCAGCCTGCTTAACTATTTTTAGACAATTCTTTAAACAAAACACCAGCCTAACCATTCATGAGTCAGTCAATGACTAATTGCCTTGATTCTCTTCATATGCAATCCAGGCTCTATGCAAGAGCAAAGCTTTCCCCAAGGGAGAGCCAATCACATGTTCTGCTAAAAAACACAGGGCTAGTCTCGATGCAGTCACCTCTTTCATAAGCAGCAAGGGGAAAGAAGTATTTATAGCATAGCAAGTGTAAACCAAAGCACTGTGCTGCAGTGTTATACAACTTGGCATTTCTCATCCAGGCAGGCAGCAGTTCTTTCGATGGCGTTTCTCAAGCTGGCATAGCAGATTTAGCTTAAACGAAAGGTAGGTGCTGTCGTTCAGTTTCTGGAAACCTAGGAAATGCAATCTCCAAGAAATTTCTGTGCTGAATGTCACACAAAGCCAACTAAGCACGGTTGCAGCCATGCTGCTTGTTCATCAGCTACTGCACTGCTGGTCGTGAATGCTCCTGTTTGCCTGGACTTGCTGCCTGTGACCAGCTCCTAAGGCAGTTAACACTTGCTTGGCAGTGGTAATCGAGTCTGCTGTACTGTCTCACTTCCTACCCAAAGAGCTAAATACAGCTGCACTCTCTTAGAGAGGAGACACTGTCAGGATCATATTAATTTAGATTTATAATACTATACTGATACAACTGTATTAGGCACTAGCCCTAGTGTACAACCTAACTGCCTCCTAGTTCCTGCAGGAAATAGTACCACAACACAAGCCTTTTACTAAGGAGAAGCCTATACTTGAGACACAAAAGCATGTTTTGCTGTGCCATTACTTCAGATGCTTCAAGCAGATCAAGTTTAAAGTTTAAGCTAAAGTAAGTACGTTAGCCAACACATATCCATCCTGGCTCCTCAGGTTATTGTTTCTGTAGCAAGGTGAGTGTTGTTTTTGTTAGCGAGGAGTCACAGTCAAGTGGCATTCGACACTCTCATTCTCTGCTTCTTTTCACCCGCCATGTGCTCTAGGTGATTTGGAGCTCTAAGCGTGACAATCAACACAGCTTTATTCGTAAGAGGCAATGACTCAGTTTGCAAACTGTACTGCAAGGGATGAGAATTAATGAAAGATGAACCCTAGCTCAGGTTTACATTTTCTAAAACCAATTTAACATTCTGATAATGTTAGCAGCTCCATGTGAGCTTTGGCCTGCTACAGAGAGGGAGAGCAGTTGACATTCAAATGCAAGTTTTAAATTTATTTCCAAACATTAATCTATAGTCAAAATCAAAATACAAGGGCAGATCACTGAAGGCTATGTAGTATGAAGCTACTACATTTCATACTACAAAGCTTTCTGGCCTCGCAATATTGCAAAAGGCTACAGCAGCTACCCAGAATTTGTCACTGCACAGCTCCTGCAAAACTACATTAACTGCATTAAAGAGGACAAAAGATCACTTCATACACTAAACGTCTCCTTTAATAAAAGGCAATCATTAGACAGTACCATTGCTGTACTGGACATGGACATGAAATTCAACTGCTCTGGCCTTTGGTGGTTCCAAAATACTACCGGATTTGAATCACATCTGGTTGCTTTGTGCTAGGCACTATAATAGATAATCCCCTCAAAGTGTGGATATAAGGAAATGAGTACAGAACATATCATTTGCGGTCCCCAGCTTCTGCAGATCGCTAAGTTACCTCCCTGCTATTAAAAAAAAAAAAAAAAAAAAAAAAACATGCTCCATTTAAAAGCTATTTACAAGTGGCCAGAAAAAAAAAAACTGTCTGTGAAATGGTTGTTGTATACCATCATTAATACGTGGATGCTTACAAAAAACCCACCCAATCAAAAAACCTACAGAACAACACCCTCCCCCCATATCCTACCAAACAAAATAAAACACACACACACACCATATCTTCACACCACACAGAAAGATATACAACACTGAAGCAGGAGAACGCTAACATTGATACTGCTACCTATATTCCAGCAAGTTACCATGTAAATGACTAAGATGACATTTGGATAAAGCTAGTATTCTCAATTTGCTCAAAAGCTGAAAAAGCCAGCAAAAGGATGCAAAGCAGATTGATTCATCTGCAGTRCAGCATAGATACTTCAGATGTCTTTTATACTTCTGATAAAGGCAGAGTAGGTACAACAAAGCTGAGCTCTGTACAAGCCTGAACATCCTTGGAACATAAGCATGTATCCAGGTCTGCTGGAAATATTCTCATTGAATTTGAAGATAAACCTAGTAAGGGTAGCAGTTAGGAAGAACCGCTTCAGAGTGTTGCAGGTCAAGAGGATTTCAAGGTCAAAACAAAGTTTTAACTGGATAAATTTGTGATGAAAACTTAAGCACAAGATCTGGCTGTTTGGACAGAGAAAGCAAGATCTTGTAAGAAAGAATCAAAAAAAAAACTTGTAAAACTGTATAGAAGTGGCCTTTAAATAGCTCTAACATTATGCAGCTTTGCCTGTCAGTACCAAGAAAGGAATGGAGGAAAATTAAAACCTGTCTTTCTTTCCTCCCCTCACCCTCTCAATAAAACACAAGTCACATCTATTATTCTTGATTTAAAGTGGCAGGTCTGACTGCATAAGAGAAACCTGAGTGACAAAAGAGATTGCTCCAAAGTGGCATATTAGGAAAGAGAAGGGAAGGTCTATTGTAAATGGATAGTTTTAGTTTACTCTTGGTGAGAATTGGAGAGTGTGAGAGTGTGGATGCAAAAAAAAAAATAAAAAAAAAAAAGGAGAGAGAGAGAGAGAGAGAGAGAGAGAGAGAGACAGACATGCAAGAAGTTTAAATGGCAGAGGCAGATTCACAACCGTAAACATAAAGCTCTGGCAAGAGATCCTACAGCTGATGTTATGGAGAGGCAAGGCCTGAAGGAGAAAAAGAATCTAGAATCTAGAAAGTTTAGAGGATGTTCTCTATTGTGAGATGCTCCTTTGTGTTGGGACCTTCCTGGCAACCACCTTTTGGTGAATTTTGGAGAGTTTACTTTTCAATTTCACCCTTCTCTTTTAAGATCTTAAAGCTTAAGAACATTAATTAAAAGATTAGAGCAGAGAATGAAAAAACAACCTCCCCACTGGTTGTGCTGCTCATTGAGAGTAGCCAGAGAGCACCTCCTGGTTCAGAAGCCTCCACAGAAGCAAGTCATGTGGCTTTTCTGTAAAGGCTCCAGAGAGAAGGTTATACCCACACATCTGGAAAAACTTAAGACATGAGCACAGGACTTGTTGGCTCACATGCAAAATAAATTGAGGCCATCAAAACTCAGGAAGGGCAGAGACCAGAGCAGAATATTCAGATTTATTGGTATGCTACCCACAGTCATATGCTTATATTCTTTACAGTGCCTAAGACTCATTTGTGAAAACTTACTGTTTTAATTATGTTAGGCTGTTTGATCAGCGCCTGTAACTTAGATACACTGCACTTTATATGAATGCCTACACACTATCAGGTTACAATGCAGTAATCATCAGTCAGCAGCACAAGCTGGCAGTATTTTGAGAACACAAGCATGAGCAAAGCCCTGTCATGGGAAGCCTACCCCAGACATAAAGGGCAAGTGTCTGAACCCTAAAGTAGTCTGCATCAGTAAATAGAACCTGATCTAGGCTGAGAAAAGATATGTCAATGCTAGAAGGAAATGACTTATGCACATTTAACATTATAGGCATTTTCATGCTATATTTTTTTCCAGTTAATAGCCAGTAATGCTATAAGGTTCTGTTCATCATCAGCTTAAAATACATTAGTAGTTAATGACCAAATTAATGATTCAAATTCAACCATATCATCAGTAGTATGACTGATTAGCACCTCTTTACARGCAAGAAAGTATATTTTAATAAAAAACAGATTCAGGCATCTGTGCGATATTTAAAGCAGTAGATGCTTCCTCATACAAAAACATATTCAAAGCATGACTTGGAGGAGCCTCTAGTGGTGATGAAGTAGATGTGATTATGAATTAACAGATACTCAAATATAAGCTAACAATCTTGCTGGTATTCACACTAGCCTACAGATACATTACTAGTCAAATTACCATCCATCAGCATCTGAAAGTCACATACAAATACTTAATACCAACCAGGATCTGTTAAATRGCGCGAGGAGTTTTATGTTGCCTTGAATTAATAAGGAAGCAAACCAACCTGCTTCTTTTGCTCTTCAGAGTCTAGACAGTACTTGGTTTAACAAAGGAGTTTGAAAGTTTCTGAGAACATGGAACAGTGTTCATACCCGATCTATACCCCAACATATGCATTGATAGGTAGACYACTATTTTTAATCAAATGCTATCTATATACATAAAGTAAGCTGGTTTAAGATTTGCACTTTAGAATTAGATCTGTTGAATACTTTTACACAGACATTAAAGCAGTATATTCCATATGTATCGAGACTGTAGAGTGCATTGCTACCAGAAAAGGACTTTTGCAGAGCACGAACTTTGTTTGACAGTATCAACTGGAAGTAGTTATGTTCACACTCCATTTGGCTAGCTTGAGAACAGCTCTCATGAACTATGCAGTTTCTCACATCTTGTGACCTGAGCAGGAAGCCACCATAACGATGTGACATATAGCAAAAAATGGAAAGCTAACTTCACTGCTGTAGGAAGCTAAGAAACATTAAGCCTTTTGATAAGCACTAATACCGATGTAACGCTTTCTTTGGCCTACCACAAAAGTCAAGTCCAAGCACATTTGCAAGTTTGCTTGCATCCAYTCACACGCCACCAGTGTGCCAGTAAAAGCCCTTAAAGAGCTGGAACACTGACCTCTTTCTTACAGGACTATCTGGCATCGAGAAGTAAAAACGGCAACCAACTTCTGTCTGTAGTGACRGGTTTCAGATGCTGAAAAGGTTAATGCTATTTCAACACTTCATAATGATAACTGCAAGCTAGAATCAAAGTACTTTTGAGAGATTTGGTTATTAGCAGCTGAAAGATTTGTTTGACAAGAGACTACAGGTCTCCATTTCTTTACGACTATTTCATAAAGAAACTAACAAACTTCTGAAAAATTGAATCTTTAATAGAGATAATAAGCTGAATTATATTTYAAATATTGCCAGAATTATACAGCTATATACAGACTAACTGAAAAGCCATCTATATACCATCAGTACATTTACAGTAATTGCCGCTTGACAGAGTTTGCTTTAGAAGACCTGAATATAACAACATAAAAAAAAAGTATAGCCCTCAAGGCATTCTCTGACTAATAAATAATATATAAAAAGCTAAGCATCATCATATATTATATAAATTATAAATATAATAAACCATGGTGCTGTGCTAGATTTCTGGATGAAAATTATACTGCAAATTGACGGGAAGCCAAATACGATTCCCCCTCCCTGATAGCCTACAAAGCTGTATTTTTAGCTGGATACAATTCTGTTTCTGTATGAAATTTATTTCCTGAAAGATCAGGGTTACCCAGTTGCTACTGTGGAGCAAGCACACAATATGCATTTAGAGCTTTGTATGGCACAGCAGTTTGGGGGGGAAGATCAGCAGCCTATTCACTGGGACAGGAGAATCCTGCAAGGTGACCAACAGAAGTCAAATACTGTCCTACAGATGCTCTATTCTGCGCTTCGCATTTGCCTTCCTGTACAGGAGTAGCCATGCGCTAGAAAATTTAGTCTGAGAAATGCCTTATGTCATACATATGTTTTCAGTTTAAAAAATATCTTGCCATGCAAGTGACAATTATAGAATATAGTCAGCTCAAAAAACATCTCAGATCTGTTAACTTGAAATTTCTTGCAACATGATAGGTGGTGGAAGTACCTGCAATACATCAGTAGCAGCACAAGGGACAATTGCACTGACTGATTCCAAGCTCCTTTCCAAAAAGCCAAAATTATCCTTGYCCCCTTTCTGGGGCATTTGGCATCCTTCACTATAATCATCATTCAGATCCTTCTCCTCTACTTGGTCCCAGTTTTCATAGCTTCTAAAGAAAAAGTGAGTTTTAAGTAGAGCAAAATAGGTTCCACAGGAGACAGTAATCTTCTCACGCACTGAAGGTGGTCTGAGAAGTCAAGCACCCGATCCAGAAGGTCTGTTCACTGTACCAAAAATGGGTATGTTTTTTTCACAGATAACACAATTTGCTATCCCACAATTTGCCACCTTAAGCTGGCCCAGTGAAACAACAGGAAATTACAGAGCCCCCCCCCCCCCAAGAAGAGCCCCTTCCAGTGCTTATTAGGTGCACCACGCTACAGTTCACGGCAATTGGTGCCAAATGCAGCTATCTTGGCGTGACAAAAGGATCAGCTGCACTGATCATTGCCACAGCAAATTCATTTTCTGTTCAAAGCACGTTAGCTCAGCCAAGCAGCCCTACCACCTCTGAAGGCTGCTGCCTATGTGACCCTTAAAATTACTCCCCCTTCCTGCTTACTCAGCACTATATTGATTTATATCCAACATTGTTAGTTCTGTCGCAAAAAAGAATAGCTTGCAGTACGCTCAAAAGTGTTTGACCTTTTAGCTGTCCCACTAGAAGCAGAAGTTTACGCCACACTACTCAAACTGTAAGGCCAAAAAGTTTTTTTTTTTTTAATGCCTTTAACATCTTGAACTTAACTCTATCAGTCTTTAAAAGACAAAGTGATTCAACAAAACCACACATACTAATGCCAGCATCTCTTCCTATGCACCAAACCCACGGATAGGCAATATAACCTGCATTCATTCTAATGTCCACACAGTCATTACTATCTTGAACTCTTGATTTCTTTAAGAAATGGAAACATTCCATTACCAAAAAAAANAAAAAAAAAAAAAAAAAAAAAAAAAAAAAAAAAAAAAAAAAAAAGGAGAGAGAGAGAGAAACTCCACTTAAACACACTACATGTTAGTGCATCTAAACACCTAGAGGCAAAGCTCATAAGCTCATATTTTAATATGAACATCTCCACACTACAAAGATGCTTTACAGTAACAAGTGAACTTTCTTCTCCTGCACTGCAATAATTAAGAAGTTGTACAGAGGTAAGAGAATCCCTTCTGCTCCCAATTCTCACCAAGTCATTACTAGTTGTGAATCCTTACCCTCTGTAGGGCTGCCTACAGAGCTTTTTAGAAAGCTTTATTACGTTTGGCATCAGCACCAATAAGGTCAGCAGAAGTTGGGGTTTTCTAAAACCCACGAGAAAATAAGATAGCTCACTTACCACTTCCATGTGAACTTAGGGGAACCGAAGTCATTACTGTCATAGTAAGTAGCAGAATACACATATAGCATATATGGCATCAATTATTTATGCTTTTGTTTCAAAAATCAAAAGCAGAACCAGGGAAAAAAGGAAATACAGACAAGGATTTCCTCCTCCTGAACAAGACACTTGCCTTCAGCTATGTATTTCTTGATGCTTAATCTTATCATGTCTTGGCCACACTGCTGCTGAAGGATTAAAGTGTATTAAATTCTAGCCCTTTATTAGCATCTCTAACATTAAATAYACTTGTTCAAGACAAACTAGGTTTTAGCAGTAGGGTGATGACTTTGTCCTTTTAAGTCTACAATTCAAAACATCCAATACAGTTTCAAACTAGCATGCTATGCTTTGAAGTTTGGATAAGGTTTTTTTCTAATTACCACTACAAATAACAAGAGATTTCCTACAAAACCCTGTCTAGAAAGTTACAGAAACTACRCAAGTTTTGTTCTGAAGGTTACAGTTCACTATTCACTATATGAAAAGAGACGTTCCAAAATAAGATCACTTTTCTTCAGAGTACTTTTTGATATTGCCATCATTTGAAGATCTCAGGTAAAAGCTTGCTGAGAGTTCACTGTTGGCAAAGTAGAGACTGCATTTAACTCATTTCAACGCACACACACACAAAAGCCTGTTACAATGAGTTATCCCCTATGATTTCTTTTAAGTAAGATGCAACATTTATACAATATTCCACACTAGAGGAATCCTTGAACTTCCCATCCAATTCCTAAAATGACATCGAGGAGTTACACAAATAGATAAATGATCAGTATCTGCCACAGAGACTAAAAAGCCACTTGCCTTTGACTGCTTTACTGGTTTTCATTTCAACGTCCTACAAAATAAATTTCTTCATATTGATTTTTCTAATGCTTTCCAAGTGATACATGCTTGAAACCAACCCGGGGAGTCAGTCAATTAGACAACACCAACAATCTAGTCAATGAGTCCAACAGCGAGAGGGGAACAACATGTAATTCCTTCATGGCTTCTGCTCTGGTATCCCAGGAAACCAGCAGCAGCTGCTTGGTTCCAGTTGTGTACTATGGCAAACATGTCTGCAATTCAGCTCTAATGACCAGCATTTCTTCAGTCACTAAGTAGTGATTATAAACCAGAGCAGCAGCTCCTCGAACACAGCAGCTCTTCTCTAGAATCTGGAATATGACTTGCACGTTTGAAAGCATGGTATGTCTGTGAAGTCAGGGCACTCCCATCTCAAAAATGTTTCAGCTAGGTCATCAGCTGAATTGCTGCAGACACGGACTACAAGAGATTTGCAGAGACATCAGTATGAAAGCTAGCTGACTCGCACAGAACAGCCTAACCAAACAGGAGAGCAAGTAGCATCAGGATATTGCAAGCTGAACGGTCACTTAGTTCCCTTCCTTGGAAGTGCCCCAGTAACTCCTTGGTCTAACTCAAGAYTACTTAAGAACTTTGTAAGACATTTAGCCCTTCCCCCAAATGTAAGCAATAAGCTTCAACAGGCAATTTTACTAGCTGGTATTATTTTATTTTTAACTCCAATGTCCTAACAGCACTAACTCCAGCAACAAAAGGAATATGAAGTGTCTTCAAATATTGAGAACTTTTGCCTAAACCTTATTATTCCTTTGACTGGATTTCCTTTAGACTTTATGCCCTCCTACCACTGAACTATTAGCTTAYTCACTTCTAGAACAGTCTAAAATTCAAACTATTTTCAGGTAGTGTGCGCCACTTTAGTCTGCCATGTAGTATTCAGAAGTGTTCAACAGCATGTACTGGAAAGGCCCAGAGAAAACACCAAACTGAACACACTTCAAAAGTTAGTACATGGCCTTCTCAGTGGAAGAAAATTTAAATAATGTTTTCTGAAAGAAAATCATATTTAAATATTATTTTCAGTGAATTACACAGTTTTGGTAGTAGTTACCAAACTTGCAGTGCAAAAGTAAATCTGGGGCTTTTCTCGCAGCTTTTACAAGGTTAACCGAGATGCTTAGTGGACGATCTTTGTGCTCAAATGAAAGAAATCAGAACTACTAACCTTCTACTAAATGGGGCACTCTCAGTCAAAAACCACTGCACAGAGACCCCATGCAAGATTTACACAACTGSCTTTGGTGCAAAAGGCTACCACCGTTGATGTGTTAGCAGCGAACACAGATGAGAAGCTGAAAATAACTCCACACACACACAAATGCTCCAACCCATTCCCAATCCTTTACCAGAGGCGGCCAAACTGTTTYTAAAACCTCGTTTCTTTTGTTTTTCTGCTCCTCCCCAAAATGGATAGTTAGTGTAAATTTAGCTACCTTACATTTTAGTAAGAGCACAGCAGGCACTAAGAAGGACAGACAGTGGACTGAGCAGACATAAGCAACTGCAATTTRTTACATAGATTAGTATTAGGACAGGAAAACAAATTAAAATACAGCCATCTGACTTAGATATCAACTGTTCAGAAGTAAATGCATATTAGAGCCAAAAAAAGATTTGGAGACTTTAAGCTTATTTTCTGTACAGTCACCTTCACTGTTCTGCAGAACTCAGAGCCTGTCAACAGCAAGGAGGTATTCTGAAATAACAGAAAATGTTATAGTGAACCCATTAAAGATGTGAGGAAGCTCATGGGGGAGTAGATTGTGAACACAGATGGAAACTTATTTTAAAGGAGATAAAAGATGTSGCTCTAGCTTCTCAGCAGACTAGATAGACTTCAGTTTTAAGAAGGCACAGGGAAGAAAGCAGTGTTCTTGTAAGCTTAGTTAATAAAAGTTGTGTAGGAGAAATGATCACAGAACATCTCCACATCACTATCTGCTAAAAATATTTTTACCTCAGTTCAGTATCTTAATTTGTGTGTATATTTCTTCCCCATTAATGAAGCTGTACTTCCCCAGCTATCTTTGAAGAACACCACAGATAACCTTAGCACCAAACTTGCTCACTGCAGATATGATTCTCTCCGCCTCTGTGGACATTTAGGGTAGCAGCTATTCCGATGCTCACGTGTACAGTTCTGCTTGTGTACAAACAGCTGCAGTGCACTGACTACAAAGGAAACGGCAAAGCACAGGAAGCAACAATACCAAAACAGTGAGAGTTTATTTAGATTTATCAACTTTAAACAAGCAGGGACCAACAGGTAGGCTAGGAGGAGCTCACCAGCTGGACACTGAGCATGACAGCTTAGGATCCAAATCCAGCAATTTATTGCCATATTCTATTTAGGTTGTCACCCTAGGACATAAGCAGCGATCAGAATTACTATGTCAAATTAGTTATTGAAGGAGAGGTGAATAACAGCATAGTGTGGGCAGCAAATGTTGTTACAGGCACTTGATCCTCCTCCAAACAAATGTACATGAACTGTTGCTTCTTCCTGCTTGCACTGAACTGAGTTCTGGTAACTCATTARTATTTAGTTTAGGAAAATCATATTGTTGAAAGATGATAAATTCTAAACAAGAAATTCAGTGCTCACTAGCCATCATCCACACTGCAGTTTCATGGTCAGTAAACTAACAACCAAGCACAGTTGCAGAAAGAGGTTSTTCTTCCTGTTTGCTCGCACCAGCACTAGCATTTGTGCAGCTAGGTGACAAACAGGCCAGAAAGCCCCTTGGTTTAGCCCATTTGGTTTCTTTTGGCACATGTGACCATTTATATTTTTGTTTCTGTAGYTGCTCCAAGCATCAGGAGTTTAGGCATGAGAAACAGTCTAAGTGGTCACTTCGTACAGAGCAGGAAACTCACGACAGTTTTGCATACGGTAAATACTTAAAAATGCATTTAAGTGTTAACTGATAGTCTGAAAGCAGCAAACTTGTAAGCATACACTGTACCATCACTTTTCTACTCTTGGAGGGGAAAAAAAAAATCTATAGGCTATGAGTTTTTCTTCCTTTCCCATTCCAATATAGAGGTAATACCTTGGCAGTCGTAGTACAAGGGTAAGGGCGGGGGAGGGGGGAAAGAATAGTCTAAGCAAGCCAAATTAGTCAACCTAGTAGCTTGTTTAGTGATAAAGATAGCCAAACCAGCAATTTTGACTAGACTTAGTAATCACCTAATCTACAACGTGCATTTTAAAATTACAGCTTCAGCAGCAGCACATGTACTCCTACAGTATGTCATTAACATCCCATGTATAACTTTGGCAGAGGGGGGGGGGGGAATCCAAACAAGTACTCACAAGAAACCAGCTCTTACATAGCCTAATTATAGAAGAAAAGTAACTTGTTGTCACCCATCTGAGAACGCTGGTCTTTCAAAACAGCTCCAATTTGCTTATATTTGCATACAACAAGTCATACAGTAACAATTATTTTTGCAGTTCATTAATAGCCACCAAGCCTTCACTGCCTTGGGGGCTGGGTTAGCTTTACAGCTTGCAGACACTGTTCTAGCACTATTAAATCAAGACTTCATCATATTGGACATTATACAAACAGCAAAACTTGTCTTGCCCTTAAGTTATGCCAACAGCACCACCTTCCTCAAGCACCAGAAGACAAGTTTCAAAATACGCTTCTTTACTCTCTTGTTTTGCAGAGATGATTAGCCTTAGCTGAGTACAGATTGTTTATTGTCAGTTCAAATACTTGAGTTACACTCCAATATTCTCAGTTGGCCTTTTCCAAACAGAGTACTATTCAAGGCAAGTGGCAATGTGTGAAATCAAGAAGCCTCAGATGCTTAAACAGCAACACAGGACCACTAGTTACAAAGCAAATTCTAAATGCTGGGTTTGGGTTTTTTTCCCCTGTTTTTGTGTTGTTTTGAGTCAAGTTTGAGTTTTGCTCTGGAGTTTATCATTACTGGAACAGGGCTAAATGAGGRAGGATTTTGTCAGTTGGTAAATCCTACTAGTGCTTGTGCTACTGCACCACGGCTGCCTTCTGTAATGGTCAGTGCATTCGGTCTGCAGAAAGGCCAGTGCCTCTTGCACACTGCCCTGGTTTCTGTTATATACCTTGAGCCATGACATAGGGGTGACTAAGCTGTGGTGGTGACACTTAAAATGTGAGGTCAGATGCAGCCTWTTTTTTTTTTGGAAGGAAAAACTACATGCTCTTGCTGCCAAGAGGACTTCCATGCTGAAGGCAAATGCCCAGGCAGCTTTGCTGCAGATCCAGTGGATTTTGTAGCTTCAAAATATTTACTTCTAAACAAACATCTGGAAGACATCTACATAATTAACTACTGTTTAGCATAGCTCAGTAAAGCTGTATCATCTTTTCAAGGTAAAAAGCATGCAGAGACAAAGGTTGAATACTGCTGTTTACAGCCCACAGCAGAGGGACAGCATTTCAGGTTCAACAGTCCAGATCTTCCTCACAGGGGAAGACCAAGGAGTCAGATGTTGGGAAAGGGACCTCAGGAGTATCCAAGCAATGACATAGGCAACACAAGCTCTTTCATGTATGCTGGATGGCTGCCCAATCTTTCGGAGTAGTATGTCTTTGGACAACATTTCTTATTTCATTTAAGACAGTTCTAGCAGGTGCAGCTATAAGGATTAAAATGCTGTTACTCTCCCATCAGCAGGAGAAATGTTTTCTACGCAAATCCAAAGCAAATCCTAAACTCACACTGTCAGCTAAGCTGTACATGCCACAGATCTTGCATCGATTGTACAATCACTTCTGCATCAGGCATTGCAGCCTATGTGGTAGTATTTTGTGCTTCTGCTCTAATCTGCAAAATAAACATACAAGGTAGCGTATCTAACTATATCACAGGCAGCACATAGCTCATTTGCTTTATCTGAACAGTTAGCTGTAAACACAGTTAGTGCACTACCAGATTGGTGATCATAGAAATCTGCATCACCAGTTCATTATTCTTACAGTTCAGTAGTTTAATACAAAAAGCCACAACAACAAGATTCTTAATTCACAAATTAAACATTGACTAATCCGACATTCTTGTGCATGTCATCATAGGACACTGAAGTTGTTTCTAGTGTGAAATGACTTCTTTAAAGTCCTAGTTTCATCCTGTTTGCCGATTATAGCAAACTAATGACAAAGAAGAAACAGTTGAGGCTACAACCCTAGCCCACACATTTTTTTTGGAGGACACTTCTGTTAAGTCCAGAAGCTTAAGCATGTAAAAAAAAAAAAAAGAAAAAGAAAAGAAAAGAAAAAAGGATTCTGCATGCTCCAGAAGAGGGTAATTTAATTTATTAATATTTATTAATAAATATTTCCAATAGTTCATCCTATAATTTTCCTGGATGCAGCCAGAACAGAAGCAACACTGAGCATTGCAGAGATGAGTGCTTCTGGATTGATTCTCTAGAACCATAGGGACACATGCTGGAAAAATCACTTGTCTAAATAGGATTCTCTGTATATCCCTTCTCTGTAAGGCTTGGTAAACTGCCCAACAGAAGTGAAAAAAGAAGGAAATGTCTGAAAGTGCCCTGAACTTCAGTACCAAATTCCAGGTGGCAATTAGGTTATTTGTATGAGGTTGAGTCTGAGATCCTATACATGACCACCTCTGCCACACATTTGGTCTACTGAGTGACTGGTCTACTTCCTCAAGGGAAGAAACAAAGCACAGCTAAATTGGGATACTTTATTCGGTCAGTTAGGCCTAAGGCTTTTAGCCCCAAAACACTCATAACTTGCATCTTCCACCTTCTAGGTGGCATTAAGCACAGCCCTCTTCACCTTTCCTGCTGGCACAAGGCTGCTGACCAGACAAGCACAGAAGTCCCAGCCAGAAGACAAAAGGAGCCTGGCAGAGACTGCAGAAAGCTGTTTCCATGTCAGGATCTCACACGTACCCATTTCATGCCGCACAGTGAGTCGATAAGCAGGAACAGTCCTCCCTTGCAGGTGAGCACCTCAGCTCACAGAGACACGTTTCCTCGCTGCCTGCTGGGTTGTGGCCCTATCCCACTACGCAGCCATGAGCACAGAAGGAAAAGTTTTGACAAGAGGAAGGAGAATTAAGGATTCCCCTAGGTATATTAATAGCCTGATAACTATGTTACTCATTCAGAAAACAGAAGATATGGGCTCAGTCTCTTTGAGATGAGGGGCAAATTGAACTCTCTCTCTTTTTTTTTCCCCTCCCTTTCTTTTTTTTAAGCAATAAGCCAAGAGTGGCCAGTACCTTTGGCACAGCCACATACTCAGTTTCTTGCACAAGACAGAGCCCTGAGGAGGGCATAGCTGTCCGCAGGCAAGACATGACAGAACTCCTCCATGATCTCCTACAAACCAAGGTAAGTCTGGGTAGTTGAAACGGGGGGGGTTAAAAAAAAAAAATCACTCTTCAGTGCTGAAGTTATTTACACTTCAGGCACCTCTGTGCAATTTTAGAGCAGTATGTGTTAAATAGGGTAAAGAACTAAAACTGTGATGAAGTTACAAAATGCAGAACAGACCCTACTATGCTTGTTGCAATATTAAAAAAAAAGAAACTATATGGAGTTCTTAAAGCAGAACTTTGAAGAACCAAACTTGCCTAACACACAAATGAGAAAAGTTACCAGGAATCGAGAACAAAGTAAGGCCTTCCCCAATATTCTAGCAAAACTACACGTCCTCTAGTTGACACATCCAAGAAGTCCAAACACCAGCTATCACTATCATAGTCATTAAAAAAAAAAAAAAAAAAGAAAACTCTTAAATTTAACCCAGAGGTTAAAGTGAAAGCCATAGAATGGAATCCAGCAACGCAGCTCCCAAAGTTGCATAAAAGGAAGAAAGATGCTTCGTTTTCTTTATGCATCAAAATTCTCCTACAAACTGTTCCACAGTAGTAAGAGTGCTTGATGACATTGCAGACTTCTAGGAAGGATGTTAAGTGGGAACACAACAGAAGACCATATCCATGCTCAGGACCGGCCATCGTGCTGACGTGAGCATAGTCTGGACAGGTTAGCACACATCATTCAGCAGCATGTTACCAACACAAAGTGTGACAGGTTAGCATAAAAAGACGGTATCAAGGTTTGTTCAAGGAGTTAAACAATACATAAGCCACCTATAAAAATTATTGCTAAGCAACATACAGGCCAACAGTTCAGCAGCATTCAAAAGGGATTAGACATTGTATGGATAATAAGAACATCCACAATTACATTAGCCAGGATAAAACAGTTTATCAAAGGATTAAAGGAATACCAAGCCTTGTGGCATGAGTTACTACACCATAGTATACCATAGTCAAACTGTTCTTTCTGGATATTTTGCTTGGTATGGTATGGCAGAAACCACATCCACTGTCCTAACAACTGCTGGCTAAGTTATACTAAAGATCAACTTTTTTAAAAAAAAAAAAAAAAGAAAAAATAAGAGGACCTTCAATTCACACACACACACACACCCAAACCAAATTTCACTTGCTCAGCTCAAAATTTCTTCAACGAGCTCATTCTACTATATGTTGCATTTATTTTGGAATAAGAGCAACTCAGGTCACCTGATTTATATTCATGAACACTTGCAACACAGTAAACTGGCATGAAGAGGGGCATTTAAGTCATGCAAGTTTAATACTGACTCATCTTAAGACAGGTCATCCCAGAGAAACACCGAAACCATCACAATGAAACACTTAAGTAAGCAATTTTGCACTGAGTTCAGTAACCAGCTAGTGTTGGAAACTAGAGAAACCAAAGATCTCTTTGGAAACATAGGGTTTGCCCTGTCTTGCATATGATCTGTCTTAAAACAGATCAACCAGAGAATCAAAATCCCTCTGCATGCRGAAGAATGGTTTGTCTCCTGCAGATGGACTACTCATTCACTTTGGAAAAGCTTAAACATTCCAGTCTAACACTTTGGACTCCAAGCTTTCAAGCCAGTGCAAGTTTGATGGAATAATTGRAGACATGCAGAAACCAAACATTTTTAGCAGCATGCCTTTCCTTACATCTACAAGAAGCAGCTTAATTTGCTGTTAGCCCCACGAAATGGCAAAGGGATTCTGACAAAGGAGCTATAATTACTAAGTTATCTCCAGCTGAAGTGTCAGCTAACATATGCTCTTTTCAGAAAACCCAGACTACTCATGTGCATAGTTTAATCAAACTCCCTATATCAAGCTCCATTTTGACAAGAGGGTGGTTTTGATTGCACCAAGTTTTTTGGTACTTTTAGTTTTTGAAATAGTGAATAGACAGGAAAGACAGGAAAAAACAGAAGATTCAAACAACAGAGTAACTCATTATTAATACATAATTTAAAGGGTTGACATTGAGTTATGCAGGTTTCATCCCTTGCTCTCTCAAGTTTATGCAACAATTTTGCCCATGATATCAAATCTTTGGATACTGTGCCCCATCCATTTTCAGAAGTGACTTCTGAAACTTAATTTGTTGATTGTACTGTCCGATGAAGTTTCAGAAGCCTTAAAAAGCCTGAAGCCATATCTGATATTAGCACTTTTTCAATGAAAAAATACTTTGAAGGATGATTGAGATGCAAGAGATAGGTGAAAGCTTATGAGTCAGAAGGGGAGACAAACCTAACCAGGTATTCATGCCACTGCTCCTTTTGCAAAAGTTACTTCTAAGTAAAAAATCCTGCCCTGATTATCTGCATTATGCCAGTGACTGGAATTTTACATTAACATTTCAGTACTGCAGAAGCTGATGTCATTTACAAGGAAAACTTCCCTCTCCTATTTGGCAAGGATTCAGAAGTCCAGTCAACTCTCAACTGTAACAAACTAGCTTTCATTGCTAGCAGAGAAAGTTTAAAAGTTTCAGCCACATTTCTTAAACCTAGTCAAAGCAGAAATAGCTAGTCAAGTGGAAGTTTTGAATGAACTAGAGCTCCACCAGGATCTGAATCACAGGATGTTCAGAATCTACCTAGTATCTCAAACACTAGGAGAAGAGCAAGTAGCCTTTAAACATACTCAAAAAAAAAAAAATATATACACACTTTATATACACACACAGTGACTATTACTATTTCAGCAGAGTAGGACTTTTCTTAGTTAAACTTGATCCCATCACCCTCTTTCACCACTTACTGCCCTTTGCACCAAGAAGTAAACTTACAAGTCCTCACTTTATGTCAAAGAAGCTTAAGACAGCTTTGGCCACTACTTTCCCCAAATTGGTATGCAAAGACAAGATCAGAAGAGAATTATTAGATGAGAGGCAGAAAAACGCATGCTTAGTCTTCTGTAACTTCTCTTAGCACCTGGTGTTCTGTTTAAGATTCAGTGTCTGTAGAAATACCTGTCATAGTTGGCACTTAAAAATATGCTTGTGGCAGCAGGAAACAATTGGCTCATACACCGCTTGTTTTACTCAGTCAGGCTTTCTCTGAAGTTTTTTGTGCCAATGTAAAAGAGAATTAAGTGTTCCATAAGGAAAGAAAAAGATTAAAACCTTACCCATTTTACCTACAGAAATGCAAAACAGCATGCACAATCATGATTAACAAAACACACATGGTAAGATGTCTCAACTTCTCATCACAATAAGCACTGAGGGCTTAACAATCCCTGCCTAGTCGCTGTTTCAGTGATTTAGCTCTGACCAAAAAAAAAAAAAAAAAAATCAGTTCTCATTTCTATCTTTGCTTGCATATAAAGTTTATTTTGTGCACCCATTTTTGCCGTAATAATTTCATGACTACATTGAACAGCAGGGCTGAAGTATGAAGCACTCCAATAGTGTCAGCATTCACACTGCATTTGTCTCAGTATTACAGGAATGACCGTACATAGAAAGTGTTTTTCCCCACAGATCCTTCTTCATTCAGCAAGACTGTACCCAGATAAGCCATGATTATATGGGGACCACCATCATGGTTACAACACTGAAGGATCCCACCACTGAGAACACCGACTTTCAGTTGCAGTTCCATATAAGCTTCGAGCAGCTCATTGCTCCTAGTTCTGTCTACCATTACCATTTCTCAATTTTAACATTTGGTAGTTATTTTCCTAGAGATATTTAAGAGACTGCAGTTGCCAAGACAACTGCTTTATCAACATCAGCACCAAGATAGATATCTTGGGCTTCCCTTCAGTTCACCATGACTCCCAGGAAGTCAGTTGTCACAGAAGCATCATTCTGAAATTGGGCTTAAAAAGAATCCCATCCTTTTAGTGGCCTTTGAGGTCATTCTCAAGAATCACAAGTTCCTTTAACAGGCTGCTTGCTCCTTCTATAGGAGATGATTAATTAGACCCTCAAAAGTGATATTTCCTGTAAAGCTAGAAATTTGATAACTTTGAAATTCCAGGGCACTGAGGTGATGAAAGCGAAAGATATAATCACAGAGCTACACATCTTAAACCAAGTTTATACATGCCTATGTTGCAAGTTTCAATAATTTACTGAAGTCACATTCTATTTTGTTTTGTTACTAAGAGAAGCAGCCAGTGTCTCAGTATTTGTTTGAATATGCATCAAACTCRACTGGGCCTTTGAAATGCATGCCTGTATCTATATTTAATATCAGAACTTCCACAAAGAAAAAAAGTGAATAATCCCCAGTTATATTCATATTTTAACTAAGCGAGGCCTAAGCAGTCATACTGTCAGCCCCCTTCCCTTGGCAACCTGATGGCCAATTCAACTAAGCTTTGCAAGGTTCTAAGGCCTCAAAGTATACTATCCAGTTTCACTTAGTATCACAAATGCAAACAGGCAAATAGGAAGTAAGATCCTGCATAGCCCACTCCCCCATGTTTCATCTACGTTTAACACAGAAAACACAAATTGGTACTATACCAACCACAGCAAGATCTTTGATCAGAGTTTATATAAGAAATGAGGTAAGCCAACTAAAACAGAAATAGTAAGGGTCAGGTTTTGTTAAGTTCTACTGCTACTGAAGTGACCTGCACCTTTATACAATCAATATTTGAAACAATACAGAAGWAATTTCCCAGCTCTATGCTTATGTCTACATGACCGCCACTGCTGTGACAGATTTACAGCTGTCACCGTACTAGCTTTGAATCACTTAGCATGGATGCTGGTAGCAATCTAACCATGGCAACATGGGATTAAGCCTGGGCTGCAAAACCAGCTCATAAGCTGGGTCAATTCACAACTGGTGTTGAATATCATGCTGCCGGTACTAGACCACTATACTGTGCTTGAGACAGGTTGACTATGCAATTGCTGCAATGCAGACATACTTAAACACTAAAATGATCTCAGTTTAGTACTGTGAACCTTAGTTATTTGCTATGCTTGACAGTGTTAATGGAGAAAGCACTGTGTGTTCCTTTCATTGTATCTATTAATATAAGGTTAACAGAATTAGAACAAGAAAATACTTTATATTCTGACTGAAACTCAAACTCTACCTTGCAATCACATTAAAATAATATTTGGTCATAGTTTAACAATTAAGTATCATACAACAGCATTTATCAATAYGTTTATAATTAAACTGAAGAAGTCCTAGCATTTAGAAACTCTGGCTTCCCTTATAAAAGGAAAGGTACCTGCAGGTCATTTGTGCTGTAGTTTTCTATTTAAAGTGCTTGCTAAGTGTAGAATTTGGCTTTCTGCCCATATGTTTTAAGCTCAGTGTCGTGGCATAGCCTCAGTAATTGCACTGAGGGCGACAAGCATAAGAGAACTCTAAGGCATGTCAATAATATACTTCAAACTACAGCTTAACTTAGTAGGACCAAATCTCGCTCTGCAAACACACTCGTCGCACAAAACCACACATGAGGCTATTTACCTGGCCATGCGACAGAACTGCCAAGCCATTCCCCATTTTAGCACTTGACACTCAAATCTCCCATGCTAATTTCATGATGTTTAGAGGCTTTATTCTGAATCTAATCTTCTCTCCTGTGCTTTGAAGGCCTAGGGTGCCTGTAGTAGTACAGGAGAACAGGAGCTGGAACAATTAAGACAGCATGAGTAAGAAATCCCAGAGGTGGAAGAGATTAAAGAAAAAGTGTGGTAGTTCTGAAATCAGTGCAGATCCCTCTGACATTTCAAACTTGATGAGGCAGCCAAGCTTTGCCTCCTCCAACAATTAGAAGTTTACCCAGATTATCTCCTGGTATACTGTTTCTGAGAATTATTTGTGAAACTTGCATAGCTGAAGTCTCCCCCAGCAAGCCTACATACCCAGGCCCTGACTTGATGGCTTTCTCTCCARCACTAGGAATGTCCCCCTCCTCCCCCAGGTTAAGTTACACAACCCCAGCTTTATTTTTTACTCTTGCAGAATTGCTACAGCTGCCTCATGAACAAAGTCTGTGCAGAGGAGTGACTTGTCAGTACATCAGGATCCATGCTGGGGATCTTCAGGAAATCACTCAATATTTAACCAGGCATAAGGAGAAATTCTTATTCTAAAAATTTCCTTGCTTTCCTAGCTTGGGCATCCAGAGAGCTATTTACTTGACAATTTCCTCAACTATTCCAAGTTTAAATAATGTGCTTGTAAACACACAAGTTGAATTCGTTTTGGAAGAAAGCTTTCTCATGTACCATTTATAAAAAGCCAAAAGCTTTCTACCTGCACATTAAGTCAAGGATGTGATTACAAAATATGCCCGTTTTATCAAAAAAAAAAGTTAAATTTATCTAGAATCAGGCACACAAACCCATTACAGACAAGAGACTTTCAGACCACATCTTATTCACTAAATTATACTGCCTCCTATTGTTGTCAAAAATCATTTTTAGCCCTACTTTAGACTTAATCAAAGCTGAAACAACAAAAAACCCCCACACTTCTACATTTCTCTTCCAACCCCAGCTATACAACCTTCAGATGAGTACCTCTTCCAATTGTCAAGAGAGCTAAAACAACGCACTGTGTTGGCCGTTTTCGTTCTGCCCGTGTGGTAAGGGCGGACTCTTCTCGGCGAGTGCCACGCTTCACCCACACAAAGGGCCTACCAGATGAATTCTGGACTGTGCATCCCTTTCACCCAGTCTAACATCAGACTAAGTATTCACATTCAGAGTTAAGGGCAACACAGCAATATTTAATAGCTTTACCAAACAGAGCTCAACAAAACAGGCACTGAAGAAAGTTTGTTGGCTGTTATGTAGCCGAAGACGAAGGTTAGTTGACCATTAACAGCATCCAGTAATGGACAAACTTACCAGCTTCTTGGACGGAAGCAGTTAATTTGCCATAACCTTTTTAGTCCATACAGACATCATTTAGTTGTTAATCTGCAAATTAAGGACTAAATTCATCATGCCAATCAACCATTAGTAGTTGGCTTTAGGTTCAGCCTAATTTTTCTTATCCTCAGTTTTACCGCATTACCACAGCTTCACAACTGATGTGTCATAAAAGTGGCCTAACAAGACTCATGTCCCTTCCAAGCATAGGGATTCTCCAGCCCACTTCCACCACTATACTCTTCTGACATGAAATGCATTCTTCAACTACACCATTATAGTTTTTGGGGGGAGGGTGTTGGAGAGGGGGAAGGGGAGGATGATTTAAAAGGGAGATTTATAACACAGTTTAGACTACAGCAATGCAAAGCCATTTATACTGAGCCTGTTCCAGGAAAAAAAAAAAAAAAACTACTTTTCTCCTTCCTAGAATACAGGAATCACTATTCTACACTTACGTAAACAGGAGAAGGGAAGATTAAAAACAAACAAACAAAACTTATTTACACCCCCAGCTATGAATTAATGCTGAACAAGGCAGCCAGGTCACCGTGACAAATTTATGCATGCAAGAGTTAACAATACAACACAACTGATGCTGTTTCCAACAGCTGAAGTGTTTCTGTCCAATAACCTCCATCCAGAGCTTTGGTAGATTTACTGAAGAATTCATAGGTTCCACTTAAGACAACCAGCAAGTTCACTTTCATGTTAATGTTAGAAACTAGCCACCTTAGAAGTCTTGACTAGGAGTACACAGGTCAAAAAATACTGGTCTCTTGGAAATAGGCAAAAGCTGCCCACATTCTCAGCAAGGTTGAGAGCTACAGAGGAAAAGATGAAACCGAACAAGGATGAGACATCAGGAGCCAGATCAGAAGCTCTATTTAGGTCACACTCAGTAGCCTTTTGCCAACCCTCAATCATGCCCCAAAGCACAGTCAGCCCAGTACAGGAAGAGCTGGAGAAAGGAGTCACACTTGAGACTGGCTTGGAAACCCAAAAGATCCAGGGATAGAGTAAGAGGCCTGTCAGAATCACAGATGACAGGATTTTGCACCTGAGCATACCTAGAGCCCCATCCATGCCCCTGCCATTGCACAGATCTGCTGCATTAACGTTGCTGACCCCACAGTATGCAGCATTAGCTACTTAGATTGCAGGGTAGAGCTTGGAGATTGTACAAGTGCCAAAAGACTGCTAAATAAATCCCTATGTGATGTTTCAGTGCATCCTCATTAGATTCAGAAATACATAACACTTTTTCAGAATTGCTGCTCATAACCCTACCCCAGCCTGGTCTGATCCACCATCTTAGCAACATGCCTGCAACCCCCAAGGGCAGCTCCCGGCTGGAGATAGGCAGCACATAGTCAGCCTAACTGTGGTCTCCATGGATGTTCCCATTAAGCAGCATTATTTTTTGCAGCTTTTGTTGACTGCTCGTGTGTTACTTAGTTGTCCCTTGCAGGCCAATTATGGTCCCTGGCTGAAGATCTGAGGCACAGCTATCAGTCATATTAGAGGAATGAACCAAAACRAGCATCCACAGAATAAGCATACAACTTGGATAAATCATCACTAACTTGGATCCAAGTTGAACATTAAGTGGGCTTCTTCTAATTAGCGCAATCTGAGTAACAGCACTAAAAACCAAGATGTTTTCCTGAAGGTCCAGAAGAAAGTGGCCAACACCAGCAATCTTCTGATCTCATCCCTCCTTTGTATCTTTAGCCAATAAAACTATTACTTCTTTCCAACTGGAGAAGCCATAGACATGGGGTCTCAAAACAGATCCAATTATGCTAGTTTTGCCACTTGCAGTAAAGCTCCAGAGTGACACTTCAAATGACCCTGCCTAGACCAGCATTTATTCCTGGAAGAGTCTGCCTATAATCCTCTGAGGGTCAAAACAAGCCTCTGTATAAGTAAGTTTCCAAAAACTATCCAGCCTGTTTCAAAAGTGTAAATACCCAATTGCTCACAGCCTCATTTAAGTCTACCCTGCCTAATCCACTGCCCATGGTAGAGTTGCTATTGTGGTATTTCAGGTCAAAGACAGACAAGCTTCTTCCACATAAATTAAAGATTGCTAACAGTGATGGGGTAGGATAGGGGGGAAAGAGAGAAATCTGATAAGTTTCAGAGAAAGAAAATATATTAGTCAAATTTCGAAGCATACAAGCCTTCAGATTTCTGGCAGAATGAGAAATGGAAATCATTCCATATGTTGGGCTCAAGATTTTAATATTTATATGTTCAAATGGAGATCATGCAGCAATATAAGATGTCTAAGTCCTCTTACAAAAGACTAGTGAACTTTTAAATGAAGTGAAAAACAGGTCCTCTATACAAAATTGTTTAAATGTGATTGTGGTTGTCTCAGGAAATAGCTATTTGACACTTAAGAGAACTACACAAGAAAAGAAACATTTCTATCGTTCACTGAATTCTGAACACTCAGTGCTTGACAAGAGTGGAGCCTCAATGCCTTTTTTGCTCTGCATTTTGAATACCTTATGGCCACAATACACTTTGCTGCCAAAACGTCTTAAGTTAGGTTAGTGATACAACTCAACCAGCAATATCATAAAAGTATTCTCCTTAATGTGGAAAGAGTGGGGGAAAAAAAAAAAAAAAGTGTCACGATCCTTCATCTGAAGCATTTGATTTAGGTGCTTTGTTAACACATCAATGACAAATTAGAAAGAATTTAGGTAATACCTACAGGACACTTAAAGGTACAAAATAGATGTTATCCTCTCAAGTTACACCGTTTAATTCACTACTGAAAAGCCTTCAGCTAAGTGTGAGTGCAGTTACTGTTCTGCAAGATAAATAAGTAGGAGCACCGAGATGAAATTCAGTCTCCTACACATTGTAAGCCTATTTTTGATAAAGGTGAATGTTTTTAAAGATACATTACTCCAGTCAAGATAAACTACACTGGTGTGCAAGTGTTTGCCAGTATTCATGAATTAAAGGCTTATACCACCAGACTTTATGCAAGAATAAGTGCATCTTCATGGAATGTATTACAAATTGTGCCTACTCCACTGATTGCTTTTGTTTTGACAAGGCCAAGCTGCGAAAGGTGATCTTATTTAAGCCTTTGCCTAGCTCTGACAGTGAAAGGATTCTTGTTGTAGAGAAGTCTAAGGATTGTTTTGTATTATTGTATCTAATCTTAAAGCTAGATATTTCATACAATGGACAAGTCTCCATCACATAAGAATTGACCTAAGTGGCATGACAGGTTAAACACCGGTCTTCACAACATTCTAATATTCAAGCAAATAACTTTGTATTTTAACCTTCCCAAATATTTTCCTATAAGGAACACAAAAATTCCTAAGTTTTAAACTCTAACCAGGACACACAGCTTGGAGAAGAGTCACATGGCTATCACAAATATGTCCCTACTGCTACAGTCTTAAGTATTGTCTCCCCCATAGTAAAAGCCCTTTAAGTTTTAAATAACTTGCATAATTTTAAGAGAACAAAAGAGGTAGATAGGAGTATCATGTCATACTTTGAGTAGCTAAAACACAGCAAGACCTCCTTGTTAATGACAAATACAACGACATACCTGAAAGTCTCTGTTCATTCTCCTTGTTCTCTGCGCAGTACCCTCAATTTAAAGAAAAAAGCCTCAGGGGAGATTTCTTTAAATCAAGTAGAGACTCCAAAATATCCTACGTGTGGCCCAGTTGAGTAGCTTTACTATTTTTCCTCTCAATTGCAGGCCGCTTTGGGCAAATGCTTATCCATTTTAATTATTTCAGAAAGTATAGAGATAGGCTATCAATTTGCTCTGCTATAGGATAATCTTGGCTGCAGGTATTTTAGGAGAAGGTACAGAATGCCAAAGTTAAATCATTGTAACCTGTTCTGGTGAGACGGGTCATTCTCAATAAGTAGCTTCTGCAAAAGCTTAGTAAGATTAATTGCAACTCCTCTAAYTCATACTGCTGAACAATATATTAATGTTTTAAAAATAAAGTACTGGAACCCTGGAAATACTAGAGTAATTTTGCACACATGCATGTGTATACGCACCGTATCCAGTCATGAACTGCCAAAAGTTACAATTGATCTTTCTATACTGTAACATTCACATAACCTCTACTCCATTCRCAATGCAGTTCATTTATAACTCAGTTATATTCCAGTTCAGTGCAAGTCCCTCCACTATTTAGTCCATATTATTAAGAAATGATAATAATTCATATCTGAGGATAGGGTAAGCARCATAACTTGCTTGTAGACACTTAACTCCGATCTTTAGATGACACAGAGTTGGAGAAGGGTATGTGCAGGGATGGGGGGCGGGGCATGAAGATTTTCTATCTTCAAGAGGTAAAGAAGGAACCATGCAGTGGACTTAATGTGCTATTAAAGAAACAAAATACCCAGTGTAAAAGGGTGTTGCTACATAAAACAGTGCTACATTAGAAGCAGGTCTGAGCTTTTAATAAAAGCTACAGATGTGTCCTGCAGTCAAACACTGGCATAATGTCATTGGAATACTGGAGCTCTTAAAAGTTYACAAAAGGAACAAAATTCAAAAACAAAACAAAAACTCCACCCTTCCAACACTACAGAGTAAGAAATTTCCACTAATCCCCAGAACACTAACCAATTCTAAAACACCATGTACACACTTTAAGTTACCATCACTTGAATAGACTGGCAAGAACTTCCAAGAGGCCACAGAATTAACCTGCACAGTTATCCAAGAGAAAAAAAAAGTATCTTGTATTTTATCTCATCCAGAAATCATCTGGTGCAAACTCATGGAAACAGAGCCAAACAATGGAAAAATTATGCAAGCCAACACTGTTCAGTCTTTCCAAATGAAAAGGTTTCCATTTTTCATTCTAATGGCAGAAGTGGGCTGTGCTACAGCTCTTCCTTTTCATACAGCAGGACCTACTTAGTACAAATGAGCTTGTATTTCCAGGCAGCATCAGAGCTCAAAATTCAGTATCTGTCTTCACAGTATACACTACCTGGATCAGAGGAGCCCTAGGGAAAGAACTAGGAGCTGGCTACTGACATCAGAAGAATTTTCTTCCCTCCTTGACAGGAGATGACTTTTTTTTTTTTTCCCAAACTTCATAGATAGCCCGCTGTCAATGGGAACTCTTCAGACTCTGAAGTGCACAACTCCAGACTCTATTAATGTGCAGTTTCATATCCCTTGTCTTATCAAACCTCTGCATATTGGTATCAATGATACCTAAAGGCAACAAAAATTGAAAATTAAGTACAAGTAAGGAGAAGATCTGTAGAATCTTACAAGGCAGATGCTTCACAGAAGACTAGGTCTGCAAGCTTACAACAATTTTTCCTTGGCTTTAAGTAATACTTTGTGAAGTTAGATGTTCTACCAGTTACATAATCCTAAGTGCCTAAGGATTTTCTATTTGCTTAGTTTTAAGCTTTCTAGGAAGGAGCCTACAACTGGAAACTTTTAAACATGGTGTTCATTCCTGGTAACAGTTAACCAGAGAGTTTTATACCAATTTCCTGCTTTGAAAAAAAGTATTTCCGTATATTGCTAATTGCTCCAAATTCAAAACAAATCACTTGGAAGAAGCTAAGATCCAACAACGCAGATTTCTAAACAGTACAYGGTTAATGAGTTACAAAAAGCAGGGAAAACAATGCCTATGACAAGTATTTAGTCCCCAAATTACTCAAGACAACCAAGCATAATGCTTGTTTTTCCCCTCCAACTTATGCGTCAAGACTTGCTCCTTCAGGTAGGAAAAATACCTAATGAAGTAAATTGCCTGAAGAACTATCAAACAGCAACTCTAACAACACAGTTTTGCTTGTTTCCTTTCATGTTAGGTGTACTCATTTTCATCTATCTAACCTAAATCACCTCTGAAGGAGCTTTTAATATTGACTTTGCTCTACATTAAATATGTTTCTTGACACAGCATACTTGGTCAGACTGTACTTCTGGGCAGTGCTACACGATTAGCAACGAAGTTCCTATTTGAATAATTTTTTACTTGTACCTTTCCTGAAGGTTTGCTCCCCAGCACAAACAGAATATTATTCAACTACAAAATGAGAACAGTTTCCTTTTCCAATCAAAATCTGTGATGCTAAGGAGCAATTGCAACAAATACACAGAGCTGAGTAAACCATCAACAAGCAAACTCTCATAATTCTGCTATATCTTGAGACCATCACTTGATTAAGGCACTGCATAGAGGCTTATCAATCTCCAGCCTTTGAAGACCCAAACATGAAGTTGTTGAACACAGAATTACAAGGCAGACTGAGGGGCATACTTCACCCTCAGTCACTGCAGTCTGTCAGAACCAGCACCCATCATCAACAGATTATAGCTTAACAGGCTTTGCTGTGCTGATCCACACTTCAATATCTGCTGCCAAAGTTGCAGGCAAAAGAGTTCTCCAGCCACGTAGCAAAGAACCTTCTCAGCTGCAGTAAAGATGCCTATAGAGTAAAGGTGGTATGGATAAAATTGTTTACAAGCAGTCCTGCGGGTGACGGCAGGATCCAGTTCTCTGTACCTCAGGCACTATCAGCAAAACAAAGAACGTATTCCCATAGTTCTCAGAGTAATCCATAATTACTACGTAGGCTGGAGGAATCTCATCCAAAGATCTGTTTTATCAGACCCTGTCATTCCCAGCCGACCAAGGGAAACAGCAACTGGTATCTTCTATGACCAGGTCAAGAAGTACTTTATTCTGAGAAAAGTCTTCCCTTTCTTATTCAGAAACCTTCAACAACTGAACCAGCCATGAATAAACCTACACATTAGACATACTAGTTCTCCCCACCTTTCTCCCTAAGGCAAATTCAGAACRAGCCAAGGAGCAAAAACCATATTCACTTAATATAATCAAATATACCTGAAGCCCAACACAGCAGATTTTGAACAGAACAGGGAGAAACTTTAGCTGTACTGATGGATGATTCCCCTGCTTACAGCTACTGAAGGACAGATACTGGCTGTTATCTTCTGACCTATATGAAGGATTCAGCATYCCTGACTATGAGATTCTTTTGTCTTGCCAGCAAGGAATGAGAGGGGACCAGCACAGGAGCTTAACTCCTTCTTCAAGGGTGGTAATCTATAACTTAAGTAAACRGTTATCCAAAACCTTATTTCCAGTTCTACTCAAAAATGGGACTTGTGACTATGAAGTCACAAGATAAACCAAAAAAATTAACAGAGTACAGGACAGCAATTCAAAAACATTTGGATGTGTGATAGAACCTTGCAGATGTGCACCTTCAGCTAATTGCTTAGGGGGGGCAGGGGGACTTGCAGTTTAAGAGTGCTCTTATCCCTCGCTGAAGCCACTCTGCATGAAACATTGCTTCTGAATGATTCTGCCATTTCCATTTAGCTAGGAAGTCCTACACTATGAAGTACTGCAGCACATCTCAGCATGCTATCTCAGTTGATAAAAATCTGGGTTTATGTTTAAATACTATTCTTAAAACTTTAAGAGGTCACCTATTTTACTATAGCCTGCATTAAGATACTAATAATCTACCATTTAAATATTAATAGTATGTTTTCTGCTTAAATTTATCAATTGATAAAGTTACTAGATTAGTAACTGAAATTAGAATCTGTTGAAATGCTAAACCAGCTTTTAACAGCGGTAGCTCCTTTCAAAAAAGGTGCAAAGAGAGCTCTTTCCTCATTTCAGTTTATTCAGCTAGTTCAACAATCCATAGAGAAAGGTCATATTTCTCCAAGAATAAACAAGGTGCAAAAAGCCACCTCTGAAAACTTCATGAACCAAAAAGTTTTATTCCCAACCAATCGTTGCTAATGCTTTATTAATGCAACTTAAAATGCATGTTTTCCCTCAAAATACTTACATTTAAGCTTAAATAAAAGATTTTGTACCTTCCTTCTTGTTCCTACTCTCAAACCACACCTCAAGCAAATGGCAGAAAAGAAAATGTTTCAAACTCTCAATGCCACAAAGCTGAAAAAGGTATAACCTATAATTATATATAGGTTATTATAATAACCTATAATCGCTTATTTCTCATCCTTCTTACCTAATCTCAGGAAAGTAAAAACATAAAACATGATGAAGATAAACTATTTAAATTAGCAAGCTGAGAAACCTCAAAAAAAAAAAAAAGGCGGTGAGTTAAACTAAAGCATCCACCTTGAAAGTGCTGTGAATATATCACAGAAGTAACCTCACAAAATGAGGTTCCACATATCAATCTTATCCCTAGATCATTCAACAAACCAAGTCTAACACATCTAAAGGTTTGCCTAGAGGTCCAGTACAAAACAAAGTCAAAAGCTTCACTCCTCAGGTCAAGAGGATCCCATCTCCCTAGGGAACGAATCAAGATCTAAGGCTGCTTTTTCAGTGGCTGAGAATTTAGGGTGAATACCAAAAACTGAACACTATCAAAACAAGAACACCACACATGGATCCTCCTGGAGAAAAAGATTAAAGAACAAACTAAATACAACGGACTTCAGTCACACTGGTTGAAGGCAATCACCCAACTACAGCAGCGATGGAGGCACAAGGAGAACTTAGGAGTCTCCCATTCTCAAAACAAACATCACACAGCATTTGTAGAGACTCCTCAGTGCTATCTTTTCACCTGTTAGAAAAATTTAGAGGAAAAGCACTGCAGTAAAGGAAAACATCAAATGGCAAAAGAAATATCATAGCCACAATATTGAAATAAACCAAYACTGGCAATCTTGCCAAAATCTACACTTGTTGAAGGTAAATCCTCAGAGTATTTTACCCATCTTCTTTAGCTTTCTTTCCAAAAAAATCAATTACAGATGTAGGAACCAGACAGTTCCTAAACAAAACAATAATATTTTGATCCATCCTGATTTGTTTGGAAAAAATCAATGAGTAGTCTAAATACAGGAAGAGTTAGCCAAGCCATTCTGATGTAAAAATGACCCAGTTACCAATCCAAGGCTAGAGCTATTTCCTGAATAAGTAATAATGGAGGTGAATCTAAGAATATACATATCACACCTACATGAGTAAGCCAGTCAACCCATTACAAAAAGAAAGGCTTGTGCCAAAACCTTCCCTTCCTTCAAAACAAGGAGGCCAAACTGAAGGTGACTCAGATCTATTCCCTAAACTACAGGTTATTTTGGTGTTGTGGAACAGAGTGCTCAAACCTTGACCCAGAGAGGCCAAGAGGCATTGAAGATGCATGTTCACCAAGCAAAGAGATCATCCAAAAATACTTTTCCCCTCCAGTTTGACAGGAGCTAAAGGTCACTAACTGGCATGAAGCACCAATCACTCCAGGGAGACACAAGTTGAAGGCAGCACTGTTTTTGCCAGAGACCAAATGGACATTGCAAGGTTCAAAGGGGGTATGCCCAATACAATATATCTTCTGCAGGCAGCAATGTTTTTCTTTACTCCAAGAGAAGAGTTTTTTCTCTACTAGTTGTTTTGAGAATTTCAGTCTTCTCTCTTTAGTTCCTTTTTGGGAAGGCAGTGCCAGATTTCTTGCTCACTATGTTTACAAGAGGGGGAAATGACAGCCACAAAAGTTTTTTTGGACTAACAGGAAGATTGAGAGAGGAATTGAAAACACTCATCTGCCTTCACCAGATAAGCATTTCTCTAGCCCCTTGATGACTGTCCTAGCAAARGGGAGGAGGCAAAAATTCATAAGAAAACAGTACTAAAATACTACGAAGATTGGGAGGAAAAAAAACAAAAACAAAACACCGGAGTAGGGAGAGCCTCTACCCGAATTAGGATGCTCCTGACGGGAAGGCTGGGACACTCCGTGCTTTGAAATAGCTATACACAGACACGGCCCAAAGGGCGACGGGGGAGCGGAAGATGTTACCACAACCCCCCCCTCCCCAAAGGGGAGGGGAAAAAAAAAGAAAGCGAGAGGGAGAAAAGGAGGCTTCGGAGCAGCAGCCTCCCCCAGGCCCTCGCCGGGGCCGCGCCGGTGCCCCGCTCCGCGGCGAGGCCTCCGGCCGGGGGCTGCGCGCGGCCCAGGCCCCGCGGCGCGCCGGAGGCCTCGGCCGGATTCGTTCCGCGTTTTCGGCCCCCGCGGAGCCCCCTCCCTCCCTCCGCCGGCCCTACCTTGAAGTAGCCGCCCTCGTAGAGGGTGTTGGGGGGCCCGAAGATCGCCACCTCCCAGTTGTAGAGGTCGGACTCGTCGACGAGGGTGATGCGGAAGCCCTCGACCGGCTCCTCCTGCAGCGACTTCAGCTCCAGCATCAGCGCCTTCTGCGAGCTGCTCATCTGCTGCTGGGCCATGGCGC
>NW_028186901.1:72950-94979 GCF_003343005.1 Rhea americana
CGCCCCCCGGCCACGCCCCCCGGCCTGGCCACGCCCCCGCGCCGCCGAGCATTGCGCCGGCGGGAGGAGGCGGAGAAGGGGAGGGGCGTGGCGTGGTGGGCGTGGCGTCCCGCGGCCGCCCGCGCCTCGCCCCGCCCCTACCGGCGCCCTTAAAGCGGCAGGATCCCCCGCCCCTTCGTGGTTGCCCAGAAGGGGGATAAACGGTGAAAACGCTACTGGAGATGTTGCAAATCTGGACACTCTTCTGCAGACGTGAATGCACGCACCTGCCTTTTAGCATGTGGGACCGCTCAGCGGCTTAACACGAACCAGGCACAGGCGTACATGCAGGCTGGGAGTCTTACCTCAGCCCAGACGAGAGCAATAACGAGGAGGCGACTCAGCGCTGACGGAGAAAAGTTGATGCGTGTAACTTAATACAGAGTTAACGTGGTTCGAACAGGAATAACTTAAATAGCTAATGCGCTGTGATAAGTTCTCAGCTAATTGTAATTTCTCCCCAAATATCAGATTTATTTGAAGGAAATCTCTGCGGTCTGTGTACTGGCGGTCAAATAAAATATGTGGATGAATAGTGGAGTAACGTGGAAAACATATAATGTCTTAAAATAAATATAAATGTATGGTATTGGCTTACATGGGGTTCTCCCGGCTGCAGTCCCACCTGCACCTTCCAGCCCAAGGCATGCTGCAGAGGTGTGAAACCAGTGTGAGGCAGATGCTGCAGCTGGAAGGAGAGTGGTATTGCCCCAGTCCTCCACGAGTTACGTGGGGGTGAGCAACCACGGCAGCTGCAGCAGGGTCATCTAGAGGAACATCCCTTGCCCACTCAAGCTGCAAGAAGACCCGCAGTCCCATCCACGTGCCTCTTTGCAGGCAACGGGCTAACTGCCTGCACTCACTCCTCACTGCACGTGAACGCCCTGGAGTTAGTTCAGATTTACGGAAAGCTGTTTAGTCTCGCTCCCAGATCTTCAGCTTCTGAGCTGGAGGTCAGGATCACAAATGCTTGCATGTTGTCTGTGTGGTTTAACCGCTGTGTTCGTCAGAGGGGCTCTCCAGAGGTCAAGCCATAGTGTGCTGGGGAGGCGGAGTGGCTTTTCTGGCGAGAGGTCGATTCTGTATTCTTTTTACTTACATCTTGAATTGACAGACATAATACTTTGACAAGAGATTGGATTGACTGGCAGGACACCTGGAGCTGGGAGCTGAGTTCTGCCTTTGGTCCCAAGCTTCTCAGGTGGTAGAAACTCTTGTCACTGTTGGGTCTGGCCACCCTTCTCAATACCTCAACATCTGGATCACATCTGGAAGGGCTCCAGACATAGCATTGTTAGCAGGGCTCAGAGAAAGAGAAAGAGCTTGACCTCTGCCTGCCGCATCCCATCCAGCCCAGTGATGAGGGGTTAGAAATGAGTCTCTGGCTTCATCCCAGTTCTTCCCAACAGCATGCCCATGTTTCATTACCATTCCCAGCTACCCAAACTCTACTAGCCCTGTTCAAACCTCCAGCCCTACCTGTCCTACCCAACTTGTACTACCTGAATGCTGAGGTCCAATGTCCTGGCCACAATCATTTCCAAACACCCCAGCCTCAACACTCACTTCCAACTGCCCCTCTAAGTGCCCTATTTTCACTGCATACTAACCTAACGAAGATCCAACTCAGATGGCTGTTCCCTTCCCCATTGACTTTATATGGCAATGACCTGACAGCTTTGTTCAGTTAATGTGTTGTCCCAGCTCTACCGTGAAACACGTCTTTGCTCAGACCTGAAGGAAAATGTTGCATTGATTTAACTGGCTGGAGCCTAGCCCTTTCTGGATTGCGCTGTCCCAATTTCTATAGTAATCGAAACACCTTTGCTTGCAGCCAGCCTCAAGCGCAGGCATTGTCTGAACCAGCCTAATGCTGGGAAAGGTAGGAGAAGCAAAGTTTGTAGCTATTCAAGACTTATTTCTGCCTGTTGCCTGTCTTGAATGTTAATGAAAGAGGTAATCATGCAAGGTAGAAAGTAAAGAAAGCCCTGGTGTATTTAATAGGGCAGGCTGAAAATTTTCCATCAGGCCTTCTTTTAGCGAGAATATAGGTCTTTTCCCCCCGAACTATTTTTTCCCCACAAAGCAGCTACTCTCCACAGAAAATAGAATATCTCAAAGAAACAGAGTGCTTTGAAGCTCTTCTCCCTGAAGCAGCCTCCCAAGCTCCGGTCTGCATTTCCACCCTGCACCCCCAGGGAAGCACAGCCGCTCAGCCTGGTGTTCCCTTCCTTTAGCCCAGGCATATTTTTTTGTTTATTATATGACATTTCCCCTTCCTAACCAGCCCCAATATTAGCAATGAAACTATGAAGCCTTTTTTCCCCTCCTTCTTTAACTGTTGAGGGCACCTGCTTTTGCAGATGGTCATTGCATGCCTGCAAGCAGAGATCCTCCATGAGGTGTGCTCTGCCAGAAACCATATGGTTCTCTCTTCATGTTGATATTTTTGCCTGCAGGAATCAGTTTGCTCTCTGCACTTAAAAACACAAGAAATGGGGTCTAGTGTATAAAACATGACTTCAGGAAGGGGAAATCTCACCAGAAGAGGAGAATGTTACATGTGCAGTTAATCTGGCTCCCAGAAATGGAACTTGTCACTGTAAACTGGACTTTAAATGCCACCAGCACCTTATGCAAATCTGAGATGAAAACTTCTCTTCAAGTCCTTTTGGCTTTGTTCTCATAATCTATTTTTAATATTGCTCTTCCTCTTCTTCCTCCTTCCTGAGAGCCACATTGATGAAAGATGACAAACTGTGAGTTAACTCCTCTGCTTAGCAACAGAAGAGATCTGGGCACGGGAGCTCTGAAAATGCATATCCTGTATCAGTGTCATGTTGTAGGGTTCCTGCCCCATGAACCAGCAAAGAGAGGGGAGAGGAGGTGCAGATCTCTTTCAGGCTGTTCAGTTCTTTGGGCACAATGGTCTCATATGATATTCTGCAGAGCATTATCCAATGTATTTCTTGAGTGACTCAAAGGATGAGACATCTGCTCCTTCCTCTAGGAAACCAGACTAACCTGGGCTAAAAGATGACACCATCTCCTCTCCTGATGCCTCTTCTCTGCTCCTCTGCTCTGGCGAGGTATCAGCAGGGATCTCGGTGACTCTTGCCTCTTGATTTTGACACCATCTCTCTCCCCCTGGCATGTCAGATGGATGTTCCTGTGATGGAGGAGATCGGGCAGGAGGTGGGAGCTCTGCTCAGCTCCCCTACGAATCACTGACAGCCTCCCCAGAAGCCCTGCATAGCTCAAACCATCAATAGCTTTTCCTGCAGCTGTACACAGAAACAGAGGACAGGCTGGGACATCCTAAGGTCCATGTCATCCACCCTCCTTCTCCAAGGCAGGCAAAGTGATCCCAGACACATTTTTCTAACCAGTTCTTTAATGTGTCCAATATGCTCTTCCAAACTGCCTGTGTTGGAGATTTGCTTGCTTCCAGGACAACACATCTCTGAGCTCAGCTCACCTCTCTGTTGGAGATCCTTCCTTATTGGTGCTTTTAGGTGTCCCTATCCCAAATTGTTTCCTGTTATTTCTTGCCCAGGCCACTATGGGTTGAGAAAAATAGGATAGAAAAGGCAGGGTTTTTCTCCTAGCTCTGCAGCTGCTGTCTCTTTCCTGAAGTGCAGTTCCCAAACTGGGTGCAAATCTCCAGCTGAGGCCTCGCCAGGATTTGCCGACTACTGCAAGCCTTCCTGCTACAGCACCACTCTGCCTGTGTGGTGAGCAAGAACACATCTTGGGGCCACAGTAATGGGCCTGGCTCTAATGCCCCGTTACCAAGGAGAGATTTCCCCAAGAACTCCACAAATATTTAATTTGGGAAATCAAAGTGTAATTCTCTGCTCTTCTTGCCATAACAGTGTATTGGCATCCACATAGGTTACTGTATTTGAGCACCAGAACATGCAAATACTCAGGGCAAGCAACAGTGAATCTTTCAAGAGCACAGGTCTATCCGCAGTTCATCCTTTGCCTCTGTTTCCGCTAAAAATGAGACAAGCAGATGCTCAGGCAGAACTCATCACAGAGGTGAAAAGATGCTTATGAGAGTCAGTCAGCAGCATCTGGGTTAACAGAAGACACATGCATCAAAGTAGCCACCAGCAGAGAAATGCAAAATTTGTAAGATTCAGAACAATGTAGGCAAAGTTGAAGAAAAAAATGAAGGAAAAAAATRTCTTTAGTTTCTCTTACTGTATTTTGATTTGCCTTTTTCCCTGCTTGTTTAAATTTGAATGCAATAAAGTTACTCCCCTTGCCCTTCAATTCTAGTTTGCTCTTTTAAAATGGATGAAGTCCATCACAGGGGTTTGATAAAAGAGTGCCATGAAAATGCCTGCTGCTGCTCTCATTCAGCTGATGAATAAATTATAAGCGCATTACAATGCTGTTTCAGCTGTGATTCCAGGGTGTGGGGAGGGTGATGACTGTGACCTTATGCCTGTCAGACAGCGGTTTGCATTTCCAAAGAGTTTGTGTAACCCACTGTTAAGGTCATCTTACACCTCCTGTTCTGGGCTTAGCGCACAGCAAAATATGAGCACCAACCAAAGCTGCTGTCCCTGGCACTTCACCTTTACCTCTGCTGCGGTGTTAGCACTGCAGGACCATCTTACCCTCAGGAGCGGGCAACCATCAGGCAGGACTTCTGGCTGTCCCTGTCCTTGGAGATGAGCAGCCAGGTTTAGGCAAGAGCCTAAGAACCAGCTGCCTGGTGCGTTCTTGGGTCTATCAGATCCCAGTTTTGCCTTCAGACTGGCAACACTCCCACTGCCAGTGTGAGAGCATGGAAATGCACCCCTGTGSAAAGGGCTTCAAAGGCAGTGCAGGGAGAAGTGTGTATGTGTGGGAAATTACTGAGAGATAATGGCAGGCTCAGCTATCCACGAGGGAAACTGCGCATCAGGGTCTAGCTCTCGTCTTCTCTCCCTTTAACGACCTCGGAAGTTTCTCTGAAGAGCTCAAGGCCACTGCCTGGAGATTTAAGCTTTGTGGGCTGGAGAGCTTGAAACAAAAGGCAGCTGCAGAAGTCGGAGGTGAGAGGGAGGTGTATGAAGACATGGAGAAAAAGGAGGAAAACGTGAGAGAGATAAGGCATGAGTCTGGGATAAATACACCCCTTGGTCTCCCATCAGAGCATCCTGACATGAGCAGGGAATCCCACAGAGTGAGGCTGAGGCATTTTGGGACAGAGCGCATATTTTTTCCTCAAGCATCCCCTGTCTATCTGCACCTTTGCTAGCCGAACTCTGGGTACTGCTAGCAATTGAATAGGGAGCTGTCTCCTTGTAATGCCATCTGAGCTGAAGATGCATAACGCAGATGCTGAGCAGGACCTTGAAAATGTAATGAAAAGGAGTTGCCATTAGGAAATAAAAATGGCCCAAAGTGAGTCAGTAGAGTAGGTCTTGTGCCACAGCTGAATCTGGCCTTTACATGACAGCTCCCACAACAAATATGAATAAATTCAGAGGAAGGAAACCAATTTGCAGGGTAAGTGCCAAGGCACAAGTGTAGACAGCTGGCTTGGGTGGCCAAATGGCAGAGAGACTCACTTGGGCAGGCTTGCAGGGCAAGGTGAGAAGGTCCAGAGGTGGGATGGAGAAGGAGACGTTCTTATAGAGATCCCATCTCCAACTTCCTAATAATATGTTCTTCTAAAAAAAAAGTTTGCAAGGCTCATGTAATGGATGCAATGTCTCACTCATCTGTATGCATGTGCAGGCTATGAGATTTGAAAAACACACTGTGTTGAGTGTGAAGCCCTGTGTGAAGCAATAGGCTGGACTAGGCCTGCAAACTGCTCTGTGCATCCATGTGTGGCTGCAGGAGCCTGAATCACCATGAGGGTAATTAATGCAAATTCCCCAGACAAGTGAACAAGTCTGGAGAAGCCTCTTTGCCTGGCCCGAATGCACTGTATGGCATAGTCATCTTCATCCTGGGGCTTGCAGTCCCTTGGAAATCTGGGAAAAATTTCTAAATGATCTGGGGGAAATCAAGCAAAAAACACTAACCTGATCTTAGAATGCATAAATCCTACAGCCAAGGGCCTGCAATGCCACTGGGAAAAAGTACTAGTTTTGTGCTTTAGAAGGCTGCAAGCTAATGCTAAAGAATGCCCAGAGTTAGACTTTGATGATGCTCCTGGGGTCTAGATGTTGTGCCCATATCTGTACCGACAGCTTGTTACCTGCGGTTTGCTCTATAAGTAGCCTCACTGCCAGCAGGTCACTCTGGGTTTGATGTTGTCCCCATGGGAGAGCAGTCAGCTGGTGCTCATGTACCTTCCTGGAGAGAAGACAGACTGGTGGAGGGCAGAGACCCTCAGTGCCAGCAGGCAGGGAGGAGGACTCAGGAGGCAACAGCTGGAGGCTGAATGTTGACCCCTTCTCTCATCAGCCCCCTTGCACCRCATGTGCCCCAGCCACTCCCTTGCTTTTCCCCTCAGCTTCACTGGCACCTGGGGCTTTGTCAGRCCTTGGGAAAACACCCAGTTATGCCCCTGCCCCATTTTTATGGTAGTGGCTACAGGCCTTAGCCCTGCAAGAAGGTCCATGGGAAGGCTGTAGACTGTGCGGAGGGATGCGATGGGATGTACCCCATTGATGCTGTGCCTCTGTGCTTTGCTGTGCTGCCACCTCAATTCCTGTCTAAAGTTGGCCCTGAGGTCAGGTAAGTCACCTCCAGACTTGTTGGCTTGCAAGGAGGTTGCCATTAGTTACTCCAAGTGGTTCTCCATCCATTGGGCAGGGAAAGTGTGGAGGGAGCTGGCACTGGGTGGCAAGCATGTGCTTTGGTGTGCATCAGCACTGGTCCTCTTTGCGGAGCTAGCCCCCTTTTATAGGTGGGGAAGGCTCTGGTGCTGCTGAAACCATGAGCAGAGGCAGGCTGAGTATTTTATCTCAGACGGGTTTGTTTTGTGTTTGTGTTCATGTCCCCATGGTCTTTTATCCCAAGAGGCTGGAATGGAAGTTTTATAATGCACATTTAGAAACAAGTGAACAGGAAAGTTTCCCCTTGAGTGACTGCTGCGTCCCCCAGCACTGATGCAGCCAACATCTGGCAGAGCTTCCTGGACCACTGCTGCCTACAATGGTGAGGTCAGTTCAGTGCTAGGGCTCTCCTCTTTTTTGCTGAAGGTAGTCGAAGCTTAAAAGTAGTTTAGCACCTATTCTGTCTTGCTCAGAGTGACTACAGCAAGCAGAAAAGGGAGGAAATTTAAGAGCCAGGCCAAGTCTTTGCATTGGGACTCTTTTTTCTGCCGCCCAGCTACCCTGAACTGAAATGGTCTTGTTCCTGTTTCTGCTACAGGTTGGGACACAGGTGAGAGAGGCCAGTGCATTCCTGTGTGCTCCAGGGGAGAGGTTCAGCTGGGCAAGCTGGCTGGAGCCCAGGCCAGTCTGGTTTGTGCTGCCCATATCTCTGAGATAATCAAAGGACCTTTCCTTGCTCTCACCCTGGGGGGAAAAAAATGCTGAATGTACCTGCTGGCTGGTAGGAAAGACTGGAAAAGGCAAGTTTGAGGTATTTTGCTCTTCCTACTGCCCGTCTTATAAGATGGGGGGAATACAGTAAAAAAAGGAAAATCATGCTGCAAGGAGTCAGCTGTCCCACAAAAAATGACATCTGCGCCATGCCAGTGCAACACTGGCAACACAGTGCTTGGGGCCAGCGCCAAGCACTCTCAAGAGGCACTTTGCTTGCTCCACCTCCTCAGGTTCAGCTTAGCGCTGCCTGAAAGCAGCTCTTTCTGTAGGGAAAATGCACCGAGTGGAGGTTGCAAAATGGGAACTGCTGAGCAACAAGCATCTCAGAGTGAGCAAAACCCTCCATTTGCAAAGAAAAAGCCTCAAAATACTGCAAAGGCCGCCCAGCTCTGATGAGAGCTTTTCTCCATCTAGTGTGCGCTCAGCATCCATTTTTAATATATTTCTCTCTCTCTCTCTTTTTCTCTCTTTTTTTTTTTTTTTTTTTTTTTTTTTTTTTTTTTTTTTTTTTTTTTTTTTGTTCTCCTAAGTGCAACACTAGTAAGCAGTGCCGGGCACTCTGATCCTTTCCTTGGCAGCAGAACACGTGCTCCTGCATTCAGCTGCAGAAATGCAGAGTTTTTCCCTGGAGTGAGATGTATAATTGTTTGCCTGGTCAGCTACAAGTGAGAGAAATTAGAGGGGAGAGGAGATTTTGCCTAGCTTGTCCTCTAACCAGTATAAAGATGTTCCTTCTAGACCCATCTCCATTCCAGCTTGACGTGATACAGGACATTCTTMTCCTTTTGTTTTCATATATGTGAAAATATTGTGCCATTCATTCTCCTGTTTGCTTCAGCTGCCCTACCCTGCCTTTTTCACTCATTGATATCATTTCTTTCCTATTTATTTGAGATGGATATACATATATGCTTCTTTCACATCTGCTTGCTGTCTGAAAATTCATGAAAACTGTCAAAGAATCTGATAAAAGAACATGATGAAAATGCCTTGCTGTTACTCTTAATATTCTCACGATTAATAAGTAATAAAAACATTAGAGTAATATTTTATCTGGGACTCTCAGAAACAGAAATATATGCAATGTGGTGACACTCCTGGCAGTTCTCTTCCTTGGTGGCATTTCCAAAGCCCTGGCAAAGCATGAGAAAACAGAATACTTCTTCTTTATCAACTGGAATTGCTGCTGTGTTCCTTGGGCATCATGTTAGCAATGCGGCCAGTGGCATTTTACTGAGTGGGGAAGTGCCCACAGAGTCACTTTACAGGAGACATTTTGCATATGTAGAGAGGAATGGCAATAGTTTGCCCTTGGTGACAGCTGTGTGAAAGAAGTATCCTTTTTATTCTCMGTTGTTAGACAATAATATAAGGGCAATGGAGAACTTAAAGACTTGGGTACTGTTTTTTGGGGGGGCAGTGGGCTTATCTCTTTTAAATGCAAATGTGACAGCAACCTAAAAGAAGAAAAGATGCTACCATCCAGCAAGATGACTCTGAATYCAGCTCTCACCAATGCTTTAACCATCCAGCACTCATGGCATTACAGTCAGAAATGCCAGGAAGATATAGCACATGGCATACCCCACTCACACATTCTGATCTTGACTCTGCAGCACAGAGGTGGGGCGCCCAGGCTGGACTGTATCTGCTCAGGGTATGTACTAATTGTTATAAATATTTTCTTTTTTGGTCTCACTTTCCTGCATCACAGAAACGAAAAGGGAGATTTGGAAATTCTCACCATCAGGTCACAGGCTGGCTTCCTTCTGCCCTTTGCCCTCACCTTATCTCATGGCCTTCAGGCTCAGTTTTTCTGCTCGAGAGCCAGCTGCGGGTGCTCTATCTGGGCTCTGCACTGAAGAATTCTCCCCTCATCACCCTATCTCTGGGTGCCTGCCTGAAGGCCTTCAGCTGGGCACTATCTCTTTTCACCACCTGCCGGTTGCTGCCCTCCTGGACCCGAGGCCTCCGGGAAAGGCACTGCATGGCCATATAGAGAGATTGCCTCTCTGACTGTGTTGCCTTGCACTCCCCGAGTTTGAAGGCTGGATGTAACTTTGGGTTTTTGCTAGTGCAAGTGATGGCAGAGTGCAGCCCTGCTGTTTCTCATCACTGGGCCTCACAGCATCTCTCTTTGCTCTTCTAATTCTTCACCCCTTATTGAGCCTGTCCATCTCTCTATCCACGTGCCCTTGAGAAAGCTTCCCCTGATCTGGGCACCTTCAGTTCTTTTTGCACTTTTTGAAGGTTTCTCTTCAAAACTAATTTCCTTCACTGTCTGCTGGTGCTCAGCTACATCTCTGCCTCCCTCACCTTCCTCACCAGATGCCCGTTCCCCACTGACTATGTYGCCCACCTCACACACAAGCTCATAGGGCTGAGTTCCAGGGCCAGAATCATGCAGATGACTAACAAACTTATCACAACTGATATGATGTCTCAGTACTGGGTGACTGAGACCACTTCATTGCTTGTGGTTCCCAGAGCCTGGCTCCTCTTGACAGTGGAGAGAAGCATTTGCAGTGTCAAATGGGAGAATCATAGCCAGCCTAGAAACAATTATCTTCCCTTTCCTGAATATAAAAAATGGTCTCCAATGGTCCTTCTACCACCGTATCCTCTCTTTAAGAAAGTCTACCTCTGGATGCCCAGGGAAGAGTGTAAGAAGATGTATCTAGTGATACCTCCCCAGAATATCTCCCCAACCTCCAACAATTTTTCATGACTCAGACTCCCTGAGTCAGTGTCTTCTTATTTAGCAGCCCTCAGTAGATTTTTCTTCCATGAATTTATTTGGTTATGTTTGAACCCAAGCAAATTTTAAGCATTTGCAACATCTGGTGGAAAACAGCTGCTCAGTCTAATGGCTGGTTGGGTGGAGAATCATTTCCTTTGGTTTGTTTTGATCCTGCTGCCTGCTAGCTTACCTGATGCCCTCATCCTCGTGCTGGAGGACATGATGACTGGTCATTTTCTATCCAGTCGCTTTCTGCCCTTGTGATTTTACAGGCCTCTACCATAGACCTTGTCCAAAACTACATGTCTCTTCCTTGTATAGATGCAAATACGTCATAGTGTTAGGATGGTCTGAAGAYAATTTCTCTCTTTTATAACAAGCACCAATAAGTTCCACCCTTGAGTGCAATCCTCCCTACCCCAGACTGTTTAGAAAATAAAATCAAAGGAAAATGGTCCACAGGGAGATGTCTGCTATCCTCCCAAATACCTTCAGATTGTCCTGTGCCCATTTGTTCTTCCTTGGATGCTGCTATCATCCTAATCTTGACTACAAAACCTGCTGTGTAGGGAACCTGTCTCTGTTTCCTTATATGCCAGACACATATAAGGCAAAGGAAACATCAAACAATAATAAAATACAAAGAATACTGGCACTTGCTGCTCTGGGGAYCATAGGAACTTTGTGGGGTGTTCTAACATGACTGACTGTCTGTGTCTCTACAGTGTCATCAAGCAAGTAACTCAACAGGGGAGCGAGGATTCAGGAAGAGCCTCAACACCGTTCTTATCTGGAATAAAACTAAGGTGTAGTAACTAGCATGCATTACATAAACTCATACAAAAAAAATCAAACAGGTGCAAGGAAGGCCTTCTGTTTGTGATTTAGTCATTTGTGGCTGGGCAGGATGGGCGGGTTCGTTCAGCTGGGAACTTCAAGCATACCTGTCACCACTAGGTGTAGGAATCTGGGATTTTCAGATCCACCTGAACATTAGATACCACAAAACTGGAAATATGAGTCCAAGCCTATCACCCTTGGCCACCTTTGTAGCCTTTGGTGCCTTCAGGAGGCCACTTGCGTCTGACCCCTGTGTTCACATGAGTCATCTCTGGATACAAGAAAATGGGTTGTTAACCATTGATCCATCCCTGATGCAGATGGATCTCTGAAGTCAATGGTTCACCTCAGACACCTGGGAGTACGCTAGGGAAGTATGGGTGGTGAGGCTGACTTGGGACAGGGCATGTTCYTGCAGTAAGGTCTCCTTTCAGTATGCCTTTTTACTGGTTCCTATTTGCTGAGATTCCCTGTAGTGGTGCCTGGTTTTTGTTTTTGTGCAAAGACCCTCGTGTAGACCCCAAAATGTAAGGAACACTGGGCTGAAGCCATCTCTGACCTCAGCAGGCAGAGCCTCTTGGTCAGCCTCTTAGAGTGACCTTGCAGGGTATGTAGGGTTTGAGAAAGAGATTTATCCCATCTCAAAGCCAGGATATTCCTCTCTGTTCTTCCAGTTCCAGAGCAAGGCTGTAGAGTGAGGCCACAAACCTGGAACTCATCCTCACGGAGAAGGAGGCCCAGAGAGCAGATTTAACACCCACACTGATAGGGTGATAAATGATGCTGTGCCATTGGCTCTGTGAGTACCCAGCGGAGGAGATTTTTGCAAGAAGGTCCTGAAGCAGCAGAGTTTACGAAGCCTGATTTCTGGTAGCAGCCTCTCGTGTGGAGTCTCTCGTGTCTAATAACGTGGTTCAGCCCCACAATCTTTCTCTCAGTGGAGGTGTTGGCTTCAATCTTTCTCTTCTTCTCAACTGAACTACCTAGTTCCACCAAATATGTCTGAAACACTGACATCTGGGGACAAAGCTGCCTCAAAAATATGAATGAGGAAACAGAAAATGCATAACCTCCATTTCTGTGGGAAGCGAGGGCAAAACGGAGAACTGTAAGGGACTTTTTTTGAATGCCCATCTACAGGCTGACTCAGGTCTTTGCTGCCTAAGCAGCCCTAGGGCTGACTCAGCCCTGTGTCACTGCTCTGCCTCAGTTTCCACACCTGGAGAATAAGGATGGACCATGCATCACATAGAGGCGGCATGATGGGAGCCTGTGCCAAAGACAAAAAGAGGCAGAGCTGTTAAATCTGAGCCAATTATGCCTGAACATTTCAATTAATCAAGTAATTACCATCATCTCAGCTGACATTTTCCCATCATCCCCAGCTGATTCTCTCTCTCCTTTTTAGATAGCACCTGAATAAATAAATGTGGCATTTGCACGTTCCTGACTCTCTCCACTACATCTAGGCTCAGGAGCTGCTCTGGAGATTGAAAAGAGAGGGATTTTTTTTGTTTTTGTGGAAAGCAGAGTAATATTTTATGCAGAGAGATGCTAAGGGCTATTTTGGTGGGCTCACCATCCAGACATGGCAAAAAAAAAAAAAAAAACAGTGATAAAACCTCACACTAATGCAAGAGGAAAGGGTCAGAGTTTTGCAGATGCTTCCCCTCCCTCAGTGTCTCTGATGTGATTTTTGGAGGCTGCAGGTTATTTCTTAGTATTAAAAAAAAAAGAAAAAAAAAGAAAAAGGAAAAAAAAAAGGTTTCTCCTCCTTGTTGCTATGTGTAAAGCCCACAGCAACAGTGGGGAGATCAGACAAATTTGCTCTCTAGCCTGTCAGAGCAAAACAAACTGAGAGCAACAGGAAAATAAAAACAGTAACACAAAACAATCTACACAAAAAGCAAATCAGTTATTTAAAGGGAGCCGAAACACTGCTAACACATTACGAAATGTATGAACTTTCCATTAGTTCTCTCCCTGTAATTCCAGTCATCTCAGTTTCAAGATAAAGTGGACAGAGCCGCTGACTTTGGACAGTTCATATCAGTCTCTCCCTCTCTGCCCCTGACCTATATATATGGATTGTTTTAGTCTTCATCGGATGTTTGACGTTTTAGGCTCTTCTGCATAAGGAGGAGCTCAGCACTCTGCCGAAGTGCAATGTACCACRGCAGGCTCAGGGTGTTATATGATCCCATGAATCCAGGAGCTGGACATCTTCTAAAGCTCTTGAGCTGGTGTTATTGCTTGCAGGGTTTTCCAAAGCCTATGCTTTAGCAGAAGCTGAAGTGTGGAAAGATAAGACTTAAAGAACCAGGCTATTGTCTGTCCAAAAACCAAACTATGACTGAGGCTCTGATTAGCTTATTTTAATAGGCACCGTGCTGCATTGTGTGGTCGGTCACTGAATGCCAAGACCATGTGGCCAAGAGATGAACCATTCTGATGAGCTCAAAATGAATTTTTTTCTACAGCAAGGCACAAGCATGGGGAAAATGCTTGTGAAATACAGTGGAAGAGCAGCATTGCAGTCCTCATTAYGGGGCGCTGAGTCCTTCTCAGCCTCCCTGTTCACCCTATCTCCGGAGAGGGACTCAGGCTCCTAATGGCTAGGTGACATGGTCAAAGTCTTGTGGGAAATCTGTGTCAGAGCTGAGCGCTGGGCTCCGGGTCCATCTGCACTTTTTGTYGTTCTATGACTGCCAGGAACATGTGGGTGCCTTGCTGAATCATGAGGCAAAGCCTTCAGGCTTTTGTTTAAAGATTCAGCCTCTATAAACATTTTCGCTACCATTTTTTCCTGATGAAGTCACCCACCTTTTGACTGTTGTGAAGACTGTTTGTCCACTATGCTTTAGCATAACATGGCCATACCTGGGATGGAGAATAAAATATTATGGGAGTGTTTTTTTACCCTCATTTTATTTAGGTCTTCCCTCTCTATCAGATTATTTTTGTTTGGGAGTTACGTATGCTTCTATCATACAAGTATTTAATACTTTACTATCCAAAGTAACTGGAAGTACTTTAGCAATCTAAGAGAGGAACTATCCAGTCTATGTGGAAATGTAGCTTCCTCTGAGGGCTCTTCTGGGCCTGGGGCGATGGGCTGCCCCTTCCTCTATACCGGGCCCTGCACTGCCAGGAGCATTTCCGTGGCAGCAGCAGGAGCCCGGGAAAGGCCCTGGGGTGGGAAAAGGAGATGTGGGGGGAGCAGCATGGCTGTGAGATCATGGAGGCAGCACTGGCTGCGTGGATGTGGTGCATCACCAGGATCCACACGATGGCTAGACCCTCTTGGTGGCCCAGCTCCTCCTTTGTCTCCTCTATTTCCTGGCAAAACTGTGCCCAATGCCCAGAGGCATTCCTGGGCAGAAAACCAGGATGGATGGAAAACCAATGCTCTTGGGGAGAGGCAAATTGTCCGTGGCTCGCAGCCGGACTTGGAGCAGCTGAGCTTGCTTGCAGCACGGCCAGTGCTCTGGGCAACCCTGTGCCTTGTCCACATCCTCGCTGTCCCCTCTGCTATCTAAACAGGTTCAAAGGTCCAAGGYTGCCCGTGGGAGGTTGTCAAATGCTTCGTGCTGGCTGCTCAAGCTGCTGCTGGGCTGGTATCTAGCACTGTGTTTGCAAAGGGCTTTGGCAGACCTGGGCCAGGCTCTGGCCTGGGTGTAAGCCTGAAGTCACACTTAGAAGCACAAGGGCTCCCTTGAGCCCTGTTCATGCCCCATCCTGCATGCCTTTGCAAGGGGCTGGCATTAGGGCAACCCTGGCCCAGTGCCACCTGCCCCCCTGAGTTGTGTCACCTTTATTTACCTGCCTACTGCTGGCATGGTGCCTTCCTGGCCATGGCAGGGAGCAAAGCTGGGCACTTCCCAGCAGAGCAGGAGCTGGGAAATGTTTTGCCCTGGATCAGAGCTGCCCTTAGCATCCCCACTCTTGCCCAGAGAGCCCAGTGAAGAAGCAGAATTGGAATTTCTCTAAAAAAACTCAGAAACACTGTCCACAAATAACAGCCTTTTGTTTTGCACWGCAGAAAGGGATGGGAGGAGACAGGGCAGGGGATGACAATCCTCTTTTCCTTCTGCAAATTCCATTTTCTATGACCAAAGGTTCTCAGCAGTAGTTCGACACTGCTGCTAGCCTTCCTTGCATTCCCAGGAGAAAAGCAGGGTACCACGGCTCTGGTGCTACATGAGGATCTGCTCCGCCAGCATGGATGAACCAAGTGCAAAACAGATGGAAACAAAAGCAATGCAATGGGGAGGGGAAAAAACCCAGTTCCAGCCTGTTGGTCCCACCAGCCTGTAAATATGGGGTGTGGGGAGAGCTGTAGGAAACAAAATAAAACAGCCACATGCAGGAGGATCAAATCACCCCTGAATTATAGTCAATGGATCTCAGAAGCAAATGCCAGTTCCTGAAGGGGTGAGTAAAGCTGCTGCAATGGCTCTGCCACCCAGGACTCCTGGGTCCTGCCACAGGCTTTGTCTTGTCTCACCCTTCCCTGAGCTTCTATTTTGCATTTGTTTCTCTTTCAGAGACATGRAGAAGGACCTGTGTGCACAGAAGCTGCCTTTTCTCCACATAACCAGCCTGATAAAAGCTATGCTCCCTCCTCACAACCATTAAATTCTGTCAGTAATTTGCAAATCTGATGTTCCTCAGCACAAAGAGGGAGCCCAGGCTGGCAGGCAGGAGGCYGTGCCACGCAACAGGAGAGCTGTACTGTGGGACTGGACCTGCTGCTGGTCCTGCTTTCTGGCACGGAGCAGCTTGCAGCCCTTCTGTCCCAGCTAGCACTCTGCTGGGACCATGGCTGTCTCTCGTGCTGTGTCCTCAGCTGTGCCACCCCAGGGGTCTGTACTGTGAGTGGAGTGGGTGAAGGGACCCACCATGGACCAGCCCTGGTCTCTGCAGCCATACTGGGACCTCTGATGGGATGGCGTGTTGATGGGGTGACAGGGACAAGCACCCAGCGGTGAGGTCTGGCAGGTTCCTGAAGCCCCCCATATAGCACCTGAAAAGCAGAGCGTTGTTAGCAGGATGCAACCATGGGCTCTGCAGCACAGAAAGCGGAAAGGGTCTTAAAACCAGCCAGGAGCGGTCAGAAGAATGCAAAATGATGGGAAGCAAAAGCAATGAACCCTGTGAGTCCCCAAGTCTTTTGTGTCAGACTAAGTTATGAAATGTAGTTCCCAGGCTTGTGTTTTGCAAGTATTTTGTAGGTCTAGGGAGCAGGAGTGAGAAGCCAGGGTTGGAGATATTATTTTGTAGAGGGTGTTTCTTTCACCAACTAGCTGAATGGGGTTGTGTGGCAGGAGGCTGTATGCATTTGCACAGTTTCTACATGAGCACTTGCTGCTTGGAGCAATGGGCTCTGGGTGGCTGAGAAGAGGTGTGCGTGGGGGTTGTGGTTGTTGCCCTGTGAAGGGCTGCAGGGCTGGTTATCCACAGACATTTGCTTYGTGTTCTGGGATTTGGGGTTGGTTGTGCAGGACATAGCGTCAGGTGCTTGTGTAGCTTAGCCAAAGATGGGATTTATGCCACAGTATGCCAGGSGCAGTGTGTCATGACTCCTTTAGTATAATTTAAATATTTTTTTATGGAATATTTGTGTGGTTTAGGGTAACTTTGTCATTCATAAGATGTGATTGCTATATATTGACTACAGTGTCTGCATCCTTGATGTTGATGTAGGATTTTCCCAGAATGGTTTGATGATGGGCAGACGGCATGACAGTGAGGAGGGATGCTGGCTCTCCGTCTGTCTGTGCATCTCTGTACAGCATGAGCACAGGGATGTCATGCCAGGCAGCTCAAGAYGTTGGCAAGCTGAGTTTGGAGACACTGTGAGGACGAAGTGGATGAATTTGCTGATAGACGTAATCCGGAAATCCAAGTGTTAGTCCTGTCCAAAGCTTTCGTGTGAAGGACTGTGCATGAATGGGATAGTCACACCCATGGTAGCAAAGATGACACTGATAGGGATGGCTTATACTGCGCAACCTGTGGGGAGGATGTCATGGTCCAGATTTACATTTCAAGTGGACAGAGGGATAAGGAATAGTTTCTGTGAGTCCTGGTAAGTTTTTACTGGAGGTATTGTGATTAAAGAGRAAGGTCTGGCAGGATTCCCCTGTCTGCAGATCTAGAGAAGCATGTAAAAAGCCTTGAGACAGGAGAATTGAGAACAGTAATGAGGCTACAGAAATGAGGTCTCCCTTGCACACCCTATAAGTCACTAGAGTGGGATGACTGACTGAGAGCATCTGAAGTCTTCTGCACAGCTGAGGATTTTCATCGCTTTTCCCAGATCAGTCACTGGTAGCCAGACCTTGGACCTGTCTAGCTTTTCCTTCTGAGGGAAAGCAATAGGAGGCTGTGTCAGTTGTGCTTATTGCAGTGTTGACTCTTTCCCTGAGAAGACAGGTGATGGTCCACAGTGGCAGTGCACGTGCAAAAGGGGCTTTTAGGGATGTTATTTTGTCTGGGAGCTCCCCATCAGTGAGAAACCATCTAGCAATGGCTTCACCTTGGCTGTCAAAAACACATTCTTTGAGGTTGCGTCAGAGATGGGATTCCTCTAATTCCCCAGAAGTTTCTGTGTGGTTGAGCTGCTTCTCCAGGCAGAAACATGAGCCTTATGGAGAGCAGATGGGTCAGGCCTGGGTGAGGTGTCATGGTGAATGGACAAGTGACGTCTTTGGGAGGGCCAAACACAGGATGYAGAATAAAATACTTTTCTTATTAGTAGTATTAGTCTTTTAGGACAGTATGTAATTAATGACTTTGTGGGTGCTGAAGCACTTTATTAAATGACCAGTTATGGGAAACATATCATTTGCCATCCTCTGCATCCGCCTGCCTGCTGTGGGGCTGGTGGGAGCCAGGGCACAGGGCGGCCAGGGGCAAGCCCTGGGCAGACCTGGCATCTGCCTGCCCYGGCTGGGCAAGTGTGTGCCTGCCCATATGGGGGTGTGCCTGCATGCCTGCGTGTGTGCACTTGAATGTATTCCTGTATGTATGTGTGTATGCTTGTGTATATGTGTGTGCATGGGTATGTGCATATGGGTGTATAGGTATGTTTGTGTGTGTGTATGTGTAGATCCGTGCATGCATGCATGTATATTTTTGCATGTGCATATGTGTGTATGTGTATATATGTATATATGTATGTGTATATATATGCCTGTGTGTCCATGTRTGTATGTGCATGTGTGTGTATACGCGTGCATGTGCTTACCTGTGTGCATTGTGTGTATGTGTGTATATATATGTGCATGAGTGTGTATGTGTACACGTGTGTGCATATGTATGTGTGTGTGGATGTGCTTATATAYGTATGTGTGTATGTGCATGCATATGCATGAATATATGTGTGCAGACGTGTGCATGCGTGTGCATGTGTGTGCGCATGTACCACCTCCCGGAGGCCGCACATGTCGCTGGCTGTGCTGCGGGAGCACTGCGAGCGAGCAGCAGCGGTGCTGGAGGCCCGGCGCTGTGCAGCGCCTGCACCAGTCCGGCCCTGAGCCTGTTCTCTGCTGTGGCCGGTGCTGCCCCCATCCCGGGGCTGTTCCGGGAACAAGGCGAAATGCTGACGGGGCCCTCCTAGCCCCAAACTAGTCTTACTGGCCTTTCTGAAAATCCTGAGCAAGGCTGTAATTACACTCATGAAACTCAGCGGGGAGCCTGGCATTGCACKTGTGCCTGCGAGGTGCTGGGCAGGGAACTGTGTTTTGGGAAGCACCGCTGCAGCAGAGATGGGGTGAGACAACCCCAGGGTCCGGGTGGAAGAGCTTAGCTGGCACCTGGGCATGGCCCGTTTGGGACTCGGGAGGGAAAACTGGCTGGGAGTTAACCATCTATGCTAACTGGAAGTCATTTTTTTTTTCAGGTGATCTCAGCATCTGAGGCAGTGCAGGGAGAAGGCACATTCCTTGGAAAGTTGGAGCCATCCCCTCTGCAGCAGCCTGCTCCTGCACCAAGCCAAGTCCCTGGTGAGGCTTTGCTCCCACTGCTGCACCACTTCTGGCTCCGCAGGTGGGGAAACTGAGGCACGGGGCACTGCCCATCATTAATGACACTGCAGAACTTCCCAAGCAGCCAGAATCAGCCAGAAGGAGATCTGAAACTCTTCATTTTGTCACAGAGTGAATGGTAGAAAACTGCTCTGCCAGTATTCAAAGAAATTGCTTGTCAAAATATGCTGAGCTGGAGAGCCGAAATGTCCCATGTCGCCTGTGTGCACAGCTTGGCTGCCCTGATGTCTTCAGACTGATTTTTCGCCCTTTCCGTTCCTCTTTTCCCCCCTTAGCCTTTATCCTCGATGCAGTTTGGGGATGGGACAGGTGGCAATGGGCTTATCACAGCCTGTCCAGACATCTCAAAGCCTGCGGGATGAGTCGGCCACATGCCGCATTCAGGGATAGCCTGGGGACCGAGGGTTAAATTCAGCATTGTGCCTTCAGAGTAAAGGGAAACACCACCTGSGTCCAAAGGAGGTTTGCACAGCAACAGAGGCAGAGACAGCCTGGGTTTAGCAATGAGGGCCCAGGTCCACAGGCAGCTTTAGCAGCCTAAATCCCACTGAAAATCAGCCCTAGAYCCCAGCTGTGCAGTGGGCAGTTAAATGTCTATTCGTGCTTTGCAGTGCCAGGGATCTCCGGGAAGGGAGGCACTGTGGTGCTGCTGTGAGTGGTTCTTCCGTGCACCAGCCTTTATTGCACTCAGCATCCAGGAGAAAATGTGTTACGAATCTTCCTGCCTGTGGTTTCTTACTCCCTTCTCTCTTCTTCCTTTTCATGAGTTTGCCTCTTCTCCTTGCTCCATTTGCTGGAATGAGCTATGTTAAATAGCTGATGTTAACACTGAGGTCTCCCTAAAGTCAATACCATCACCAGATGAAGAGGGGCTGGGAAATTTATTTATGGTTTCAGGCTTGTCAGCAGACTCAAACAGACATTGTTGTACGGACATACGCTCATTCATATACAGGAATCAGTGCTCATGTGAACTGTATGTAAAAACTGACATATATTAAGCACACCATATGATTATGAACGAGCCTGATTTGGCCTAGGTCTCCTATKTTAGACATATAGCTCGGCCCGACTCACTTGTTCTCTGAAGTCTTACATTTATTTTCAATACAGCAGTGGCAGATAGTTGGTCTTTCACCCTCTGTCATGACATGCCTACACACTTGCTCGTTAAGATATCCTACTGAAAGCATTCTCACAATTCTGGATAAAATCTTAACTGATGGCTGCAAGTTTTCATGGAGAAGAATTTGGATCTGACCCAAAGATGATAAACTTCAGGCTGGAATTGCCACACTCAGAGTCATCCTAAAGGATGGTGCCACTGGAGTTGCTGCATCCCCATTTTACAGCGACGCAAGGCAAGGCACCGAGAAATGAATTAAACTGTCTGAGGTTATGCAAGCACCAGCTGAAGAGCTGGAAACAGAACTAAAATGATCTGAGTCCTAAATCTGTGACCTTTCATTAGGGGACACACGTAAGATGAACTTTTAAATACTCTGACAACCCAAATCTGGTTCAGTCTGGGGTTTGGAATTGTTTCTGTAAAGGCACCACTTTTTAGGGAATATTTCTCCCGCTCCAGTAACCCGCATGTGAGCTGCAGCCAGCTCAGCCCAGCTCACGTTGCCTCTTCCAGCCCCAGTGGGAGCTTGCCAAGTCAAGTCAGGCTGCTGCAGTTTTTACCTTATGCTCTCTACAGGTTGTGTACGGGATGTCAGCACCAATTAATCACAAAATGCTGACTCCGGTCCTGTGGAGCRCAGGCAGGTTGTGCTTCCCGGGATCAACCTAGCAATGCTGCCTACGGCCCAGCTAGTTTGGTACATCTATTTTTTTAAGAGTGGRAAATAATTCTGTGTTGACACTGCATTTTAAAACCTTCAGGTGTGTTTTTTAGAATAACCAAGTTTATTCAAAACTCCTTGTGTCAGAAAATGTACGCAGCTTAAGTGCTGAAGTAGCTGATCTCTCTCTTGTCGGTACAACTTCCCCATGAAGCAGGGCAGTGATACTAATCCCGCATCACAGGGGGAGCATTCACAGAGGGAGAGGAAAAATGATTTTCCCGCTGTCTTACATGGCAGAGCAGCAGAGGAAACCTCGGCTGCAGGCCGCTCACGCAGCCCCTTGGTGTSAATCTTGATGTGGTTTTGAATAGAGCTGCTCAGGTCAAAATATTACAGTGGCTTCTGCTCTACATTACTGGAAAGGGCCAGTTTTCCAGATCTGGTCCAACTGTTTCCTAGAATAATGTGTATTGTGCAAACCACACCTCATTTTTGCTAGATGTTTATTTACAGCTGGCGTCTGGTGACTTCGGCACCAGCTTCTCTAAGCCCAGCAGACGGCCCTGTTACTCGCCTACCGCCCAGACCCAAACGACCCCAAACTTTCCCATTCATCACAGCAAGTAATCACACTGGATTGAAAACCTTGTCTTTACGAAACCCTGATCGTTTTCCCCTGAAAATCCGCCCGCCCGTTATTTTAGGGTCCCTTTTGATTCTTGTGAACGTGATGCCGCAAATCACCCCCCACCGCCGCAAACCCTCCGCGCTTTGCGGCAGGCCGTGCCGCAAAGCGAGGCAGCAACCGCCTCCCTCTCTCTCAAGCAAGCTTGGCTGGGCGGGGGCGGCCCGGTAGGCCGGCCGGGGAGGCGGGCTCGGAGCCCGTGCGGCCAATGGAGGCCGAGCGCTGGTGGGCGCGGCCAATGGGGAGCGGCGCGCCGCGGCGAGCAGGGTTGGCGGCAGCGCCCCACGCGGCGCGGGGGTCGCCCACGTGTGCGCGGCGGCGGCCATGGCGGTGACACGGCGGCGGCGGCGGCGACGGGACGGCGGCACCGGCGCCG
>NW_028186901.1:95019-184567 GCF_003343005.1 Rhea americana
CGAGGCGGCGGCGGCGGCCGAGGGGCAGCGCGGCGCGGGCCGCGGCAGGAAGCGGCCCCCGGCAGCCGGGCTCGTGCAGCCGGTTAAGCTGAGCCGCGCCGAGCTCTACAGGCCGCCGACGAGCGAGGAGCTGCAGCAGCTCAAGGAGACCGAGAACCTCTTCCACTCCAGCCTCCTCCGCCTGCAGGTCAGCCGGGGCGGCACGGCCCCGCCCGGGGATAAGGCCTCGCTCCTCTGTTTTGCCAGGAGCCGGTTTCTGGGCGGGACGGGAGGATTTTGGCTGTGTGCTGCGAACACACGCAGCCCCTGTTAGGTGGGAGGTCAGGCCGGTGGGTAAATAGCTGCTGGTGAGTGTAAAGCTTGTGATCTTTGAGGAGCAGCTTTGATCTCCTGGTTGTTTGCAGCTTTTGGTAGCAAGACCTCTTGGGCCCGGTTGCTGATGGGAACCCTGCAGGGTGTTTTCTTGTGCTGGCACCCTGTCATTCCTCAGAGCTTCCTGATGGCAAGGGTGTGTGAATCCTGCCAGTTTTACACTAGCTGGGCCTCACACAGGAGCCAGTAAGGTGGAGTTCRTTCCTAGTTCAGTGCTCCTTGGGAGAGGAGTAGCTGTGTTATGCATCTGCCCATGGGCAAGCTGGGCTTCCAGCTCTGAGCAGAGCTTGTGGAGAGGCTCAAGTCTTGCCCAGCTCACCTGCTGGCCTCTTCACCATGCTCCTCCTTGGTGCTCAGAGGCAAAGTAAAGGGCAGGAGTGATTTCCAGTGGTACAGCTGCCTTTCACAGTCTTCCCTTTCTGCCTGCAGATTGAAGAGCTCCTGAAGGAGGTGACATTGAAGGAGACAAAGAAGAAGAGGATTGATGCCTTTCTTCATGAAATTAGTACTCTGTTGAGCTCCATCCCGGAAACCTCAGAAACTGATGTATGTCCCAGAAGGGTGCAGGAGGCAGCAAAGTCTCTGTAAGGAGCAGGCTGTGCTGATGACAAGTTGTTTCTGTGCAGGCTGAAGTCCTTGTGGAATATCTCCCTTAGGGGCTGAAAAAACAGCTTGATTTGAGTTGACAGGGGAGAGTGATGCTTCATCTCTAACTCTTGGGTACAAGCTCCTGCCAGCTCAGAGGAGTGTTATGTGAGAAGAGGGGTCTTGGTCTCTGTGTGACTGCTATTGATGATACTAAGAGCTTTTCACRTGTCCCCTCTGTTCCCAGCTTACCGACCAGGCCTGGCTCCCCAAGGATGTGAAGGTCCCATTCCTGCAGGTGCCATTCAGTGTGAAAGGGAGATTTCGATTTCTGCCCCCAGCTGAGCTGAAGGTGGTGGGCAGCTACCTGTTGGGCACCTGCATTAAGCCGGAGATCAATGTGGATGTGGCGGTGACCATGCCACGGGTGAGTGTAGCCCTGCCTGTTCCCAAGTGGCCGGGGGCCTGGGTGAGCCCTGTCCTCTGCTGTGCTCTGCACCCCCTGTCCTGTTTGCTCAATTCCTGAGTGAGACTGCAGCATCTGGATGCCCAGGATAGCAGCCTCCACAAGGGGTTGGGGAGTGCAGTCTCCCCACTTGCTAGATCAGGGCTTTCTGCTGCTTTGATTTCAGTTCCTTGTGAGAGTCTTCATTCTCTGAGCATTTCCCCAGTGCCAGGTATGCCAGGATGCTACCTGGCTTCGTATCCCATTGCAYGATCTGCCCCTGCTCCCAAGCCTCTGTTGAAGGGTGGGTGGTGTTCATAGGCTGAAATCCCTGTGGAGCTCCTCCTGCTGTCTTGTTCTGCCCGTGGATAGTGGAGTCTGAGATGAGTGAAGTCCTGTTCTGCTGAATAGCTCTGTGTCAGTGATTTTAGTGCCTGTGAGYGCTTTGGGCTGGCTTGCCACTCCTTGGAGCTGTCCTGCTGGGAGTAGCTGCATATCTGAAATAGGGATGTTTGTGAGGCCAGGGAGAGCTGAARGTGGTGCAGTGCCTCAGGCTGAACTTTTCCCTTCTGCCCAGGAAATCTTCCAGGACAAAGACAACTTGAACCAGCGTTACCACCGGAAGAGAGCTTTGTAYCTTGCTTACATCGCCCATCACTTCTCCAAGGAGAAGCTCTTCGGCAGTGTGACATTTGCCTATATGAACAGCAACCATCTCAAGCCCATCCTGCTCCTGAGGCCACAAGGTAGCACCTGGTTCTTGCCCTGGTAGGGGGCTGTGAGCCGGTGCTAGCATTTCCTGTCTTAGCTGGAGAGTGGGGGTCTCAGAGTGTGTAACAGGTGATTTGGAGAGGGAAYGGGGTCAGTTTGGCGCTGTTGTTAACGATTGGTGATAAATTTTGAAGCTTTGATGCTTCTGTTTCTCCTGCCCCTCCAATCCTCATGGTCTTTTCCTTGCTTTGGCTCCTCACTCACCTCTGCAGCTCTGCTGGGCTCCCCAGCCTTGCTGGCTGGTATGGCTTGTGCGTGCTTCAGGGAGTAAAGCAGACCCTACAGAAACACTGCTGTGTCTAGCACTGCTGCTTCTCCCTGTTCTCCGTGTCCCTGCTGTCCTCTTGGCTTCCCAAGGCAGCTGTGCACAGTCTGGGCTCTTCCCTGAAGCAAYAGGGGACATGTGAATTGCTGGGTGCTGCTTGTTTTTTCCACAGACCTGAGCTGATGGCAGGTTTGGATCTGAGATAGGCGGTGGGGTGTTTGAGGTGGGGATGGGTGGGAAGGTGCAGTATGAGGATGCTGGGGGGGAGCAAATGGGCGCACCTTGCTGGCTGGCAGGGATGGAGGAAGACAGAACTGGGGATAGGAACAGTGTGAACTCTGGCTTGTTGTCARTTTTAAGATGTGGTCACTCTCTGCTCTGATATGATTTCTACCACTGCTGAGCTTAGCTGGGAAGGAGCTTTTCCCTTCTTCTGAGATGGCGATGCTTCCTGTCTTCTCAAGTAGTCGTTGTCTGGGTCTTGACACCTCTTCCTCCTGTACTTTTATCCCTGGTGCTTGCAGGCAAAGATGAGAAGCTGGTCACTGTCCGACTTCATGCCTGTCCTGCCCYGGGTTTCTTCAAGCCAAGCCGCTTCTATCCCAGCAAGAACAATGTTCGGACAGCCTGGTTTATGGAACAGAGCCCCTCCAAAGAAGGTAGGACCTGGGGCTGGGGGAACGTGAGGCTGCATGGCTCTGCTGAAGCCTGCCCCCAATGCAGAGAGCTGGGTTCGCAGAGACTGTTTTTTGTGAATGGGAGGTTTGTGTTGGAGTCCAACATGCTGTCATATGCATGTCTGTTCATGCACTCAGGAGCCCCAGAGCCTCCAACCCCTCACTACAACAATTCCATCCTCTGTGACACGGTGCTGCTGTCCCACCTGCATTTCTTGTCCAGTGTGGCTACTGACTTCCCAGGAATGAAGGATGGGCTCGCCCTCCTCAAAGTCTGGCTGCAACAGCGGCAGCTCAACAAGGTATGCTCTGTGCTGGGGGACAAGGCAGGCTCTGCTCACATGGTTAACCTGGCCTTGGCCAGTTCATCTCCCTTGTGAGTGGAAGGGTGATGGTTTGGCTCTTATGGGTTGTGTGGTTGGCTTGGGGTTCCAATTTTTGCTGAGTTAGGTTTCAAGGAGCTCCATCTTGCACTGTCAACTGCAGTGGGTCTGTGTGAACTGGACACTCATGCTTCTTTGAGATTCTGGGAGTGATGCAGTGTTTTGGGGAACTCATCCATTTCCGAAGGGACCATGAGTCATGCTTCTTGTATAAGGCCTTGCCTCTTCCTGGCTGGGCTGGGGTTTTGGGGCTGTGATGACAGTGGCTGGGAGCAGCTGTGTAGAGTGAGCGCTGGGGCTTGTGGTGCCTCGACAAACTCTCCCAGATCCAACTGTCTCTGTTTTTGCAGGGCTTGGGCTGTTTCAGTGGCTTCTTGGCCTCTATGGTGGTTGCCTATCTGCTGACAAAACGTAAGATTGTTAAGATGATGAGTGGGTACCAGGTGCTGAGGAATGTTCTGCAATTYCTAGGTGAGTTTCCACAGGTTTCTCTGGGCTAGGAGAGGCTGATGTCAGCAGAGTCTCTGCACAAAGCAGGTCCTTAACCTCTGTGTGCTGGGCTCAGTGGGTGGAGAGCTGGAGAATCAGCTGGGGCTGCTCTTGTAGAATCACTTTGTGCAGCTGTGAACCAGCTGACAAGAGCTATATCCTGCCTCCAAGAAGGGAGAGCAGAAAGGTTACGGAACAGTAATTTTCAAGGGCAACTAGAGAAGTTGTTTTGGCCATATTTCTCTGATAGCTCCATGAGTGGGCCCAGCTGTCTTGGGCACAGTATCCCTCCCTGGTGAGAAATGAAACCTCTGTTCTTCCTTAGTATCAAAACAAAAAATTGTTGTGATACTCTGAAGTAAATTCAGAGGGGCTGTAGGGAGACCCCTTCCCTCCTCTGCCAACCCTACTCAGTTCCTGCTGATTGGCTTTTTCCAACATGTGGCAGTTGATAAAGCCTGTCCCTGAGGTTCATTCAGTACCAGAGTGTCTGGTGCCTAGAGGTGCTGGACCACTGCCTTCTTCCCCATCCCTCAGTATGGGGCAAGTAGGCTCAGATCCTGGCCAGAATGTGGTGGGGGAAAGAGAATCATGATTTTTTTTTTCCCCAGTGGTGGGATGGAGGAGCTCTGTGGGCAGAGGAAAAGGGCAGGAGGGGATGAGGCAGCAAAGCAGGGGTGGATGGAGTGGTTTGGTGGTGGATGGGTGGGCCGCAGCACGGGAYAGAGGCCAGCATCATGTTTTAGCACTGTTTAGAGTTGTCTGACAGCAATGGTACCAGCACGTGGATGTACCGCCCTCACCGATGGAGAAGGTGTGGACAACAGTGTGATTTATTCCTTCCTCTCTATCCACAGCCACCACAGACCTGAGCATGACAGGCATCAGCCTCGCAAAGGATGCAGACACCTCCCTTGTAAGCAACCTTCCAGGGAGTGCTTGTGCCCATGTTTGACTGTCGGCTGTGCTGCTGGCACTGTGTGGCTGCCTGGGCAGGGATGTTTCCAGTGGCCTGGTTGTTGTTTCAGGGACTTGGGGTGGAGGTGAGGTGCTGGTGTCTTCATGTCTGTTCTACAGTGTGACACTGTGACTGTGTTTGCCCTTCCAGCCTTCCCTGGCTGACTTTCACCAGGCTTTTGAAGTGGTTTTTGTGGATCCCTCTGGACTGGTGAACCTCTGCGCTGATATGACTGCCAGCAAATACCACCAGGTACTGGCAGGTTATGAGGACATCCTAAGATGCTGTTTTAGGATCCAGGACCAAACAGGAATGCTRTTCTTTCCTGTACCCACTCCTAGTAAGAGGCTCTTCTGTTCACAAACTGATAAGTTCTGTTAAAGAGTTGCTGAGCCTAGTGGCCTGGGACAGCTGTGTGTCCATGGTGTGGATGATACAGTCGTCATACCCTGTTGGCTGTCTTCCAAAGCTGACTTTGCAGAGGTTACACACTAACCTGTCATATGCTCTGAATTCCTGGGGCAAAGGAAATGTCCTTTTTTTTTTTTTTTTTAACCTTATTCGGTTGCTGTGTTAATAATAGAAAGCCTCCTGCCAGAAAACAATCTCCTCAGCTGTATGACAGCACCTTGAGGGGAYAACAGGGCTGCAGGAGCTGGAGGGAGGGAAAGTAATGGGATGAACTACTGCTTAATTTGCTTCTATCACTCAAGTGAGCTGAGGCTGGCAGAGGGTGCTTAGACATCTCAGAGAAGGATGTTGGACCTGAGGAGGTGGTTCAGTGCTGCTTTTTAAACCTTTAACGAACATTCCCAGCTCTGAAGCTTGGAAGGGAATTCTAAGACTTGGGTTTAGTGCCACTTCACTTTTCCTGTTCAAAGGAAACTGTTTTCTTCTATTTGGGTATCTCTGGGTGAAGCCAAAGAGCTGTTTAACAAAAATAACTGTTCTGGAGCAGAAAAAACCTACACTATCAGGAATGCCAAGAAGGGTCTAGAGGGGCCATATTAGGTTACTTGGCTCCATGCTGAGGATGGAAGCTGTCTGAGAYTGGTGTCTGCTGGTGACTGTGGAGCTGGAGTGGCCATGGTTGTTGCTGACTGCTGCTGGAAGGATTTGCTTTACACTTCTTTCCTCCCATTCATGCCTTTGCTCTGTCATCTCCTCACTCAGGTCCAGTTTGAAGCCAAGTGCTCCATGGAAATTCTGGATGACAGCACAGTGGATGGCTTCCAGGTGCTGCTCATGACCTCRAAGCCCATGCTTAGAGCCTTTGACCACATTTTCCAGTGAGTGTGCTTGTGCTGGTGGGGTGATGCTGAGCAGGTCTGTTCAGAAAGGAGTGGATTGCTTCTGGTTTCAGATCGGGGTGGATGTGAGACCTGCCTTGTGGGAAATAGCTCTAATAGCTCTGTGATAGACAGTGGTGCCTTCGACCCTTCCACTTTTATTGCCTGGACATCCTCTCAGGAGGAGGTGGGGCTTTCAGTCAGTGCTTTGGCTTGTGAGGAATGGTGATGTCCCCAAACCCAGGATTTCCCATGGTACATCCTGAGAGAGTTGGGGATCTTTGCCTCACAGTGGTGTAATGCAGTSCTTCTCACGGCCCCCATTCTGGGCCAGGGAGCCTCTGTTTCTCGCTTTATCCGTCCTCCAGCACCCTTCTCAGGAGGCATTTGGTGAAGGAGGCAGAAGTGTGTGTGACTGGCTGCTCTCCTTCTCTAGCCTGAAGCATGTATCCAAGCTGCAAATTGCCTGCAAGAAGATGCAGCTGCTGAATGAGCTGATGGATCGAGGTGGGAACTATGTGGCTGCAGCCCTTCCGTTCATTGTGTCGCTGCTGTCCCGTGGACTGGCTGGGAGAGCACTGCTGGTGGCTCACTCCTTACCCCAGACCCCAGAGGTAACACAACTGAGCAGGGACTCTGCTTGACTTTGCATCCCATTCTGTGCTTGCAATCTTGGGCATTCTTTGCAGCAGTGTTGGGGGCAGTGAGGAGATCTTTCAACACTGCAGGATGGAAGGAGTCTTTCCCATCTATGAGGGGCACAGACGGGATCTGAGACTTGGGGGACTTTGACAGGGTGCTGGGTGCAGCCAGGAAGACTTGGTTTGGGCAGAAGTGTCTGCACAGCTTTGGGGCTGGTTGAAGACAACTGGCTTTCTCATTAAGGAGACCTATTAAATCAGGACTTCCCTGTCTTTGTCCATCTGGGCACTTGAGTGTATGTTCTGCTTAACAGGAGTTTTATCTAGTGGTCTGATATCCTGATAGATGCCAATCCAGCAAAGTCATCTATCCTTGTGCTTCTTATTCCCTGTTTCTGTTCAGTGGCCTGTTGAAGCTGAGCCCCCAAAACATAAAGACGTTGGGCCCCTGACATTTGGACTTCTGTTTGTCCCAGAGTTTGCTGCCAGTACTTTGGAGAAGGGGCCACAGGCTGATCGTCTYGAGGTAAGGAGAACCTTCCTTATCTGGGAGAGGATGATGGTAGTTGGGGRAAATTCGTGCAGCTTGGGAATGCCCATCAGCACATCCTGCCATGCTTGATGCTGAGTGCCTGCCATGGCTGAACTGCTCAGTGCCAAGTGTGAGCAGCAGTGTGGGCAAGTGGCAGCAAGCAGACTATTGAGCAGCTGCTGGTGTCCTTGAGACATCTTGGTGAGTTTAGGAGGGTTGGAGGAAGACCTGCAGGAGTGGGGAGCCCTYTTGGTCTGGCTGGAGAGATGGTTGGCCAAGCAAGCTTGAGTAGGAGGGGAGGGAGATATGATGGAAGCAGTGGAAGACCCCAAATCCAAGTTCCTCATTGCTCCACTTGAGGAAATTTTGGTGAGGCTGAGTCTACGTTCCTCTCCTATTAAGAGAGCCAGGCAGAAACTGGACTGGGGAGCTGGAATGAAGCTGGCACTCTGCTATGGCTGCAGATGGCCGTAGGGGCGGCCGGCAGTCACAGAAGTGCTTCAGCTGACCTGAGCTGTCACCTATGGTTCTGGCACCATTGATGTCTCTCTGCAGGCCCAGGACTTCCGAACCTTCTGGGGGGAGAAGTCTGAGTTGAGACGGTTCCAGGATGGCACCATCTGCGAGGCAGTGGTGTGGGAGGCAAACACGGTGTGCCAGAAACGCCTCATTCCTGAGCAAATTGTCAGGCATCTCCTGTGGCTGTAAGTAGCTCTGAATAGGACCAAGTGACAGCCATAGCTGGGAGACCTATGGTTGTGTGGGCTCACTGCTGCTCTCTGTGGCTTGTGCCAYATCTCTAGTGCCCTTGAGGTAACACTGTTGTCAGATCCTGGTCTTGGGGGACTTTGTGGATTGTTTCAGCTTTGGGAAGCGAGGAAGGCTTTCCAGAGGCTTCTTGCTGCTTCCCAAGAGAATGTAGTGAGGGCAACCATGAGACATTGTAGCTGGTGCTTGTGGTACCTCTAAAGGCAAGGAGGCAGGATGGTTCTGCCTTTACAGATGGATGTTGAGACACTCATCAACGGCAGAGCTGAGAAGAGAAGCCACCTGGATCATATGGGTTGTTTTGTGAAATCCTGTGAGATCCTGTAGTGGCCTACAAGGTTGGGTCTACTTAGAGCACTGGAAAACCTTCCTGTAGCAGTTGAGAGCTACTGCTAAAAATGAGACCCTCTTGCAAAGAATGAGGGGGTTGCTTGGGCCTATTTRTCCCTACTTGAGGAGGGGTCCTGGGAAGAATAGCTGCACGTCGGCAGCTTTGGCTATGGATTCTGTGAAGCTGTATGAGTTGCTGTGCAGCTTTGGGTAGGTGGTCTGGGCATGGGAGGAATGCACAAAGGTCTTGGTGTTCTCCTCACTATGATCTTCTTATACAGGAAGGCTCTCCTCAAGCTTGGACTGGTCCTTGCCTATGGGTGCCACAAGCAGCATGGTTAGGGTAATCTGTCCTAGCTCTTATGCTCTCTTGTCTTTCTTCATATAGCCATGCAGACATTCCTGAGTCCTCTATCTGTTACACAGGAGCCCTGCTGGAGTCTGTGATCAAGAGTGGAAAAGAGGTACAGTTGCTTCCTCAATTCCAGTTTGGGCTGTAGGTTTCTCAGGGAAGGGAGGTATGGGAAGAACTGGGGGGAAGTAATTTTAAATTGTGATCCTGAGGCTCGTAGCTGGTTCCTAAGAAGGATAAGGAAAGTGCTTGTCTGCAAACACTGAGGCATCCAGTGCAGTGCTCTCAGATCTGCTGCGCTTTTTGTGCTACACCAAAGCAGTGTGTCACATTTGGGACAAGATGCTRGTTCCTGCTATTTCTGGTGCGATGGGGCAGCATCATTTGTCTATGCAAGCYAGGCTGCAGTGAGCAGAGCTGGTAAATCCCATGATAGGGAAGTGCTCTTTTTTGCAACTTGAGAAGGATTTAGGAATCTGATCTCTAGCAGTCCTTGAGGAACAAAGGAGAAATCTGCTCTTATGGGCAGGGGGTGTCTGATCACACTCTTCCAGTGGCTGTTGCTTCTGTGCAAACAGCCCCTGGGAAGCCTGCAGGGGTCAAGGAATGGGATGGAGGAGAGAAGATGAACTCTCCAGACGAAAGGCCTCTTATGAATTAGGCTTTTGTCATTCACAATGCACCCTGCAGAGGGTGCTGCTGGTCTGCTGTAAAATCCAGGCTGGTTGGATGTGTACTGCTTGATTCAGCTACATTTGAGCAGTTAGTGCCTGCTCTTATTCCTCATTTAGGCGTCTCTGCTGTACTTCAGGGTGAGGGGAGCAGCAGGACAACAGAAATTCTCCTTTCTGTGCATCTTAAATGCCCTCCCCAGGGCTCTCAAGATGCTCTGGATGTTTTCTCTCCTTCCTTACTGTTCTAGCTGTGCTTCACAGCTCTGCCATGGCTAAGGATATAGTATGAGCAGTTTCCTGTTAACTGCTGCCTCTGGTGGCATCAGTATGCAGAAGGGAGGCAATAGCAGAGATCTTGCCACGGCCAATACACAGTCTCTTCTTGCCCTCCAAGTAACTCTTAGCTTCTCCATTTATCTTTGCCTAGCAAAAAGCTGCTCTCTGGGGTGGCAGTCCTATCTTGGTGCTCGTTGCCCCTCCAGGCAGAGAAGGAGGCAAGATCAGTGCTTGTGCTCATCTCTCTGGGGATGGGAGATAGAAACTGAGAGGCTCTCTGGGTGTCTGCAGGCCTCTGGGACCGGTGAGGAGGCCATGGTCAGCGTCGTCTGCTCGTATGATGACCTGAGCCGCAAGCTTTGGAACCTGGAAGGGCTGCCGCTGACRGTGACGGCTGTGCAGGGCGTTCATCCAGCCCTCCGATACACGGACGTGAGTGCTCTTAGGTGCAGCCTGTGTGCTGTGGATCCAGCAAGGAGTTGAGGGGAGGCCCTGGCCTTGGCCCTGCTGAGTTTCAGGGTCAAGGGGGATGCAGATTTAATCTGTGTTTGTACCTACTGCAAGGCCTTGTGGTGACGTGCTACCTCTTTTATGCTGTCCCATCCCTGGGCCTGGCTGTGCAAAGGCTGGTCAAACACTGTGTTGGGGGTCTTTGCATAGGTGGGAGGCTTGGGAGCAAGGGGTGAGCTTTGCTGCTTGGGSTCTGCTCCCTGCTCTAAGTCCCTTACTGATGCTCTGTCCCAGGTCTTCCCTCCTATTCCCATGAAGCCGGTTTATTCCTTTCATACCAGAATCAGGAACAAAGACTTGCTGCTTCCCTCAGAGGAAAAGCCCTGCCCTGCCTATATATCCCCTTTGAAAGGTAAGTGGGGAGGGATGTGGGCAGATGATACACTAGAAGGAAATGAAGGAGGCTACACGAACTCAGTTACTGCTCTGTTTGTGTGTCACAGGTGGGACCAGAGCSCTGGCTCCCCCTGCTCTTGTGCTTAACCTCTAGTCCCTGCTACACCCTCTAACACCTTGTTTCTYCTTGGGATTCACTGGCCTCCTTTTGTCCCTTTTTCCTCAGTCGTGTGCCACATGGAAGGCAGTGGCCGATGGCCACAGGACAAAGAAGCCATCAAGCGAATCAAGGCAGCTTTCCACCTCCAGCTGGCCGAGCTACTCCAGCAGCAGCACCATTTGATCTGCAGGCCTGCGGTCACCCATACTGATRTATACAAGGTAGGGGAGTGCTGGAGGCCTCTGTACTTGCAGAGTGATGGTGCCTTGTTATTGAAGAGGAAGGCAAGGGTAATTATGGAGGTGGTCATTGCCTGTGCTGGATAAGAGTGGGATTTGGGTCCTGGTCCCAGTGAAGAACATGGGAATATTTTGTGCTGAGACAAGAATAGTGCTGCATCTGTTCCTTGGGGTGAAGAGTAGCATGGCAGCCTGCATATTTTGCTGCAAAGCCTGACTTCACTTTCTACCCCCATCTCAGGATGGCTACGTTTTCCGTCTCCAAGTGGCCTACCATCGAGAGCCCCTAATCTTGAAGGAAGTGGTCACTCCAGAAGGGATGCTGAAGTACCAGGACACAGAGGAATCTCAGCAGCTGGAACTAGAGACCTTGCATCTGCCTTACCTAACCAGCTCCCTGCATGGGTAGGCAAGGCAGAGTTTGGGACGCTAGGGTGTGGGACATGTCCTGTGGCTGGGAGCAGATATGGAATTACCTTTGGATGATAGAGGGCAATGGTTCAGAGAAGAGTTCACAGTAGGAGGGGAAGAGGTCCTTCAGCCCTTCTTGTGAGCCAAGAAGACTTCTGAGGGAGGGGGCAGGGGAGTGGATGTGGGTAGGGGAAAGAGCTGGTTGTCCCGTTTGTCAGATTAGATCTCTGATATCAGGAGACAAGTACCGAACAGCAGTACAGTTACAAGGGAGCGTGTGGTAGCATTACGCTTTTGTTCTCCCAAAAATGCAACGCTCGCAAAGAGCCCTGTGCTTGTTATGTGGAACACACATCCCTGGYAGATGCCCTTCTCTATTGAATGCCAGAAGGGCAGTTAGGATCGTAACAGGTTTCAGCTGAACAGTTCTTTCCATCCTCCACACAGGCTCCAGCAGCAACATCCTGCCTTCGGCAGCACTTGTCGGCTGGCTAAGCGCTGGGTCAGCGCCCAGCTCCTGAGTGACCACATTTCCGAGGAGTGTGTGGACCTCCTCGTGGCATATCTTTTCATCTTCCCGGCCCCCTTTACTCCACCCAGGTGAGGATGGGGAGCCCARGCTGGCTGGATGGGGGTTAACTGCCTTTTTCCCTATTGAGTGTGCAGATGAGGAGGGATGCTGCCAGGGCAGGAGGGRCTGGGATAGGTGGTCCATACACTGGCATGCAAAAGCAAATGATAAGACCCTGTAGTGCCAGGAGGCTGTCCCAAGCTCTGGTGGGTGCAGCTGGTTGGAGAAGGCAGAGGTTGTTGGTGCTTCTGGGCTGCATCTTGCCCCTTCCCCGAGCCCAGCTATGCTGGAAAGTGAGTGGGGCAAAGCATCAGGCTGCCAGCTGCAGTGGTCTGTGTGCTCACTTATTAAGAGTAGGAGCAAGTGTCTTCATGGCCTCTGAGTACAGGCAGTGCCTCCGTGGCCCTGCCACAGCTCAGTGGCCTGGGATGCCTCTTTCTAGATGTGATGTGCACAGGTGTGTGGTATTCCTCTGCCATGGGGCAGGATCAACTACTAAGGGGGTGTTGTGCCTTTCTGAGGACTAGTAGGGCTCCTCAGCCCTTGGGGAACAGCTGGGACAAGTAGGGATCATAGAATCAGTAAGGTTGGAAGGGACCTGGAGATTATCTAATCCAGAGAYCTCCCCTCTCAGCAGGGTCACCTAGAGCATGTCAGACAGGGTTGCGTCCAGGCGGGCCTTGAATGTCTCCAGAGAAGGAGAGTTTGATTGGCCATTGGGGCATRTGGGGTTTGTGGGGGGACTGCACGCGAGAGGCTCCTTCCCCCCCGCCCAACTGCTTGTGGTGGCAGCCAGGGCCGCACGGTCGGGGCCGCAGGGGGAAATCACTTTTTTCTTTCAACTTAAAAGAAAATGTCTACATCAAACATTTCAGGAAGAGTGGAAASTTGGCTTTCATCCACATGGCATATTAAAGTTCCTATGACATGGCTGGAAGCGTGTATTAATTGGACCTAGGAAGAAAATAGTGGTAGTAACTTAAGTCAAGCTCAGGTTAACAGGCAGGTGTTTGAGCAATGGCTTCTTACAGATCTAAGAGATTTAGAATGTGATTTTGCCTGAGTGCATCTTGGATGCCCCCAAAGGAGAATTGTCTGGCTTCTACTCAGTGCAGATTGATTCTCTAGTTGATGTAAGCCAGCCAGCATATTCCCAGTTGCAGAAGCAAAGAGGAAAAAGTAGGGTAAATGAAGAAGTAACAGCCAACACTCAGACATTCCAAAAACCCTGGGAAGCAAAGCCTACTTGAATGCTGATACTGCAGCTAACTGATRGGGTGCATCAAATTCAGGGCATGGAATATCAACCAGTTCCTGTCCTTCATACTAATCTTCCTCCAGGAACAAAAATCACYGTACAGGGTAATGTTGCATATCGTTTCGGAGTCCTTTTGCTTAAACCAGAAAATGTAAAATTGTTGGGTGGTGAAGAGGATGCTCTTCTAGAGAAGTATCGTCAGGAAAGAGTCCTTGCTAGATTAATTGGAGAAGCTGAGAACCCTAATCCTTTTGGACAAACTGAGCATGAACAAGTTGTTCCAAGGCCTGCAGATGAATTAGGGCARGTTCTGRGCCCTTCAGGTGAAGAGCTTTTAGCCAGTCTTGAGGAAAATAATGAATTCACTTTAAACAATGGAACACCTTTAGAGAGTGGGTATTGCAGTAGAAGCAATAATTTTAGCACAACCTCAGGTTCACACAATGGAAACATTTTGCAAGGGATGATAGATACGTGGTGGTTAGCAGCATGTTGGTACTCCTGGGTTSTACGGGAGCGGTGTTATGGTGGTGCTGGCTGCTGCAGCCTCCATTTATTGTAGAAAAGACTCCTGAGGGAAGGGCAGAAGGCCAACCATTTAAAGCTAAATGGAGCAGAGTATTGGGAAATATCTCCTTAGGGCCAATTGCTTGCTGCCTCTGGCAGGTGGACTGGATACAGCCCAGAGGGAGTGAAATGAAGTTAAAGGCTATGTTTACGCTCTGTGTAGAGCCCAAAGGTTAGTCTGTCCTGCACTTGAGATCCGGTTTCCTTCTCAGAAATAACAATAGTGACTGTCTACTGCCTGGAAAGCTTTTCTGTATCCTGAAATACTCTGCTAGCAGGAGCCCCATCTTCTCAGCTGTCTTGTTTTGCAAGTGTGTTGTGTTACAGGGGAAAGAGAGTTACAGTGAGAGTTTGGGCTGGTATCCTTTGTGGTCCTGTTTGAGAGCCACATTGGAGATGGGAGCAATCCTGTCTCTAGTTTCCCCTTTGCTCTATGCCTAGAGAGCAGGCTACCTGGTTGGGGGAGCTGCAGGAGATGGGGAAGACGGAGGGAAATATTTCGATCTCTTGAGGTTTTTTTTTTTTTTCTCTCCCTCTCTCTTTTAATCTGGGGAGGAAGTAACAGGGGAAAAGAAAAGGATTTTCCTGTGTACCTGGGGACCTAGAGAAGGCAAAATGCCTTTTACCCYTTCTGGACTTCCCTCTCTCATCTCAGACTTTGGGGGCTTTTTAGGTGCTTTTGGGGCTGCTTGTGGCCTGGTTGTTGCTAAGTTATATGCAAAGCCCTGTTCCTGCCATGGTGATTGGCTAAGGCAGCGAATGCTAGCATTAAGCTGTTTTTTCTCACCTGCAGCTCTCCCCAGGTTGGGTTTCTGCGCTTCCTCAACCTCCTGGCAACCTTTGACTGGAAGAACAACCCTCTCATTGTCAACTTGAATGCAGGCCTCACAGGTGAGCTGGCAGCACATAGGTTCTCTGGGGTGGCCATGGCCACAGCTGCGGGAGAGCTGTGGCACAAAGGTCTAGGGCCCTGCTGGGTCAGCATGTGGCTCTGGAGTCTTACATATATGGGAATGTCACAGCTTCAGCCTGGGGCAAGGAGATTTTCCAAGCCCTTATTCTCCTACCGTGTTTAACTTGGCTTCAAGGTTTGTTTGGTTGTGGGCTTTTTTGTTTTGCTTTATTTTWTTTTCATACCTGCCTTTGAAGAGTTGGTCTTGCTGACAGTTTTCTGTTGCTTTGTGGTATTACTGAAATCTCWTGTGAACATGGGCAGTGTTGAACTACACAGTGCGTTTTGAAGCCCTCTGCTTCTTAGTAGCCAGCGTTTTAGCTTGAGGCTTTGTTCTGGCTCTTCCTGGCCCAGACCTTTGCTTTACTGTTTTGTAGACTTGTCCTTCATCTTGTCCTTCCTCAAGGTACCATGTTATTTTGCATAAGAAGGTCCTCCTTGTGCTCACAAGTGCACATGGTTGCAGGGTACCAGCATGCAGTTAAGCCTGCTGTGTAAACTGCCTTGGGCAGATGCAACATGRGTGTGAGCTGTGTGAGACCCGAAGTGGAGTGGGATGACAGCCCTTTGCAGAGCTTGGCTGGGATGGTCTGGTGCTGGGGCCTCTGCCCTGCAGTGGGAAGKCCTAGCTCCTGCTCTTTGTTGGCTGCCTGGTGCTTGCATTTGAAGAGCAATCAGCTTCAACTGCTAATTGAGCTGGTGTGGGAAGGTGCAAAGCCTCCTTACTCTGYGTCTGCTTTGAAAGTCCTGCTGAGCAGCTTGAAGTACAGGCATTATCTGCTAGTCCCTGATTTAGAAACCTGGAAGGGGAAAAAAGGCTTTAATCATCCAGGTGCTCAGAGTCATGGGGGAGGCTTTGAAGTATTTTTTTACCTCATGAGCTCCGTATTTTCTGGTGAATGTGTCTCTGGCTTCCAAAGGAACATACTGGCGTGTCCAAGTAAACCTGTGATCCTGGGCTGTTTGTTGAATGTCTTGTCTTTCTGGATAACTGATGTCTTAATAGCTTTTTGTAGGGGACAGAAAAGACTATGGCTTGTTTACTACTCTGCAGACAWGTCTCAGCTATGGTGGGGGCAATAGCCCATTCAAACTTTTAAAGCTGATCTGTAAGAAAAACAAAAACCTGCTTGTGAGTAGTGTGGGCAACATTGGAAAGAGCTGCTGTTCCTATGGGTTTCAGTACTCTCTTGACTGTATCTTATTTGAGAGGGAGAACTGGTGCTTTGGAAACTGATATATTTCTACCCTTCAGCTTTTTCTTTTTYATATAAATGAAAAAAAGTAGGAAATGTTTTTGGCCCAAAAGCTATTTTTTTCTCTTAAAAACAAATCAGAAAACAAACTTTCATTAGCTCATAACATCACTAGTTCCTAGCGTATGTCAGTCCTGCTGTGCCTTGAACCACGTGTGGGCCTACATAAGAGTGGCTGTGTAGGGYTGGAGCAAAGGTCCTTCTAGCCTTGTATCCTGTCTCCACATTTTCCCATAGACAGATTCTGAGGAGCAGCACAAGAACAGAACAAGTGTAYAGCAATGCTCCTGCCAATTTTCTCCCGGCCTGCAGCTACTTGCAGTTTGGAGACTTCCTGAGCCGGATATAGCTTCTGTGAATTTAGTAACTAGTCCCCAAGGGATTTTTCTGTCATCAGCTTTCCCTTCAAGCTGTACAAGKTGGCTCAAGCATTTTCTCCCCTGCCCTGCCCTGCCAGTAGCCCTCAGTGCTACTCTGCAGCACCAGCCTCCCAGAGGTTGGAGGGAAGGTGGTAAAGGTTTATGCTGGCATTTCCTTCTGTGCTTACAAGAGTTTATCTTCAAGGGGTTGGCAAGTGCCACCCAATAACTGCCCATTGGAGCCAGCGGTCAGACTCAGCCCCTGCATGAACAGGCTCTGCAGAGCCGCAGCAAAACAGCAATGCTATGGAAGTTCTCTGGCCAAAGCTGTGTGGGAAAGGACAAAAGCTGGTTGTACTGCTGGGCTTGCCACCTCTAAACCTTTCTAGCCCAGTAGCTATCCTATCTTGTATTGTGACCTGGCTTTGTATGTAGAGGGATCGAGTGTCCCACAGCCTCTGGCCTCTTCTGTTGCAGGCTGGCATCTTGCTGAGAGCTTGAGAGATACAGGCCCCCTTTTGTGGGGTGAGGAGAAACAGCCACATCCTGCCTCTGGTCTAAAGTGTGCTTCAGGATTACTCTAGTTTGTATGTTGTATGTATGTTCAGGAGATACAAATCGTTAGCCTGTGCTCTATTGGCCTCGCTTAGAAGGAGATTAAAAGGGGATGGGATATGAAGAGGAATGGTCTTGATTTTTTTGATTATGTATTTTTCTTTGAGTGATTTATCCTGCATTTGTATYTCCCAGAGATAGAAGAGGAAATACCCAGGTTGGACTTGCAAGGAACAAGGCTTCTTGCAAGCACTCTGGGATAACTATTAAGTGAGGCAGCTCATCTGTGTCACTGGAATCTATCCATAATGTGGTCATGAGGAAAGAGGGTTTCTTTGARAATCCCTCTTGTCATCTTGCTGTTTTTTCCTCTGGGATGATGACTGTAACTTCAGCACCCCACTCCCCATGATGCATTGGTGTTAGAGGGTGTTACAGGCTTGTTCTCGTTTGTGAGGCTGTGTCTCTGAGTCTAGGCACTGGAGTCTGGCCACTGTGGGATGGAGGTGGCTGACTGGTGCTGGTGTGCTGCAGGGGCTGTTTCCAAACCACTCTTGCCTTGGCATCTATGTCCACCTGGTCCTGGTAGCTGGTTTATGTTGCTGCTGTTCGTCACATAGTCTCACTCTCAATCAACTCTACTTGTTTAGCAAGACTGATTTGACAGATGAAAACAAAACAAAACCTTGTACCCAGAGACTGTTACTGTGAATGTTTCTTTGGGACCAGGCCTTGCGTGGGCAGGCTCCCAAGCCTTGTTTTCCTCTCTGCAGGTGAACAGGAATAGGGAGTTGATGTGCCAGGGCATGAGGGCTGATGAGTGTCAAATGCAGACCCTGCTGCCTTGTTGTACCTGGTGGGCGCATTGTGGCCAGGGAGCCATGGGTGGGCTGTAATGATTAGTTTTCGGGAGTTGCTGCCTCCTGACTCTGCCTCCCCTTTTGGGGCTTTGAGCTTGGATAAGGGAGACAGGAAACATAGGGGCAGGGCTGCTGCCCATGGACTAGAGTGCCAGAGAGTCAGCTGCATTTGGATGGRGGTCAGAAGGTGTGGGGGAAAAGGGTGGGAAAGGGCAAAAGCCAATTATTTTGCCCTTTCTTGGACTGTGTTATGTGGGCTTGGAGGGGGCATCTGATCCATCTGCCTGCCCTCTCCAGAGGCCGACTGCACAGAGATCAAGAACAAGTTTGTGGCTTCTCGCTCTCGCCTCCCCATCATGTTCATTGCCACCCCCAAAGACAAGTGGACCTCAATGTGGACCAAAGAGCGACCCTCGGTGCAGGTGAGCTGGAGCTTCCTTGCCCTATGGTGGCAGCCAGATTGGGGTAGTTCAGTGCTGCACTGAGCTTCACAGACCCTCTTCATTAGTGATTCTGCAAAGCCTCGARTTTTACCCTCTAGCTCTCTTTCTTTCCTCCTCAGATTCTGCAGCGCCTTCTTGTACTGGCCTCAGAGTCCCTCCGGGCTCTGGAGGAGCAGCTCATGGACCCACTCAGCAGCCAGGATATGAAGGTAATCCTTCTGGGTACCTAGGCAAAGGTTTCTGTCCCATGTCCAGCTTCTCTTCCCTGCTTGTTCAGGCAAAACCCAACTTAGCCATCCTGATACAGGGTAGAGGCTGTCCCATTAAGTCCTGCCCTCATGTGCAGGTGTGTCTGCGTGACCTCAGYTCCCAAGCTGCTAGCCAGTTGCCATTTAAATTTTATCTCTCCTCACCTCCRACAGTGGGGAAATGGCTCATCCTGGCTTCAAACTTGGCTTGGAGCTTTATATAGCATTGGGTACATCTTCCCAGTGTTGACCTTGCAGTATGGCTCTGCTTCTGGGTTAGCCTGAGTCAAGCTTGGTGGCAGATGCTGCTGTTGGGCTTTTCCTGGAGGCATTTAGGCCTGGGTGAGCTTTCAGGTATCCTGAATGGCCAGGAAAAGGAATTGAAATCAGACTGGTCTGAGGTTTTTTGGTGAAGGGGTCACAATAGAAAGTGGTGGGATAAAAGAACACTGGACAAATCCATTTAGCAGTATTTYGGAATCTTACTGAATGCAGGGCTTCACTCCAATTGGAAAAGGTTAGGAGCTGGTTAGGATAAAGGTCTTCACCTGAATTGGTTTAAAGACAGGTGCATGAGCTACTTGACTAAGCAGTGTGATTTCAGCTGTCTAGGTTCCTCTGTGTGCCTGAATTGAGGTCTTTCAGCAGAGTTAAAATCTGAGTTGTTGCGTCTTTGCTGTGTGGTGAGTGAAACTGGGAATATGGAGACCTGATTTTCTCCTTTGTCTTTCAGGACTATGAGCAAAACCCTCTGGCCTATTTTGGTGCCCTCATGTATAAAATACTATAGGACAGATAGATTTCTCTCTTGGAATTAGGTACGTCAGTACTTGGCTAGCACTCTTGGTGTGCCAGATGCTTAGTTTGTGCAGTTTTAGTCTTATTTATGATGTGGATGCTTTTAGCTGTGGCTCTATAGTCTGTCTTCTACAGGCAAGGCCAGTGACCCTGCTGCGTGCTGAGGCTAGGGTGCTGCTTTTGGAGTGCCAGTCTCCTAAGACTGGAGACACCCTTCTCCTGCTTTCAGGTCTACTTATATAGACCATATATGATTTTTGGTGGCATTATTTGTCTTCAGCATTTGCACAGCATCTAGCAACATGGAGGCCTTTGTTTTTTCTTGGGCTGCCCTGTGAAGCTGCACTGGAGTGCAACTGAGCTAAATTCCAAGGCTGGTGGTTCTAAGATGTGAAGAGCTGCCATACCAAGTGTGGCTTATCTTGGCAGCAACATTCCATGTTGAAGAGTGGCGGGTGTTGGCTGAGAACTGTGAAGGGTTTGGGTTGTTTTACCTCTTTTCCCAGGTGCTGACRTTGTTGTACAAGTCAGTAGCATAACTCAGTGCTGCATCCTTCTATCTTCTACATGCTGTTTTCTGAAGATGCTGCTGTGTGTTTGGGTGCTTGAAAGCTTTTTATATCAAACCTCATATAGCTCAGGAAATATGAGAGCCATTTTGGCATAAAAGGATGAAGGCAGAAGAACAGGGGCCTGTCCTGATGATGCAGGTTAAGTCTTCACTCTCGAGGAATGTGCTTCTCTCTTGTGATGAGGCTGTATGCAGCTGGCTGCTTTCAAATCTGGGGACTGTTCCTAGATCAGTCTCTTGTCAGTCTGCTGCACTCCTGGTCACTGCATACAGAGTTTCTGCCCTCCCTTAGCCACGTAACTGCTACATCTGCTCCTCCTGTCAGGAGTCTATTGTGGGATGGAGGAAGAGGAAGATGATAACAGACAGAATAGCCGGTAAGTACTCTTCCTTTCTGCGTCACGACCAGAGCAAAGTCCAGGTTGAAAAGAATCCAGGATGTTGTGTTAAAGGATGATTAGGGAGATGAGACTGTGATCCTCTTCAACACTTGGCTTAATAAGAGGTAAGGGAAGGTAATCATTAGGAGGTAATTAGTACAGGATGAAGGGACAGCTGTAGAGATTTCCTGGACCAGTGACAGATTCTAGATAATTCATGGACTGGAGGCTTCTAAAAATTTTAGAAATGGTACTATAATGTTGTCCACACCTGTGCCCAGCCAGAGACTTGTTTTCTGTTTTGGTGCAGTCTGAATTAGTTGTTGTCTTCCTCCTTGCTCTGGTTGTCCTGTGGCCAGTAAGTCAGGCACCTGGGCTGTRTGTTTTTCAGAAATAATAGCTCCAAAAGCAACTGCTCTTTGAAAGTGTCGCAGAGAAGATGTGTTCGTATCCRGTGGCTGAGCAGTTGTCTGAGAGGCCTTTTGGGAAGCGATGCTGGCAGGAATCACAAGAATCTGCAGTTGTGAAGCTGGATGGAAATGAGATCTCTTTGAGCCCCCGTATGGTAGATAGAGGAGGCCTTAGGATGCCCTCTATCTAGCCTGTGTCAGGCAGCCTCTACCTGGGCTGCCACGCAGCAGCTCTCGCACATTTGCTTATCCCATGACTGCTGCTGTTCTGAATGGGAAGGGGAGAACAGTGAGTTTGGCTGCAGATGGGATCTGCAGTGATGCAGTTTAATGAGCAGAAATGGGATTTGGCAAACCAACAGGATTTCAGATTTAACACGTCAGGTTAGAATATGACCTCTGTAATTGTTGCACCCTGGGCCATGCTCAAAACAAAACTCTCCTAGCAGCCTAGTTTCCTGCAGAGAGCAGTATTTCAACCATTTAGGCACTGCTCATCTTCATGTTCAATGCTGTGGGCACAGGCCCAGCTCAGGGTGGCTCAGTGCAGCAACAGAGTAGTTGATACTGTAGTGGAAAGAGGACAGATGAAGAAATGAGCAGCAAAGATGTGATAGAGCAAGCAATGTGGCCAGTGTGCTGGGACAGGAGAACAAGTTTGGGAACGGCCTCCTGCCTGTTTACATAAGCCAAGGATGCGTTGGAAAGCTGCAGTGAAAATGTGTGCACAGTGTCTATGTGGTCGAGTGATATCTGCACCTGAGCTAGCTCTCCTCAGCTCCCCATGGCATCTCCAGGTTGTGGTACACCCTTTCCCAAAGAAGGTGTCTAAAATAATCAGATGAGTATCTCCTGACTTTAAAAGGGACTGTGCAGGGCTAGCTCCTATGCAGATCTCTGTATTTGGCATTAGGTGAGGAGAGTCCTGGTCACAAGTGGGGAGGCCACAGGAGGGTGAGAGAAGGCTGAAGAGAGCAGGATTAGCTGGTCTAGCGCTAACAGAAAAGATGGACTAGCATTTTTCAAATAGCTTAAAAAATGGTTCTGCAAAGAAGAAGGAAATCCATTTCTTTGTTCACTTGTGACAAGAAGCAGTGAGTTTGCAGAGGAAGAGTGGTTTAGGAAGCTGGCCTTGAGCCCAGATCTGAAATTGTTGAGGAGCCCAGGAAGGCTGTGGAGCCTCTGTTGCAGGAGGTGTGTGTTACTGGGGTCTCTCAACTGTGTTTGATGCAAACCTCTCAGTTTGGGTCATGAGTGGATTATGTGGCTTCTCCAGGTCCCTCCCATCACCATCATGTGCAGTGCTCTCTTGGGCAGGAGTCTGAGCTCTGTGTTTGACTAGAAAGTGCCCTGTATTGAGAGTCTGTCACAGAAAGCCTGGGTAAGCTGGAGGTTGAGCCTGGCTGGACACAAGGACTTTGAGAGAGGTCAGAGTTGATGCTGCAGGGACAGGTTACAGCCTTGATGATGTTTTCAACAGTGGTTGAGAGAGGAAATTGCAGGGAGGGGGCTTGTTTATTTATAGACTTATTTTCTCCCCTACGCTGCTTTCTGCCAAGATATGCCTGACCCCCTTGTTGTTTCTCTGTGTCCTCTGGAATTGGCATTACAGCTAATTGTGATCTTTTTGCCTTTACAGGCTCTGAGTGTCCATTTTAAACATGTTGCGTGTTCCCAGAGCAGGGGTGGGTGTCTCTGAGCAGCCCCTTGGGGGGAAGCCCTGCTAGTAGTTTTGTGTTCCTTGAATTATTATTTATTAGTGAAGGAAATAAACCTATCGTTTAAAAGGCATTAGGAGCTGGCAGGTTCATCTAYGGCACTCTCTGCATTATGGAAAATGTGATGTGTGAGGAATGTTAATGAGAGAAGAGGGGAGAGGGGGTTAGGCCTATCTGGTAAATGATCGTTCTCTAGTGTAGTGTTTCCTGTTCAATAATGATCACGATGAGGACGCTAAGGCCACTGTGACCCATATCCAGTTGTGACTAATGTCTGGTTTGGGCTTCAGGCTGCTTAAGTTATTAACTGGGTGTCTTGGACACTAGTGTGTATATAGGGACCTGCTCTTGGTTGAGGCTGAAGTGCTACCAGTTCCCAAAGAGACTGGGAGATGCTCAGGGAAAAGGAGACTTTGTGGGGGCCTGGAGCTGGGTTTTGGGTGGTTCAAGGTCAGTTCCTGGCTTTGCCATGGAATCCTGATGTGGCCATGGGAAAATCGCTTAAACATGCTATGAAATGGTGCTGCACTGTGTTCTCCAAACTGTTTCTCTGACTTTGTGTTTTGGGTGGGAAACCTTTCATCTCTTAAGTGTGCAGGGAGCTCTGGGCACCACTAAGTGCTGCGGCAGAAGCGATAGATGGGGCTGAGCATCATGGTATGCCTTGGTTCAAGCATACTGGGGCTTTTCTTGGGTTCCAGCGTTGTTTGGCAGGCTGCTTTTTGCATAGTGGTTTAGGTATTCTGGCTTTGCAAAGCTGCTGGCAGGGTTCCCATTCAGCAGTCAGACATGTGAAAGAGGGCGCTGTACCCATGCGTGTGGTACCTGCTCAGATCCTGCTTCGCCTCCCAGGCTGGTACGCATGTCTTGGTATTGGCAGCCACAYGCATTGTAGCTGAGGGATGACAAACATCTTGTTTCTCAAGATGGTGCTATTGCTGCAGCTGAATGAAACCTGAGGAATCGTCTTCCTGAATCTAAGTTTAGCCAGGGCTGYAGTGAGCTACTGCGAAGCTGTAAGGGTCTCTCTCAACCAGTTGAGCATCTGTAGGCTCTTTGAGGAGTCTTTCTGAAGCAAYAGCTTTAGGTTTTTGCTGCTCATGTGTTAGCTGCTGAACTGGCATGCTCCATCTGTTGTCTGTACCCTGGACCTTCCAAAATGTGGAAGGGAGGGAAACAAGAGGCTGCTTCTTGGGGAATGTAAGCACAGCCTGTTTGTTGTTCAGCACTGCCTTTCCTGGTGGTATGCTTTTAAAGGAAGATAGCCTGAAAGTTGGCATTAGGACACAGGCAGTCCTTGCTGGCTGATGGGAGGATTGTCTACCTGGGAGGACCTGTCAGACTCGCTGCCTGTTTTGTGTCTCTACTTGKGATGTTAACCATACTGGGGTGAAACACATGGCTGCCGTAGTTGGTTTGCATTTGGTTGCAGTTAATAGCAAAAACTTTGTAACTCTCCCTGCTCTGCTTCCTCACTTCTCATTCCATGTATGAATGTGGTCAGTTTTGATCCCAGAAATCAGACTGAGCATTGACTGGGATGTTGAGTAATACGGTCGGCCCTGTGGCCATCCTTGGGAGTGTATGGCCGTGTYATCCCTTTGGCCTCTGCACTGCATCTTTGTGTGAGGAATCTTGCAGTCAGCTCTTGGCCATGGTTGTAATTGGTGGATGAAGACCTCTCCTGAGCCTGGGGTGATGACTGCATTGGTTGGGTATGGAGAGCTCCCCTTTCCCTTGGATAGGTCCTCACGCCCATTCTCAACATTTCTTGACTTATTGTGATGAGTGGAAAGCTGCGCAGAACTACTTCTGATGTCTCCTCTGCCTCCTTGGCAATGATTTCCTTCCTCTTTTTGTGAGCTGCTTAGCTGGGAGAAGTAATCTGCAAATTGACTGTGGGAAGTGAATTGAATGGCAAAACCCACAAAGCTTCCTCCTTCCTTCGCCTCTCATCTGGGCTGTAAAGAAGAAAACTTCAAGAAATGCAGGCAGATTTTTCCCACTTTCCTCTCTCTCCTGACTGCAACTATGTTTTTATTCTGTGTCTTAAGACTTACTCTTTGACAGTCTAGTGTCTCCCAGGGTGGGAGGGCAGCTGCATTGCAGATGGTCAGGTGGGATCTGAGACTGACATGAGATGTCAGCATTGTGCTCTGACAGACTGTGCTGGGCTTGCAAAGAAACAGGTAGGATGCAGAAACTTCCAACTCACATCTGTTTTATCATCACTGGGATAAAAGGTCTGTTCTTGAGCTCAGGGCTGTGCCAGGCAGCAGCTGTGCTGTCCTGATTTTTTTTTTTTCAGTTGATGCTTTTGGTGAGGGAGATGGCAGACGGCTCTCTGGCTGATTAAACTATTGAGGATAAACTAAATGCAGCTCCTTTTCCTGTGAGTCAGCTCTTTTCAGCTCCTTTGCAGATACTCTATGGCTGTGCTGGGAAAGGGGTCCTGGGTTGGGAGCCTGTGCTTAGCAGAGTTTCTGGGCACAGCCTGTGGAGCAGGAAATAAATTTATCATCAAAACACAGAGAAGGCSATGGTCTTCCAGTGATGGTTACTGGGGTATGTTCAGTGGGATGGGGGCTGTGACCACACATAGTTGCCCTTGGATGAAGAGCAATGACAGTGGACCTGTGAAGACCACTGCCGCAGCACAGCTGTGCACAGAAAGTTAAGGATGTACCTTGTTTCTAGGAAATCTGACTCTGGATTGCAACTTTGGATAAAATGTTGTCAATTAGGGCAAATCTATCTGCCTTAAGACACTGTATASTCTGATTTTTCTCAGGGCATCACAAAACATGAGAAAACTGGAGAAACTTATGATGTTGCTGTGCTGAATCAGTCATGTATCCCTGAACAGAGCAAACAGTGCCTCTGAGAGACTGTTTTGTCTTGTGCAAACGTGGCTTGTGTGGTCCTGTCCTAACCCAGGGTGATGGAAATATTAGTAGGACAGTATAATTCATTTCTTAGGAAGCCATTGTTTTGGTTTGAGGAGAAGAACAAGGCTGTATGTATTTTAACCCTTTCTGTTTTCTTAGCGATTTTTTTGTTAAAATATCCACTGCTCAAAGAGACCTGGGAGATCTAGGCCCACATATTCATCAGATAAAGAGAGATATGGCTAAATTCTTCGCATTTAATGGAAAGTAAGTTTGGAGGGGAGCTTGTGTTGGAGTTGCGAGTAGTAACTTCTATGATTGAAGCTGAGGGAACCTGAAAAGCCAAACAGGGTGAGATATGACAAATTCACCTTCTAGGTGCTTGGGTACCTGTGCTTAGACAATGAAAACAGATTTGCTTCATGTTTGTACTAAACACAAAGCTTGTTGACTTTGCTTTCAGTTCTGATGCATTTGGGCTGGAAATRCTACAGGGATTAGATCTACTTGGGGAAGGGGCAGTTCCCATTACAGGGCTATAAAGGGAGTTTGGCTTTGCTGATCTCACTGTTATGTTGGGAATGTTCTGGGGCCAGCTGAAAATAGCAGATTTCCTTGAATAGTCTTTACTTAGTGAGTTTTGTTGAGTGCGTTAGAGCAAAGTGGTGCTGCCTCTAGGTGATTCTCCCCAGTGAAGCATTGTTCGCTTTGTGGTTGAGAATTGGCTTTGGAAATAGTCTCAGAGGAACACTTTCCTGGCGCAGACTGGCCCCAGGTACCCAGCACTTGTTAGACATCTTTGGGTTAATCACATTAAGAAAAAGAAATCCCAAAGGTAGGGAGAGGTGTCCCAGTAGTCTCTGAGATACAAACCTGTGTTTGAGTGGTAACTTTGTTGAATTTTGTTCAGGCTGGAGGTGCTTTGTACCAAAACTGAATTACTCCAGGGTTTGAGCTTTGGTTAGGATTTTGAGAAGGATGTTTGTGCAACCAAAAGTGTTGCAGTACCTTATGCTGGCTTTGGTTCTGCTGGCAGAGGTCGAGGATGCTTCTGGGTCAGCTCTGAGCACTGGTATGGGAAAGAGAAGGGCTTGGCTGTACTGGTGAGAAATACCTAGTTGTCATGGTTACAGCAGGACACCCCCAAGACCAAAACTCCAGCTGCAAGGTGAGCTGTGAGGCTTTTGCTAGTGAAATGAGTTGTTGCTTGTCTATATACTCGTTCCAACTTTTTATCTTAGCCTCCTAGTTCTTCCTTTTCTCCTCCATTCCTGTTGGCCATTGCAGTAATATACTTTCTCATCCGAAGTGTGTCCTCCAGCTTGTACCACTGTCCTCCCAGGACTGTGACATTCCTCAGGGATAAACATAAAGCACTGTTTCCAAGGCTGCTAATCTGTTTGTAAGCAGAGCATGGGGCTGAGAGGAGAGAAGAACCTTTCAAATGCAATGTGGAGATGCCTCTTCTTGTCATGTGTCTAAAGAGATGTGCCAAGGCGAGCTCCAAGTTTTGGTTTTCCTTGTGTTTGGGTTGCTGGGAATGGACTTTTCACATGGATGCAAAAGTGGGTCTGTGAGCTCCATTCCTTTGCTCCCAAGAGAATGGAATAAGCCATGGGCTTTATCAGCCTGATGCAAAAAGGACTGTATGTGGACCAAAGCGGGGACTTAGTGGCAATTACTGTTGTTCTTGATGTGTTTTCTGCAACTTGGCTATTAACCAACTCTGTCAACTGGATTTTTCACCAATGCCTTGCTGGGTAGTGTCTGATAGCTCTGTTTATGTCCCCACGTCATTTATTCCACRGAAACGTACACACATTTTAAGCCTTCCATTTTAATACAGCTGTATTCAGAGTGCCAGATCCTGCATGTCCAAATATTTGTGTGTCTGGAATTTCTCCCCTCCATTAACGGGGCATGTTCTCACTGTCTGTTTGCTTGATAGCTATTGTCCTTGAGGGTGATGACTGTTCAGCATACAGGGCTGTCCCATTATCATGCAGCTCATTGTGTTCCCTACAGCGCAGTTTTGCTCCTTTGAGCTTCTTTARTTTGTTGTTGTTGTTTTTTTGTTCTGGGACTCTGCTCCACTCTGTATGTATCCTATATCAACTTGCCATTTGTCCTTCTCTTGACACCCCACCATTTAGTGCCCAAAAGAGTTTCCTGGGGTCTGTGGTCAAAGCTGGAGAAGGCAATGTTGTTGACCCTGTTTCACCAGTGACTCTTCCCTATCCCTGGAGAGTTGGGAAAACAAGTGAGATAAATGTAGCTCTTCTGGCTAGGTGTCTGGTATGGCTGGGGAGCAGTTCCTCTCTCAAAGGATTTAGCTTGCTAGAAGGTTGGTTTGCAGCAATGAAGTGTATCCTTACTGGTGCACTTCACTGGTCCAGAGAACATTTAGCTTATCTACAGGAAGATAGCTAAAGGGGGAACCACATCACTCTAAACATTGTTCTAGTTAAAACACTTGCGYGGGGTGCAGGCGAATGAGAGTCACATCCTGTTCTGATGTGAGCAGAGCACATAATGGACCARGTTGTGTCTCAGCCCAAAGTGAATGGGGTGACCATACAAGGCTGGAGCACCTAGTGACTCCACCATAGAGGTACAGTCAGTTTTCCTAGAGACATTCTGTCAAATTTCTGATGCCTTACAAAAATTTTAACTTTCACTTGCTGTTTTCTGAGGTGGCAGTTGGTGACAGGAAGGAACAAAAAATGCAAAAAATGACTTGGGAAATCTTTCCCAGCTCTGCTGCCCTCCTGTGTCTTATCTTGCAAGTAACACTGGTCTTGTCTTCCTGCAGATGGTCTTCCGCCCTCCTTTGGATTTCTATGATGTCCTGATTCATCTGAACTCAAACCAGATTCCTCGTCATCTGGAGGGTGTGGACCGACCAGTAAAGTCATTTTCCCGGGGAGTGGTAAAGAACAGTGCTGGAGTGAAGATCCTCTTCCCAGTGGTGGATTATGACCCTGTACAGTGCTACCTCCAGGAACTGAGAGTAAGCATGGCCCTTTGAGGGGAGATGGCAGAGGGTTACCTGCCGTAGTGGGAGTGGTGTTTTATCGTACAGATCATTGGTTGCCTGCTGCTGAAGTACATGGGTAATGACATTTTCACATATTTTGTATGTAATGGTCATTCTTTATGCACATGTACATCTGAAATCACGTTTTCAACAGAAAATGTGGTGAATGCACTGCCCATTCCATGGAAATGGAAGCATTACTGTTGTGAGAATTGACCTCAAGTACAAAGTTCCTGGGGCTCTTCTGAAGAATATGACTTTTCAGTGCAAAGTTGTTCTCTCCATTCAATTGACTCTTCCTGGCTTCTTAATCTAGCTGGAGTGGATGCTGGAGGAACTGGATCATGGACTAGCTCCCATTCAGGACTGTTCATGGTGTGCTGGAAAGAGGTGCTCTGAGGAATGAAAACATCTGATGATCTTACCTATGTTTTATGGGATTACGTATGAGATAGTGATGGCCACAGTCATCCATGGCATAGTTGCAGCAGGGCTCCTGCTGTAAGGATCRGTAGATAGACCAGGGATTGACCGAACCATAGAAACTGAATGTTGGTCGCAGAATGGTCTCTCTAAGGCTTGTTACAAGCATGGTTGGGAAAGTTGTTATACTGGTGGTATGAATAAGTAGAGAACATCAATATCCAATGTCTTCAGTCTATTGCTCTTCCATGAGGTGGCTGTGGCAAAGTATCAGCAAACTGGGGGATGATAAGTAGGATACCAGGTGGCCATGGTGGTCAACACTGGATCTGGACAGCCAGTACTTTGGGGATGTGCAATCTGTGCCTCTTTGGCCCTTCTGAGTTATGCACACAATAGCTGAATAATTATTAATGTGCAGAGTGGTGGGTCTATGACACCCTTCTCCTTTCAAAAGCTGTTTTCAAGTGCTGTCATTTCCTGCCCACAAAAGTGTTATGAACACTGTAATAATGTAGAAATTGTAGGCTAATTCTGAAGCGAAGGATGCTGTGGAGGTCTCTGATCCTGGGCCCCACTCAAGGCACAGCCAACTTTGTTGTTGGAGCAGATTGCACAAAGACCAGTCCAGTTGAATGCTGGATATTTCCAACTTTCCAAWTTTCCCTCCTCTCTGAGCCCCTGTCTCAGTATTTGAACAGCTTCACTGTCAGTTTTTTTTTCCTGGTATCTAATTGGAATTTTCCTTATTCTAATGTGTGTTTGTTCCTCAGATCACTTGCAGCAGCTGGACTATGCTCGTGCCAGCTTGTTTATAGGTAGAGCCAGAGCTGTTAGTTGTGGARGCTTTAGTTGTGCTCTCGCATCTCCTAGCAAGCTCTACCAGCCCTCCTGGGCAGCACGGTTATTCATTTGGCTTTCCTCTTGCCATTCTCCCAGTTAACACACTCCAGAAGKTTTTTTCTGTCTTCCTTTTTGCTTTTCTTGCCTGAAGATTTGGTATCAGCTGCTCTTCAAGCTGAGTAGTTGCTTGCAGTGGGGAAGGAGATATACCTGTAAAAGAAAAACAGTTTTTCGGTAGCCACCTGCCCCTCTCCTAGGACATGAGTGAGACTTTGTGCTCTGCAGGGTTCAGTGTTTGCTGATCCCCAGGTGGGGCAGAGGTGATTGGTGCTGTCCTTGCCCAACTCTGCACAGCTATCTGAGCATTTCTCAGCTGCTGCTGCCAGGCTCAGCAGTGGTGGCAACTGCAGGGAGGAACAGTGAAAAGGGCAAGATCTTACATTCAGTTCAAGAAAAGAACTACAGAGGTGCCTGTTCAGCCTGAAATCTCCTGGGCCTGTGCAGTTCAAGCTCCTCTTTTGCCCTAACTCAGATAGCTTAGGAGGTGGCCAAAGGAAACTTGCAAGGGTTTCTTCCAAGGTTTCCTCACCCTGGGCACAGGGGCAGAGTGCAGTTAAATCCCAAGCTTCCTGGCAGCCCAGTTTGTGTGCTGATCTCTGCCTAGACCTTGGAAATCAGCTTTGAGTTCAGCAGATCTGTGAGACTTAGCAAGGTGCAAGTTCAACCCTTCTGTTGTCTATACTGAGTTGAGACAGTCTGGGGGGGAAGTGAGAGACATGGGTGCATTCAAGGGCTCTTGAGGAAGAACGTTGATACTAACAGCACTGCTTTCTGTCCTGGAGTTGGGAAGGATGTGGAGAAGGGAAAAGAAGTTCCTATTTGCATAGTGGGAAGTCTGCTGCCTTCAAGAAAAAAGGTGATTGGAAGCTGGAGGTACTGGAGATGTTGCAGAGACCATTGGGAGATCTCTTGGAGTTCAGCAAGACTGAGGAAGAGAAACACCCTTCACAATCCTTTAAAAGGGAACAGGAAGCAAAGTGATCAGGAGTAGTTTATTTCACTGTGCATCCTTTCTGGTCTCTGGATCTGAAGAGGAGTATCAAAATGGGCCTCTGTTTTGTTCTTTAAATGATTAGGGTTTGACCTGCCCCTGTGAAACCTTGAGGAGGAGTCACAGAGCTGAGTAAGAATCAGAGATTCTTAAGCCTTGAAATACTTCGGAAAGGAGGGTTAGAGCTGAATGGAGTCTTTTAGCAGCTGCCAAGGCACTAAAGACATTTGTATGCATGCAGCCAGGGTCTCCAGAGAGGCCAGAGGCTAGCTTCTTACTCAAGGAGAAACTTTAGGCTGTTGGAAGAGCCAGTGGGGAAAGCAGTCTCCTTGCAAGCTGTTGGCAGACTTGCCTCAAATCCAGCCATAAATTGAAGCATTCAATCGGGAAACTCATCAAGGTGTGTTGCAAACTATAACACTTTTTAATGTTTCCATTCAGCTGTGTGTCCTGAAAGAGGTGTGTCAGCAAATGGGTCCAGAAGTGCAAGGTGCAGAGGAAATTTCTCTGGAAAGCAGTTTTAATTATCCTTTAAGCAACTGTGACTTAACTGATCTAGTCAATTATGACATCCAAACTGTGTGAATTTTTACTGCCCATTTCATACCAGTAATAACAGATTTGGAGTATAGTTTGCCTAKCTTACAAATTATAGGTAGTCCTAAATCCATTATACCAGCATCCCAATGAAGAAACAGATAGACAGGAGCAAAGCTCATCATCTTTTGGTGGAAGCAGTGTAGTGTTCCTAAAGAGGGAGGAGTGTGTGTTTGGTCTCTCCTGTTCTTTGGCCATAGGTGTTCTGGAGGGAGCAGAGCAGTGGCTGGTCACAGGTTCCTCAGAAAAGAAAGCTATGGGATAGAAGGCCTGAAATCTGCCTTGACAGTGCTGGCTGGAGGGTTTCCCCTCCTGCGAAAGGGTCTGAGATAGGTATGACTGTATTCCCCTTTGGCCATCATGTAGGATGTATCTTGCAGTACCAGTTCACTTTGCTCTCCTAGGTTCCAGGTCAGTAGCAGGCAGACCTGAAGAGGTTGATGAATATCTCTCTGAGCAACAGGAGTTGCTTCCTCTTAAAAACTTACTGAGATGACAGTTGCACATGAAAGTGTTGCTACCAACCACTTTTGCTCTCCAATAACCCAGCTGTGTCTACCTGTGTTGGAGAGCATCAAAAGCCAGCTTTGTATCACTGTGATGCCAGCAAGCAGGCAATGCACAGCTGTAAGTAGAAGCTACCCTGTCAGAAATCATCCAGCTTCATGTCTCRGGGTGCTAATGTTCTTGCTTAAAAGCAAGGTCTTGTGTAGTGGCAATGTACTTTGACCTGGCTTTGCTTTACAGTCTCTCCAGTGTCTTTGCATTTTTTTGCTTCACTGACTTTTGGTGCTCAAAGCAGCATTTAGATCCTCCTTGTTCTGGTGGCTGGGAACTCTGAAGGTGATCTGAACATAGCAGGATGTTGGTGCCAGAAAGAATTGTGGTGACAATTGAGTGACAGCAGCAAATCTGTACAAGAGATTTTGGATGAGAAGGCATTTTGACACAGAACTGACTGGCTTTGACAAAGAGTGATTTGCTGTCCCTTAATAGCGCTAACCACAGAATTGAGCAACAGGGTTGTAGCTGTTGCTGACAGTGCAGCCATAATGRTTTTATAACAACGAAGGGACACATCTGTCTTGCAGCAATGCTGCAAAATTTTGTTCTCAGTTATGGGTGGAAAAGAAACATCTCTCYTCTTCTGATCTTGCCACGTGAAAAAGGAATTGCAGTGTCTAGACATATTGACAGAGCTGAAAGGGGCAGGGAGTAGAGTCTTCCTCAACGTCCCTGGCCYCGTAACTATGAGACCTAGTTTGTCCTGTCCAACCTAGTTGCACCCAAAGGGTTCCCTGACCTCAAAGCATAGCGGTTAGCAAGGCAGAAGCTATCTGGAGCCAGAGGATTGACRCATGCTTTCCACAAGGAAGTTAATCAGAGGAGAAAATGAAAGCAAGGGAAGTGTTAGGCGCTGACTGCTTTAATTTTTCCTGCTCCAAGGAGATGTGCTGCAGAAGCTAATCTGATTGAGTTACTTTGGTGCCTGAGAGGCTCTGGGTAAAGATGAAAGGCTGGTCATGGGGTTCAGACAGTGAACTCTTAAATTCCAGGACAGATCTGATAGAAAAGGCATGTTCTGAGAGTTGGTCCAGATAAGAAGGCTTTGCAGACGGATGATTCTGAGGGAAAGCAGGTGCCAGACTTCTTACAGAGAGGGCTTCCCTGGAGCCTCAGACCTTAACCAAACTTCCCAGTGCCCACAGTGCTCAGCATCGCAGGAAACAACCCTGGACTGGGTCCTGGTCGATGTTTTTCAGTGAGACTAAATTAAGTTTTTTAAAGAATTCAGCCAAGCCTCCCTTTGAATCTCTCTTATGGCTGTGGTGGCTCATTTCCTTTGCGAACTGATTTGCTCACTGTTGTTTTGTCAAGAGCTGCAGAACTGGGCACCTCACCTGCAGTTCTGCGTCGCTTACTAGAGATGTGGTATGTGAAGGATCACTTCGCCCAGCTTTTACTCCGGGAGTGGCTTGGGTATCCTCTGGAGTTCAAGGGAAGATCTTCCTGCCTGCATCAAGCAAGTCTTGTGGATGAACTTATGCCCATCTGTGTGCGTTCAGGAGCTCACAAAGCCAGAAGACTCTGGCCTCCTACAAAAGGTCCAGATGCAGAGAAAGTAAAATTCAGCTGCCTGAGCCCTTTTGGTCTGCATGTTTACATGATACTGTTACAAGACTTAATGTTTCTTATCAGGTCTTTGGTCTCACTGGGTCCCTGGATATGCATCTCTCACTGGTATTTAGCTGTCTCTGGTTGTGCAAGTTTGTTGAAGAGCTAATGGCAAAAGCGCTRCCCACTTTCCTGGTACAGGGGAGATTTCTCTATGTGGATGAACAAGAGAATATTTTCTACCTCACTGTAAACATCCTTTTCACTAGAGTGATAGTTTGCATTTCTTGTTCCCTCACACAGGTCCTGTCTGGGAGATTTACAGCCCTCTTCCTTCTTCCTTGCACAGTATAGGAATGTAGATCTTGCTACTGCATGTTAAGAAAGAATTAGTGGTTAGTATTAAATGTTCTCAATCGTGTAAAGCATACAAACTGTGGTTATGGGACATAACTGGTGAAGGCTTTTCAGGTCAGACTGCTCCCTTCCTGTTTTGACTGACAGGCCTGACTCCTCCTATGGCATCTTTCTGACAGGCAGAGACAAAGTCAAAAAGATCTGTGGGCTTTTCTGGTAGAGAAAGGAAACCTTCCTGTCTGGATCTATGCCTGTGGAGGGGCAGAAGTAGCAGGAAATTCCCTGCTCTTACAGCTGCAGAGCAGCTATGTGACTTTTAACATAGTGCCCTTGGGTCACAGGGTGGATGTACACACATGTGGATATGCACACGGGCATGTGTGTACATACCAAGGCATGCTCTTCCTTGTGCTCTTTGGGTRAGCTCAAAGGCACTTGTTGCAGTTATTTTGACAGTGTTTTGTACCGACAGATGCCTCATGACAGCACTTAAGGTGTTCTAAGCACTGAGCAAATGTTGATAGATGCATTTACCACTTGAACTGCGATAGCACCAGGAAGAGTTCCTAGGTGCAGTTTGGGTGCAGAGATCTCCCCTGCTGCAGACAGGTCTTAATCTTCCAGCAGATGTGATTCAAGGAAACCAATCTCCAGGTGTAAGTAGGAGCAGTGAGAAAATGGGTGGGTGAATGATTGGGGGGTGGGGGGGAAACAACCCCAAACCACAATAATGTAGTTGCTTAACTAGCACGCACTTATCTCATTGCAAAATCCATGCTTTAGCCTGAACTGCTTAATCCAGTAATCCCATTTTAGATCAGGGTATTGTTTTACTCAACCACCTTTTTCCATCCCTCTGGTTCTACCAGGCTTTCTTTGGGCCTTTAGGACTGAACCGTGACAAAAAACAGAGGGCAATTGAGAAGGGATTAGGGGTTCAAATATATTCCCCACCTTTCCTCCCTTTTCTTTTAAACTTTCCTTTGAGGAAGGTGTTTGCAGGTCCAGGCAAGCCGGTTGACACTGGGCATAGAGAATTGGATGTGGAAAGGGAGGCAAACTGTGTTTGCTTTTACTCTCCAAGCCTCTGTACAAACAGAAGTGTGGTGACTAATATATCAGTCTTTTTTAATACTGCAGTTTCCCAGGAGCTGAATGTACATCTCTGCAGCTCAGAATAGCTGGCCTAAAGCTCTGTCAYGTGGACGGTGTTGGGAGCAGTGCAAGTACAGAAGCCTGCTCTTTGCTGGGTTTTTGAACTGGATGCCATCCTACCTATCTGCCCTCTGTTCCTTGTTGTCTCATTARAAGGTGGTAGGTATTGAGTAGAACAGTAGTTTTTTGGGGGAAATAACCTGAGTCTGTGAGGGCTGCTTTCCTGCAAATGCTCCTGGTTCCTCTCCAGCAAGATATGCCTATAAAATATCTTTCTTGTAGAGAACATCGTGTTACCCTGGAGACTTCACCCCTTAAATAATGGGGCATTTTCAGGTTCTTATATGCTCTGATCCTCTTTGTGAGTGATTATTCCCCYTTGGTTCAGAAAGTTGTGCATTGATGGCCGGTATATCCTGTGCTTTGCCCTTCACTGAGTTTTCCCTCCCTCCTGTTGTTTGCCTTTTGGCAAAAGGAGGAATTTTCTGTGTTGACTGAGCTTTGTTGGTTAGTCTCAGCTACGAAACAGCAGGGCGGGTTGCCTGTTTCCCAATGTATTTTTGACAGTTGTTTCCAAGCCAGTTCAAGATAATGTTCTGACCAGACTGGCCCCTATCAAGATTCTGTGGAGTGGGATGAGCTGGTAGGTCTCAGGACCTTCCCAGCTTGTTGGCCTGATCATGTTGCCCTCCATGCTACATCAMGTTCAAACTCATAAATCTCGCTCTGAAGGTTGCAGACCATACTGTCCCTCCCTACTTATTGGCTCTTAGCACTTAAAATGCCACCCCACCCTTTTAGATGGCTGATAATACTAACCCAATCCACCTTTTCCTACTACCACTGTCTCTTACTGTTTCTAGGCCMGCCCTTTCCCATAAAAGACCCTTTCCAATTAGTTTGCCCTAAATGCTAATTTTCATGTATGTCTTCATGAAAACCTCATGATACAACATTACCAACAGAGACTTAATTCTCTTTCTAAGAGTGTGGCAGAGGTGCAGCTGGGGAAAAAAGGCAGTGCAATCACCGTAATGCTGTTGGCCATCAGGAGAAGAATGAAAAGATAGCAGCCCCTCAACTGTCTTGGTCAGCTGCATCCAGGATGCATGCCTCCAGGTGTCAGCCCTGTTGGGTACTGATCTGTTGGGCTAGGCTGTTGGGTTTCAAGTTACTCACATACAGCACTGTTTACTTTTGTTGCAGTGCTCATCCTCTGCCTCCTTGCCAGGCCAGGAATCCAGCTCATGTGTTTGGTGGAAACCGGCCTGTGGACTTTAGTCATCTCTTTTTGCAAGGTCTCTTTTGGAGCTCTCCTGCCTGGCAGCTGCCAGGAAGCTGCTCACTGATAACAGCTGCTGAAACACTGGAGCAGGGAGAGCAGATTCCTGGAGAACTTCCACTATTATTTAATTCATTTGTACCATACAGGACTCAAGGGAGTCCTGCTTCCTAGAGCTGGATGCCAACTTCTGGCTGCTCTTRTTGGGCTGTGGAAGGTACTGGCTCATGTTTCTGCACTCTGGGACAGTGGGAGGTAGTCATCAATTAGGCCTGCATACAAAGCTTAGTGGTTTTTTGCTACCTCCTTCAAGGCTGATGGGTAAGAGACTGTAGAAAGCACCCAGGACTTGTCCATGGTCTGTCAGTTGTTGTTCCTTGTTGGGAATCAACTGGAAGCATTGCAAGTTTGGTCCTAGTTTGTGTGGAGCTATTGTGTGTCACTGTTCCATAATAAGAGAAGAGATTTAGATCTAGGATGTTTCATGTGATGACTGTTTTTGTTCTCAGGATGCTTTCAGTGATCTCGCCTTGTTCTTTTATGACAAGCATGGTGGGGAAGTGATTGCAGTTTTGTGGAAACCGTTGAGCTTTCAGCCTCAGCCTTTTAAGGTGAGTTCTTGATTCTACTTTAAACTTCATGTTGTCTTTAGTACTCTGAATGAATAGAAGGCTATTTTCTGCATTGTCATTGCTTTATCTGACTCTCATCCATCCAAACGTTCTTTGAGAAATTGGGCTAATACTTTCGTCTCTGTCTTAGAAAGAGTGAAAATGAGGCAGGGATGTGGCTATGGTTCCCTAGTCATCAGCAGTTAAAAAGAGGAAGTACCCTTTTGGGAGATGGGGGATGCATGATTTGCTAAAGATGATTGGTGTGTGTGTAGCAAGCTGTCCCTGCTTCTCATGGGCTAGATGTCTCTTACCCAGAAATACCCATCCTGTAAGAAGCTGGGGTGGCAGCCCCAGGTTTGTAGTGCCCAAGTCCTGTTGATATATGGACATATTTTCCAGCTGTAGTGTGTGGGTTGGTGAACTCTAGAGGGTGGTTAAGGTAGTTCTGAGGCATGCCAGAGTGATTTATTTTGCTTTCTATGAAGCAAAGACGCAAAGAAACTGGTGACTCATGGCTCAGAGTTGGCAGTCCAGGCTCTTCTGCTGTCGTTTTCCCTCTGGGTGATTCTCTTTGTGGCCAGAGGCATTGGCCGATTCAGCCGGGCTGTTGTGAAAGCTGGTTATTCACAACAGTGAAACAAGAGTAGATTCTTGGATCTGACCTGAGCTTGGCCTGCTTAAACATAAAGGTTTTTTGCTCTGATAGAGCCAAGGATCTTTCCCATCTCAATGTCTTCACACCTGACAACAGATCAGAGCTTAGGTGGTTAATCATTCTGGTATACCTGGCCTTTTGGACACTGTCTGCTCTGCTTAGCAGGCTCCTCTATGCACCCATGCTTGCCAGCGTGCTGTTTTTCAGTTTCTGCCATGCCCCTGTATGAGACAATTGTGTTTCTCTTCTCCCTTTACACTCTTTGGACTGTGGCTGCAGTGTAAACCACATAAAGACCCAGAAGGGCTACTCTTGCAGCATTTTTTATTAGTTCTAATAATGATAGATGATGGTGATGAGAAGTGAAGCTGAAAAAATTGAGTATAGTACTGTGAGAGGGTTGGATGTGTTGAGGCAGGAGAGCAGTTACTTCTTACTTGATGCTTGCAAAGATTGCAGAGCAGCTCTGAGCAGATGTTCCCATTTGCACAACTTGTGTGTCTCCTACAGGTCTCCATCATGAAAGGAAGGATGGTGACGACTCTCAACAATGAGTTGGTCTGCGTTCCCAATGTGGAGGCTATTCTGGAGGACTTTGAAGTTTTAGGAGAAGGTCTGGTCAAGAGAGTGGAAGCTCGTACCGAGAAATGGACCATCTAAGGCCTCTGAGAGGTGTCAGAGGGACCTGTTTGGAAGCAGAGCATTTGTTCATGCCAGAACTCTTCCTTTTTACAAATCAGTCCTAGGAAAGGCTTTAGTGGTGGTTTTTATTTTTTTTTATTTTTATTTTAAACTCAAACTGTACCTCTTGCTCTATTTATCTTTATATGCTGTGTTCAGAGAAGTACTGTTGTTCTTGAGATGGGATTTACTATTGTTTTTAAGAATACAAATGCCTTTTTTTTATTTTGGAGGAAATATAAAGATGGGATGAAGCATTTGAAAGTTCTCCTGTTTGTCACAGGAAACAGTTGTGTTCATGTGAAAATGTTGAGCTGTGAAAATTTTGGCTGGGGTGGGTATTGAGGAGGCTCTTTTCCATTTAAATGGAGAGATGCCTTAGGTATTAATCTAAGGACCTGCAAAACCAAAGAGATAGTGAGCCATTCAGAAATGACCAGATTGTCCTCCTGTGTGAGACCACGTTTGGGATGCTGTGCCTAATTCTGGGCTCCCCAGTACAATAGGGATATAGACATAGTAGCGCAAGTCCAGTACAGGGTCACAATGATGATTAAGAGCTTGGAGCATCTGAGTGTGAAGAGAAGCTGAGTATATTGGGATCGTTCAACCTGGAAAAGGGAAGGCTCAGGAGCAATCTTACCAATGTGTATAAATACCTGACCGGGGAGAGTAAAGAAGTCAGAACCAGACTCCTCTTGGTGGGACCCAATGACAAGATGTGAGGCGCAAAATGAAATACAGGAAATTCCAGTTAAAGGAGAAGTCTTTTTTACCGTAATGGTGATCAAATAATGGTACAGATTGCCCAGAGAAGTTGTAGAATCTCCATCCTTGGAGAAGTTCAAAACCTGAATGGACATGGTCCTGGGCAGCCTGATCTAGGTGATCTTGCTTTGAGCAGGGGGTTGGACAAGATGATTTCTAGAGGTCCCTTCTGTGATATTTGTATTATCTGAAATGAGTATGGGGACTTCTGTTGGGTAAAGAGAGAGAAAATCCCATCCCACACTTTTGAGCAAGGCAGAACACCTTTTCTAATAGCAAAATGCAAATGAATTGCATGCAATAAAGGAAACTGAGACTTGATGACAGCAGATATTACTGAAACCAAACAGAAACCAAACTGAAAACAAAAACAGACAGAGCTTGGTTGGAAAGGTAAGTGGATATTTAGGCTGTTTGATAACTGTAGACAGTGATTGCTTGATAAAAGAGCATTTTGGATAGGATGTTAAATCCATTGCTTCAAGACCTGCTGGTCTTTCCAGCTATTAAAAGTGAGACTGAGGCCTGGTGGAGGAGATTCACACCTTCCTCTGAAGCAATTGGAAGCAGACTATTGGCAGAAACAGGGTATTGGCTTGATGCTGCATAGCCATTCCTGCCCGTTGACCCAGAGTTTGGAGGTACAGTGTGCCCTATGGGATTCATATGCATATGTGTAATGCAGCTCAAAATGGAGATGTGCATGGTGTGTTAAAGTCATAAGAAATAGCTTTTCCTTTTTCCTATGCCAGTGGCTGAGAGAGGCTGTGGGTGAAATGTTTTGCCATGGCATGCTGTCCATCTGTTTAATACAACTGAACTGAAAACATGAAAAGCACTTAGTGGGTAAAACATATGTCAAACCTGAAAATAAAGCAGCATACTGTGTTGCTGCCATGACCCTTTGAGCGTAAGAAGATGCTGACAGGTCCATTACTAAATGAGATGCAGGCAGTGATTTCAACAGGTTTTAGAAGCAGCTCATAGAATCATAGAATAGTATAATTAGAGATTATTTTTTTTACAGCTTCTTTTTGTTCTGATTTATCATCCTTAAATGGTGGAATCACCCAATCTGCCTTCAGCAATGGCTGTAATTTTTCTGGGTAGTCAGAGTAGTTCTGCTTTTCCTGCCTGTCTGCAGAAGCTGCCTTTACTCTGAAGGTGCAGTTTGATGTTAGGGACCTGCCTACAAAATGTTTGGACAGCACTCAAGCTGCAGCTGCTTGTGCCAGAGCTCTGCCTGTTTCCTCCACATCTTATCCTGCSCTTGGTTTTCCTCTAGCTGTGTGGTTTTTGATGTAAATGGTTTTGGGTTGGGGCGTCCTCCTCGCTAAGTATATCCTTGCTCTTCCCTAAGGCAAGAGGTGTGTGCTGAAGCCTGTGTTGTTAACTCACAGGGTAGGCAGAGCTGATCTAACCCTGTTGTTCCATCAGGGGGACTGGGAGTTCCTGTGTGCAGATGGCTTCCCCTTTTCCGGGGCTCTGCAGGGCTGTCACAGGAACAGGTACTACGCGGCTCTTGCCCCACACTGGCTGTTCTGTCCTTTCTGGGCCAGCTCTCACACCCTTGGTGTGTCCCACAAGCTACCTTGTATCCCCTGCAGAGGTAACACTGCAGCATCTCTGCTTTTACCTGCTTCTGTTATGTTGTCAGCTATCTTATTACTACTCCATTTCCTTTATGCTTTCACAAAGATAAAAAAACTCCATGCAGCTTGAAGCTACTATGGATCCCCTCTCTGTTCCTCTCTATCCCTTCAGCATCCTGCCATATTCTTCCTCCTCCTTGTTCTTGGGTGAAAACACTACCATTCGCAGTGTGCAGCAAATGGTCAGGAAGCGTCCAGGTCCTTTATGGTGTAATAGTGTTGTACAAAAATAACGATGCCAAGATAACTGGTGATAAATAAACACCGGCAGCCAAACCCTCGTACAAGTACTAACCTGCTACTGTTTCACAAACAAATGGTATCGTGATCAGCAGCCAGATGTGAACTTAAGTCCAGGTTTGTACTGCAGATAATTGTCATGTAAGTGTCCATTTTGGTGATTGAATGCTGGTGTGTCAGCAAAGACCTTGAAATAGATGCATTTAGGCTTGCAAAACTGACAAGTGCTAGTCCAGCTAATATCACATTGAGGGGTACACCTATGCCAGTAAAAGCTACTCAAGTAACGTGTTATCCTAGCTGTGCTTACAATGCTCTTCATGCTGCCAGCTTTGGTCCTGGAGTGATAAAATGTGAAATTCTGCTCTAACATTAATTTCTCTTATCAATCATAAGCTGTGCCCAGCACTGCTGCACTGCAATAGAAGCATTAGTTGATCCATGGTATCTGTGTTCTTGTTTGGAGGCGGAATAAAGTCCTCAATGCCCCCAAATTCCCCAGCATGCAAATAACTTATTTATTTATTTAAAGAAGCAAAATTGAGCTGGGGACCTCATTTGCATGGCCAAACATTGTGAATGTTCTGGACCATGATTTATCATCTGCTAAAGCCAGACCTGGCTCTCAGTGTACCTGCTACAAGAGGATAAGTGCTTCTTGAGATTCATCTGGAAAGCCAGGATTAAATCAGAGCAATTAGGAAGCCATTGCTCATGAAAGTGAGGTGCTGTTAACTTTGCTGTGCTGCCACAAATACCTTTGACCCATCACATAGAAAGCCCTGTGAGAGAAGTGATTAGGGCGGAACTGCAGCATTCAGATGACCTCGTCCCGTGCACCACCAGAGCTGCAACCTACTCTAGGTCTGGCCTGGTTGGCACTCTCACCAATAGCTGGATTTTTGTAAACCAGTAGGATACCTTTGAAGCTGTTTATGGAGAATCTCTGGTGCTTGCTGGATGAGCACAGAGTGGGAGATGTTACCAGACATGCAGTTGGGCTGGAACTAGGGTGTCTTGTTAGTGAGTGGATGGGGATTGGCCCAGATAGGCTTTAGTGGTATCTACTTTTAAGCATACCTTTCTAAAAACTGCTGTGTCTTCCTAAGCCTTTATCTCAGCCACCCTTTCTTTTAAAAGGGTCAACTTGTGTTGTGCAAGGATATTCTGTGAAGAAGTAGTTGCTAGAAGACACATGGTGTTGCATCTGAAAAGAGGATGATAGATTGAGCCTTTCTCCTTACACCAGACACTTGCTGTTCTCCAAGGGCCTTTGATAGGTTGAAAGGCAATCATAAGATTTATGAAAAAAAAAATGGGGAAACAAGTTTATGAAACAAAACTAGGAGCAAGGAGGATAACTTAAAGGATGTTGGGATAATCATAGCAATTCAGATATTTTGGGGTTTTCCTGCCCTCTAACTGTTCAGCTATTTTTTGTTTGTTGATTTGGAAAGCCAAGACCTTTTCAGAGGTGCTTTGGGTGTCTCTGGCTGTCTGGTTTGAGGCTGACTCCCTGAAAGCATCAAGTACTTGTCTTCTTCAAATAAAAGCTCTTACAAGGAGCTTTTTGCTTGAGCACCCAAAATCACTAGTCATTTTTTAAAACCCTTAGCCTAAATTTTGATTGGTTGCTGGTAAGGAGGGGTTGTCATTTTTTGGCACAGGAAAGAAATAGTCTCCCCTAGTTTACTGGTTAAATGTATATGTCCTCCTAGCTGTATTCTCACAGTAGCCTTGCTGCTTGGTTCTAGACTGGCTTGTTTGTCGGAGTTTTTGTTATCAGGAAAATGCTTTGAACCTAAGGCAATTTTTCCTGGTCAGGACAGTTGCTTTCTGAAAGTGTTAATAATGATGTGTGGCTCTGATGAGTGACAACTTTTGAAGCGTGTGGGTCTCCCCAGGAAGGCAGTGCAACTTCCTCGCAAGGGGTGAGTCAGGGTGCTTAGCAAATGGAGGTGCACTGTAAGGCAGTAAAAATCAAAAGGTCAGTAGGGAATTGAGAAATGAGAGAAAACTGGCCCAGAAAGAAAAATCTCTGCTTTTGGGTTCCATTAAAGAGATTTTATTGGGGGAAAAAAAATTGGAACTAGGAAAATGTTTCTCTGGCTCCACATAGGAACTTTTCTCTGTCCAGGTTAAACCAAATGATATCAGATCTGCGCCAGAGAATAGTGGTTATGGATCAAGATAAAAATGACTCTGAAGATTTACAAATCAACRGTAAGATCTGTTGGTAAGCACAGGCTCTGTAGGATCTCTAACTGCTGCTGTTTTGTGTTCATTTTAATTTGGGTTTGAGAGAGAAAGCCATGGTGGTGACCCACCTAAATGAAGGATCAGGAAAACATGTGTCCCTTGTTGTTTCTGTGACTATTTAAACCTTAGGAATTACAGTGTTTGGGAGGAAAACTACACTAGTGGCTCTACTGGGCTCTGAGTTTACAGCTTGCCAGCTTTTCCCCACCAGCAAACGTACATTGTCCAAACACAGTTTTGCTGAGGTGTGACCTGCCTTGTGTTTAATGCAGGGTAAGAGCTTGATTGTGGGCTGGAGCGGCTGCCAAAGGATTTAGCCTTCTTCCTCTACTGGAGGGCTGGAGAAGGAATAGGGGACACCTTACTACTGGTGGGCAGCTGGCTCCATAGTGACACCAGGGAACAGCCAACCCTTGTCCTGGAGCAAGAGCCCCCCAAATCAGTCATATACTGAAGCAAGAGAGATGGTACTGGTTTTSCTCCATCCAGTAGGATCAGGGCTTGCAGGGCAGGACAGGCCCAGGACAAGAGGTGTCCTATAAAGCAGAGCYCAGCCAGCTGTCAGTGTTAAGTCTTGTCAATGGAGATTAACTTATCCAAAGGCTCAGCCAGGTGAAATAATCGGCAACCAAATCCCATGCTCCCTCCMATGCCAGATTGGGGCTGCAGAAGGGTAATACTCCTTCTAAGGCCAGGAGGGAGTTTGCAGGTGGTGGCAGGGGACTTTGGCCTGATCTCTTCTTTCTCTGATGGTCCTGTCCTGTGGACCTTTGCTTTTCCATTCACCCTTCAAAATAGACCCCCTCCATACGCCTCCCTTGCGTAGATGTAGGACAACACTGTCTCCCTGTAAGTTATGTTTGTCCGTATACATGTGCCTGCACCTTTTCCTTCACTTTGTGGAGCACCTGGTGCCTGGGCACCCAGCCGAGGGTAGTGAGGTGTTGGGGAACCACATGCCTTTCATTGACTCGGGCAGCCATGAGGCTGGTGGTCTCTGCCATGTTGTTATTTGCCCTTAGTGAGAGACACAACAGCCAGCATGGAGTGGGGGCTCCTGACCTTCATCTCTGCAGCTCTTACCCTTGATCCCTTTCAACCCAGTTGAAAGCGATTCTTCCAGTGAGCAATACAGCTCTTATCTGTGACGGTGATGTTTTTCATCAGTAATTGCAATTTGTTTAGCACCAGTGATTTACCACAGCCCTTTACAAAGAGGCAATAAGATACTTTCCCTGCCCTGAAGCACTTACAGTTGCAGACAGATGAGATGAGACATGGAGTGTGTGAGTGATGGCTGGGGCAGGGAGCAAGACAAACATGTTTTGAGGGGAACATGGAGTCTCGGAGGGAGGGATGGGAGGACACGTCACAGTGGTGGATCCAGAYGTGACATGAATCCCTACATGACCCCTGAAGTGTGTGTGTTGGGGGGGGAGGAGGAGTTTGTTCTTGGCATCCAAAGCATGAGAATTAACTTAGACTCCCTATGCAAGGAGAGTCCCAGAGCTGCTCGCTTTGTTGTTGTTACTCCTTGGGGGGCTTCACAGGATTTCAGTCACATCAGGGACATGCAGTGTGGGTCTCTAGCATGGCCACTCACCGAGGTCTCTGGCCTGCTCCTTGCTAAGGGATTCCTCATGTACTGCCTGGCAGCGAGTCCTGGGTATGAGGCTGTCACAGGGAGGAGGTGAGCCCCTGCTCACATCGCTAGCAGCGGGCTGCAACAGCTGGCTTGCTCTGTGGAGGGGCGAGTGGGAGCAGCGTTGGTACCTCCGGGTGCTCTTCTGCTGCTAAAAGGCAACAGGTGCACAGCTCTGCAAGCTTGCTGGGCTCCTTCCCTTTCTCTTTTTCCTGCCATGGAGATGGACCTTGGCTCAGTCCTGGACAAAAGTGTGCAAAAGTGTATTTCACACTCTCCACTTGTAGCCTTGGGCCTACATCCTTGAGACAGGATGTTGGCTGTGATGTTGGGACTGTGCTGGGGCAAAAGCTTGGGGCCTTTTCACAATTTATACTCCCTGACATGGTTGCAGTGCTGTCTTCTCCAGGGCATTGGCCATCTGGCTGCTGTCTCTGCCTGCCATCTGACTCAGGCTCAGCCCTGTCCCACAGCAGGGGCTCACTCATGTTGGGGGTCACACTGACATTCAGGCTGGAACAAGCTTGTAGCCTAGTGGCGAAACTCAGCTGAAAGACTCATATGATTTGAGTTTCATCTGAAACCACAAGTACAGTGGTAGGTTTCTGTGCAAAACAGCAATCTCCTTTTGACCTGTGCCAACATTTCCAGTAACCCTTTATTTATTTTTTGGTTTTTCTTCCTGAATTTTGACTGGGCTGTGAGAACTGACAGGCCTCACTGAGGCAGTGATTAACATCTTGAGTTGGTCACCTTGGGGCAAACGGGTCTTGGCACAAGCTAGGGTAGACCTTGGCTGTGCCAGCATGCTTGCCTGTGGCAATGGGCTCCCTTGGGCAGTGGATATGAAACTGAGCAGGGGTGCTCCTCTCCTGGAAAGAAGCTAGGCAACCTCCATGCAGAGCTGTCAGAGAGCASAAAGTCAAGTCCACCTGAGCAGCAATTCAGAGCTGTTCCACTTGCACTTAAATTGCTGGGTCTGGAATAGCCCTGATGACTTTCAGGCCCAGCTGTCCTGCTGGGAATCCCCCGGCAGCCCTCTGTCCTTGTTTGCATTGCTCAGTGTGCATAGCAGGCATGTTATAACACCGACGGAGCGAGAGCCAAGATCTGTTTGCGGCTTCAATATCAAGAAAACATGAATCCAGGCMATGTGCATTGCCAATAAAAATAGTTAATCTGGGAGTGGAAGTGGTGAATTTAGAGGTAACACTGGGAGAGGAGAGTAGAGCTTGCATTGTCCTCTGCTTTGCCAACGCTGCTTTCAGACTCCCCTTACAGTGTTGCCTGTCTCCGGTTAAACTCTCAGACTTCACACCCCATTAGGACATGCTGAACCTGCAAAACCCTTCAAAAAGCTCAGACTGCAAAGCCTGGCTAACAAAGCAGCTGTGAGGGCTAGGCCAGCTGTTCTGCTGATGGACCATGTGGTCGCTGTCCAGAGGGCATTGCAGCTGCTAATGCTGACCTGGGTCAGAGCAGGGTTGCTCTAGCTGGACCCCTGCATCCCACGGACCCACAGGCAATTTTGTCATAAACATTGCTTCAGCACTCCATCACATATCCTGAGACACCTGGRGGAAATTGGGAGAGCAGAGAAGGTGGAAACTTGGAACAAGTTTCCCAGGAATGAGGAAACTTCTTATTCACCTCGAGGAGGTCTGTCAGCAGTGATGAGGGCTCTGATGAGGACTCTTGAGTATAGAGCTGCTTCCTAGTGGAGCAAATGAGCCCTAGAACCCAAGAGWTAGCCTTCCTCATACTGTCCCTGACAGCAGCACAAATGACATGGGAGGGCTTGATGGGTAGGTTTGGGGTTAGTCTTTCAAATAAGAGTGTGGCAGTAGTATGGAAAGATCCCAGTTCCATTTTTGAACTCTGCTGATTTCCAGGATTTCAGCAGTAACATGTCCAAGGAGCAGTGTCCCAGCAGATAGATGGATGGTGCTATTCAAGGCTTTCCTTTGTGCCCCATAAACCRCCCTCCTCATGTGCTCTGATATGGGTCATTGGCACCCTTGGGTGGCCCCCATTGCTGAGCTGCACATTGACTTGGGCAGTGGAGCTGCTCCAATTGAGCAAAGAGAGGTAGTGCCAGTGCCTCTAAACACCCAGGTTGGATCCCAGCCCTGCAGGGAGGTTTACACTGACCTTAGTAAAGCTGGGATTTCAATGGGATATTGTTGAATGTCGCACAGAAAGTGTGACTGAGGACCACATATGCCACCAGCTACACGCTTGTGTTTGTTCCTCTCGGACTGAACTTTGCCTCATGCAGTCCCTGGGGGGCTGTGGGTCTATGGGAGATGCCTCCCTSGTATGAAGTGGCAATGCCAGACTGTCCTCTGCATTCAGCAGTTGGGGAACACTGACTTCACCTCCCTATCTTAAAGTAGAGATAATTCGCTATGGAGCTCTGCTTCGTCCTGTGCTATCTCTAGCTCAGGGACTCTTTTTTCTTTTCCATTCAAAGTGGAATAGCTTCAACAAAAGCATGGAGACGCCCTCTTTCCTCCCCACTCTAACCCCCTCAGTCTGTAACCCCTTCTGCAGCTTTACCCCTGCCCCTAGTGTTCAGCCCTTTGAGCTCCAAAGTCCCAAGGCCCAGCTCTGACCCAGCCAAGCTGCATAACCTTGGCCATAGTGCTGAGACAGGATTGCCAGAAAGGCTGTGGAGCAGAGCTGTGCAAGGTAAGCAAATTAAAACCACAGACAGAAGTAGGATTGTTTAGACAGGCCAACATGGAAAGGTGTGAAATTCTAAAGGAAAAATAACAGAGAGTCAGAGAATTTGTTGGAAGACAGCAACTCAGCATCATCTAGGGGCCATTCCAGGGGGGTGTGGAGATTGACCCTTTCCTGCCCAGCTGATGATGCTTGGCCAGAAAAGGCTCTTTGGGCATCTTATCACGGTGGTGAGCAGACTAATGCTCAGCGTAAGAGCTCATTAAGTCCTAGCTATCCTCTGTGTGTGTTGGCCAACAAATAATTGCTTTACACTTTCAAGGCCAAGCCTATTTTCCATTGGACATGCTTGATTTGTCCAGATCTTTAAGCAATCTGAGCATAGTCACACCATCCCTCTGCTCTTTTGCTCTTCCCCGACACTGAGTGGCTTGTATGTGCTGGTGACTAATCCTGGGAGTATGAGCATTTGTGTGGGACTGAGCAGAGATACCCCAGCACGTTTTGAACAACAGTACTGGCTCTGGATGCTGTATTCCAGTGATAGCAGGCAACTCTGCCTGGACTAGCAAGTACCTGCTTCCTACCACCACGCTCCCTCAGGCAGAGTTTGTGCAGGGCATCTTTGTCCAGCTCTGCACTTTCAATAGAGCCTTTCAACGAAGATCTAGAGTCATTCTGAAAAAAGATGCCCTCCACCAGTCAGGATGGACAGGCTTTGGGCAGGAATTGCTGAGTGTGGAGCTCTTTGGTCTCGGTGATGCTAGACATTGGCCTTGATAGTTATAAAGGTCCATCTAGTTTGAAGATCTCTGGAGAACAGTATTTGGTCTACAGAGTTCAGTGGCAATAATGCCAGGAATGAGCTGTAGCTCTGTGTTCTGGCCTGGGCAAATGAATCCCACCCTAGAGCAGGGTGGGATTGCTCATGCTTTACATTGCCCATGTCACTGCTTCATCCTGCTGCTCTCTCGCTTCATTACCTCCCCTTGAGTGATCCTGAAGAGTTCCTCTTTTCAGAAATACTCTGTGCAGTGGAAGTGAGGCATTAGACTGCCTACTCTGTTGTGTGCCCTCCCTTCCCCAGCACTTCCTATGAGGGTGTTCAAGTGGCTTCCCACAACTCAACTTCCCTAGAGTAAAAAAGAGTAGATGAGACTAATTTTAAGAGGAATTATGCTGCTTTGAGAGCCCTGATTCCTTAGAAAGGTTGTTATTTTTCCACTGTTGCAGTTTTCAGTGCCAGGCACAGGGCCCTTGTGTAGTGCGAACCCCAAGAGATGTTCCCAAAGTCGCTTTTCGGTCAGGTGAAGCACCAGAACAATAGTCTGGTCCTGCAGCTGGGCCTGTTCGGCTAGGCAGAGCTTGTCACAGGGATTCAGCTTCCCCTTCCATGTGTGAAAATGTGGCTAGAGCAAAATGTACCCCTCCACGTACTCCTTGCTCAAACAGTCCTGACATAGATCTGTAGCTGTTGACACTGATACTGTCTAAGCTGGGCTTTGCAAGATGAAGTGATAGATAGCAGGGCTCACACCCACATATGCAGAAGGCGTTTTTGGCCAGGGGCATGTGCAGGTTATGATTAGGTTCAATGCTTGGAAGAGGATCTCTCTCGATGTCTGTCTGTACCTTGCAAAACTCTCCCTTGATGACGAAGATAGTGTTTGCACTTCACCTGGTGAGCTGATCTCTTTCTCAACTTGTTTTATTTATTTTTTTATTCACTGCTTCTATCATTGATGTCAATAAGAGAAGGATCCAGCACCACATACAGAGAGAGGAACAAGTACTGCAGCCGTCAAAGGTGCACGAGTGCCTGGTTTACCTGAGAAAGGGGAAGCAAATGCTCCTGTGTTATCTCTACAATCTGTCTATTCTGCCTATAGCTGCCCATGTCTGATGCTTCTGAGAAGATGTCAAGTTCCCTTGCCATGTAAAATGTCATTAACTTTGACAAAAGGGACTGTAGAGATAGAGATAAGGAGGTGGCTGGGCAGTCAGGCTTCCTAAAACTCTAGCAGCATACTGGCAATAGATGAAGGGTAAAAAGTTGAAAAGGAAGATAAGGAAGAGACCTTCTTGCTCCATTGTCAGATAACTCGTTTCCCTGCCCTTTATGCTGTGCTAAGTTTCCCCACATGCCCACCAATCTCCGATCCTGCTCTAGGAGGAGCAGCAAGAGCTATGGTGCTCAGAGGCACGTGGCAGGACATTACCAGGCTTACCTGACAGTGCTCCTCACCTTGGCTCCACAAAGGATGTTGCTGATTTTGCTCTGTTCAAAATTAGGCATGTAACCTTTTTTTTGCAGAGTCTTCACCAAGCAGTTGGTCCCCTATAAGGCACTGTTTCTCAGCATCAGAAGTGGCATTAAAAAACAGAGGTTTGTTGGCTGAGTTGAACCATGGAGCCAGGTTCTTACCTGGTGTAAATCCCCAGGGCTCCCTCCTTTCCCATGGTTTAGACCATATGGGTTTATACTGTGCCAGTTACTTGGCATGTAGATCAGTGCTATAAAAATGCCTTAACATTTGTGGCAGGTAACGAAGGTGATGGAAAAATGCTGGCAAATGTTTTATTATAGCAAGACGTATACAATGATGTCCATACAATTAACTCAGGCTGTAAGTATTACTGTGAATGTCATTGTTACATTCATACATTGTGGTGTCTCCCCACCCCAACCCTGCAAATGCACATATATCTGTATTTATGTCTATATCTGTATCTGTACATCAACTTCCACAGACATTCCTTAGCCAGGTAGTTGATTCCAGAAGCAGGAGGAGGAAGAAACATATTCTTTATTCTGACAGAGCCCAGGATGGAGGTTGGACTAGATGATCTCCAGCGGTCCCTTCCAACCTTACTGATTCTATGATTCTATGATGACACCACTGCCAAGCCTTTGGAGAACTGGTCCAATGCAGAAGGCAATCTCAGCCTTGCAATACACACAACTGCCTCTGCTCTCTGCAAATCTCCCCTGACATTAACGGATATCTTTAGTCCTCATGCAGTAGCAGTCAGATCTGTTTTTCACTGGGCCTTACGTGTCTCACAGTCTTCTACCTTGTTACTCTCCTTGCACAACCAGAGGCACAGCAGCTCCCTTGTTGCTATTTTCAAACTGAGGCATGGAAAGCCTGTGGGAGGCTCACTTGGGAGACSTAGGGCTTGGATTGCCACTGGGCAGTGTCTAACCTCAGCCTCCYTTCCCACCTAGGAAACATAGTGATAAGTACTGAGGCCTCTATACAGCGTGCGGGAGGGGAATTCACAAAATCCAGCAGAACGAGCGTGGCGGTGTTGAAACCAGATGCCCATCATTTCCATCCTCCTCAGTTCCTGGCAGGGGAGAGTACATAGTTTCCTTATGGTCTAGTTTTGCTGCTCTTCTCTCAGAGAGTTAACTTCCTTTCCTTCCCTTCCTGCTTTCCTATTTCCCTTTTTAGCTGTCTGTCCCAAGCTATGGATGTAAGAGATCCAGATCTCTTATAGAAATTCAAATCTGTCCGCTGCCTGCAGGGATCTGAAACAGAGTCTTTTACATGAAGTCTCGAGTAGAAGTGAGAGGGCAACAATGGGAAGGACTCTTTCCTGCCTTCCTGCTGAAGGCCTTCTGCCATGCCTTTACCAATGGGGGTGATTTCATCTTTCTCTTTCAGCCAATGAATTATTTCATACAAAATGGAAGGGTTTTCAAAAGGAGAAACATGGAAATCTCACCTATCATCATCTAACATGCAGGGTGGCTGTAAGCACAGGGTCTGATTTCTCCAGGGAAAGAAGAGATTTGAGCCTGGATTCCCCTGATGACCAGGTAGATACCCTCATTCTCTGAGCACATTAATACTGAGTCCTCTGCATTATAATTGACACTTGAGGCCTTGGGAGATGGAATGATGGACCAATGCTTCYCCAGGAACAAGCCTCATTTGTTGGGTGTGTTAAAACTGGCTTAGGCATTACTTGGCCAAGCCATRCATCTTTAGTAATTTCCATTGCTTGGTTGGACCATGAGAATTTGCAGTGCTCTCCTCTGAACTTCCATTTTGGTGTGAAGCATATTCAGAGTCATCATTTCCCTGAGCTGGGAAACCTTGGTGCAGGGAAAACTGATGTTGGTCCAGAATTGTCCTCTGCTGTGGTTGATGTGGGACCTTTCTGCAGCCACAGGCCACACCTTTCCCTGTGCCTCTGGGCAGTCACAGCGACAGAGAGAACTGCAAGGCATGAGTTTGTGTGTCAGTTGGTGAATCTTGATTACTTCAATGTCACTAAAGCTTACTAGGAGCAACCTGAGACCATTTTGCTGAAGTCTGTTGTCTTTTGTTTGACTTTGATGAGAACTTTGTGTTAATAAGAGCTTCAAAACCCAATCTTAAAAAGAATAGCATGATCCTGTGATTATCTCCTCTTGCGCAGGTACCAGTGCTTGGTAATCTGCATTGGTAATTAGTGGTGATTTCCTGAATGCAAAGTTTGTGTGAGATAGAGGTGTGGGTGACAGATCAGTTTTCTTTGGGAAAGCGTGAGTGGAAGTGGCTGTTTAATATTGTTTCACACAAAAGGAGGATTTGATGTGAATATTTMTTGGGCCACGTTTCCCTGGTCACGCCTCAGAACCTGTTTATTAACCGGCCAAACAGGAGGCAAAGCCAGAGATGGAGTCCTACAAGCTGGCATCTTATTTCTTCCCAGGGAATTTTACTTCAGGTGTAAAAGCCTGCAGCATCTGCCAAGTGTGTGATTAGTCACTACTGGAAATTGAGAGCCTTGTGCAAAAACTCTCTCACTATTGCAATTACATGCACCTCCGCCCCTTATCTCCCTGGTGGCATAGGATTGCTTCCCATCTAATGACTCAGCTAATTAACCTTGGCACAGAAAAGCTTTTGTGTGCTGAGCAATCCCTAGACAAAAAGCAAACCATTCTGCGGAGAAAAGAAGGATGTCAGGGAAGGAGTAACTATGAACAATGTATGCTCCTGCAAAACCCAATAGCTGTAGCAGTTGTTACTGAGTTCAGGTAGGTGTCAACTGTATGAATTTATCCGGGGCCATGGGAAGGCTTTGCCATGCGGATGTGTCTGGGGCACCTCCACTCCTTAGGATCTGTTAGACCAGACTCATGGAGGCCTTTGCTTTAAAAAGGCCTCCTGAGTTATCCCCCCCTTCACTTCACCCAGGGGGGAATGCCAATCAAGGAGGAAAGTCAGGCTCCCTGCTCTGTCCTTGCACACCCTACACGCTGTGTCATGCCTGTGGCTAACTTCTTGACTCATTTATTTCTACAGAGGAAAGTGGTAGCAACTCTCTCACAGGCTCATCAGGCGTTTAGTTACAGAGACTCAGCGAATAGCTCTGACCTGTAGTCCTGGTATCTTTCCATCCCTCACCGTGTTGCTCTGATTTTGTAATGCTGGGCAAGGTTTCTAGGCTTTTTACCTCCAAATCTGCTGCCAACTGCCAACAGTATTGAGACCTGCTGGAGAGATATAGTGCTCGTCTGCCCTCAGAAAGGGCATTTCTCTTCTCCTTATACCTTTCGATCTCCCTGCTGGCACAAGAACTCCTCTGCAGATCTGACATAATGGACCAAGCATTTCCCAGTATTTCTTTGCCTCTGGGTCTTTCCATGGTACTTCAAAGCATAGCTGAAACCTCACTGTTTATTGTCAGTGTATCTTCCCTATAGATTTATTGTTTTTCCTTTGTAATGTACATTATTATCACTAAAACCAACAGCAATAAGAAATTAATTTCACTGAGATTCCTGCTGATTTGATCTGACCCATCTAGCCACTGTAGAAACTTTTGCAGACATTTCCTTTCCTGAAGTGCTTTCAATCTCAAGATTGCTTCCAAGTCCTGCTGAAGCTGACTGAAATAATAATCCTAAAATCATATGCAGCTTTAGAGATCTCAAAGAGTGAAATATTTCAAGAGAAGGAATAGGTCCAACTTGCCATCCCTATGGTGGACCGATCTAATCTAATTTAATAGGGCTCTTTGACTTTAAAAATCAATGAATCCCAAATTCATTTTCTCAGAAATCTGAATATTGGGACATAGAAACACGATTTGTTGTATGTCTTGGAGGCATCACCAACATCAGTCTCAGCAAACCATTCCTACTTAATTTTGGTTTCCACTTGCTGGTATGAAATTTGCTTTATTACTGTCAGAATTAAAAAGTTCTCCACTCTTATTTCCTGCTGATTTGAAAATAGAAAGTTTCTGGATGGAAAACCATGCTTTTTGAATGAAATATTTATGAGAAGTTTCTTGTTTCTCTCCACAAAGATGGGTTATGGAGGTGACTGGATACTTTTTGCCTGTGGGCTACCTGATTAGTGCCAGACAAGGTTACTGACAATGTGGTAGTGAATACAGATCTGTTTTCTGTGGCAGACTTAACCTTCCCTCCAGTGTGGGTATCTTACAAACAGACTCAGAGCCAAAAAGCAGGATGTGGTAGGGAGTAGAGTTCTTCTGGGGCAGGTTCAGGGATGGTGACACACATGGCGAGCCTGCTTGCTATGCGCGTGCCACAGACTTTTTAAGGAAAGAAGAGCATCATCTTGCAGCTGGCCATTTCCATAATTCTCCTTTGTTCTTCAGCAAAGATCCCTGACAGGTTGAATACTATTTCTTCTCCTCAAACTTTATCTAGGCAGCAGGGAACTGAACTCAGCTGAAGATGGGTGTAGCTGGCAATGTGTTTGTCGACCCGAGCTAATGCAGATGTGGACGGACTGCCCCTTCTCTTCTCCTCTTCTCATCCACAACCCCTGTTGTGGATGATCCTGAAATCCTCCTCCTTCCGTCTCTTCCTTGCAGCTTCTCAGATTAATTTTTTTGATGTGACAGAGTTAAGTGTTGATTGATTGGGCCGTGACCTGAGCTTTATATAATGCATTGTGCAATGCAGTTTATACAATACGGTGTTTGTTACGTAATGTATTTGCAGGCATTCTCCCAATCAAGAATCAGGCTGGACTTCTCTTACATAGGAGAAGGCTAACTGGAAAGGAACAGATAGATTTGTACCTAAGGGCAGTGCCATTTCTGCGCTGTTTGGTGCCTAGAAGCCGATGGAGTTAGAGGGTCAGGATGCTCCACAAACAAGTCCATGTAGCTGTGGATTTGAGGGCTCTTGTCACATATACATCTCCCAAATGTTTTCCCCAACATCAACAAAACTCTTTTCAAAGAAGTGGAGAGGAAGATCAGATCAGGAGATATTACCCACATTGCCTTTGGATCTGATATAGGCTCCGTCCTTCTTAAAAAGAAAGGAAAGAAGGACTTGAATTCATCCTTTTGAGGACTAGGTCTAAAGCAGGCTCAAATGCCCCCATATTGAGCCCCCTACTGCTTACAGCAGGAACATCTGCTTTCCCCTCTGATGCCTCAGTGAGGTGTTTGGAGTCAGCTCTTCATGGTTTCCTTTCTAAGACGGCTGGACCATGGTAGAAGTGGGTCAGGAATGTGAGGCAAGTGGATAAGGATGTGATTCAGGAGGCGAATTGAGGATATGACCTCTGCAGAATGTGATTAAAATCCAGTTCCTCCTGGTAGGTATAGTCTGAATGCACAAATCATATCTGCTCTTCACGTTGCCCACTGAGGTGGTTAATCCATGAATGGGGCCTCATTCTTGCCTGAAGAGTGGAAGAATCCGCACCCAGGCTGTAGCAAAACAACTGAAAAACAACTAATGGGCTGGAAACAGCTAGCAAATACAGATACCAAATGGAAAAAAAATAGCTATGAGGCCCTTGGACTGCTCTCTTGAAATATGTTGTCAGCCAGCAGCACTGCTGAGTCCTTGTGCAGCCAATAAACAAACTGTCCTGGGGTAGAAGAGAGGAGTAGTGCAGCACCCCAGAGGCTCCCCAGTGCTCCCACTGGTATTCTCCAGGCTTTTTCTCCTTCTGTTAAACACAAAGTCAGGCCCTTCTTGCTGTGATGTTTGGAGAAGCATTCAGAAAATGGCCTTAGCATGGCACAGCCTGAAGCTTGCATAGTCCACGAGGTGGGATGACCCCATTTATCTCATTTATCTCACTAAGCATCAGGGCTGTCATAATATTCTTTCATGCTACAGAAGCTATCATAGGGGAAACCTGGGTTTTCATTTTCTTCTGTACAACATTCTTTGAAACCAGAGCTGTTTCATAATGGCAGGAGGGAGGAGAACCTGACACCTAGGTGTGCGTGAGCCCTGTGAGCTGGGAGGCCAATGGCATTGTCAGACCAGGAAAAAACGTCTTGCAGGAAAACTGAAGCAGGGAAGGCTGCAGGGCTTTTGGATGATAAAGCACTCACTCCATAGTTCAGGCCGAATTAGCGGAGGAGATTCTAGTGATTAGGAGAACCTGATACAAAGCAATGAAGGTATCAAGCACATCGATGGACCTTTGCTTAGTTTTATTCTGTAACCTGAATGAACTGAGAAGTTTGATGCAAGACAAAATATTCTTCACTGTGAAGAGACACAAAAGAGGAAAATTTCGTAAGATGGGCTTTGCTAGATCTGAGGTGACTTGGCCTGCCCTCACTATATCTGCAGTAGGTACACTGAAAGGGGTCTCCAGGTTGGTGAGGAAAGCTCCAGTCTCACCAGGGAGTGTGGTCTGTACAATAACTCCCACATAAGATGTTTCAGGTTCAATGTGTTCAGTTAACTTTAATTCTTTTGTTAAAGATCTCCAGTTTTAATTCTTTTGTTAAAGATGAAAAATTTCCTTGGACTTCCCCTTTGCTCTCCTGTTTATTGCTAATATTTTATTTGGAATTTCAATTTTTGATGAAGTATGTATGAAAGTTCAGGTGACTCATGGTTTCATGGTCACTGTGAACATTCCTGGGAGATATTATTATTTGCTTTTTTTCCACTTTACCTGCAAAGCAACCAAGACCTAGAGCCTCAAGAGAATGTTCAAGCCCCACCTTAATGGGAGCTCACAGGGTTGCTACCTTTCACGGGTGAAATGTGAAGCAAAAATGAATGTTGCGTCAATCAGAATTTTGCAGTGAATGTTGACATGAGGCAGGTTGTACTGGGTAACTGCTGAGGCATTAGGAAAACTACACTTTTCTCTTTTGCTTCCGCGAATCACTGTGTGAACTTCCCTGTTCCCCTGAGATAACCCATGATGCACGATCCCAACATTCCAAACACATGCTCGTTTGCACAGGTTGTTACGAGACGTTTACTGTTTGGGTCTGGATCAATCTTCCAGATTGCCAGCCAAAATTGGGAGATGTTGGGAGAATTTTCCATTAGAAAGCAGAAATTTAATTAAAATATAACTGGCATGTCTCACTGCAGCTGGAATAGAGACTGTCATTGAGTTGTCTACTGTGGTTTTATGTCTTTTTGCAGAATAGTTGAACTAAGCAGCCTTTTGAATTATTCAAATGATTTTTTCTCTTCTCTTTGCAGTTATCATTAGCTGACTTTCAGCTGCTGGTGTCAAAGGAGAGATCACTGTACAGTTGCCATGACCAGCCTTGTTAGCTCTTTGCTTACCTTTTTCTTCATCTCTGACTGGAGAAAAGGAACCCAGTTCAAAGAGGATGGTGCATGGTTCAGTATGGAGGCAGGAATAGTCCTCTGTGCAAACAGGTGAGAAGCAGACAAACAGTCAGGTAGACTGCAGCTGTATAGAAAAGGCTTTGCAGGTGGTTATAGTGATAATCAGCTCACCATGTATTAAGAGTGTCACGGTGTTGCACACACAAAAAAAAAAAAAAAAAAAGAAAAAGAAAAAGTTAAACATCCCTGGGATGTATAAACAGCAGCATTGTTTGTAGGACACATGAAATCATCTGTTAGTGCAACAATGTCTACGTTGCTGTACTATGACCAGCTCTGGGCACTACCCTCCAGGAAAGATATATAGCAGAGTCCAGAGGAATGTAGCAGAAGTGATTGGAGGGTGAGGAAATATGACTCATGGAGTTGTTTAGTCTACAGCAGCGATTTTTCAGTCTATGGTCTTCTGGTCTATTTTGAAATGGTCTGGGAGAGATGACTGAGAAAAGCAGGTTTCTGTATGCTATAGAGCTGTCTACAGATACAACATCTCTAAAAAACTGTGCACGTTCATGAGAACTTATTTAGCATCCAACACCAAAGTAAGAAATAGCAAAACAGTGTTATTGTGCAGAGAAGACTAAAAGAGGCCCATTGCCCAGTTTTTAAATGCATAAAATACTGCTCTAGGGAGGAAAGGAAGAAACTATTCTCTCAGATGGGCATGTAGGAGGTCAGCAGAGTAGATTTTAGCAGTGGAGGTGTAGGCAGCAAAGTCTTGTGAATAGTAGGATCACTAAGTGCTGGAATACATCATCTAGGCAGGATTAAGATTCCCAGCACGGGAATTTCAAAGAATAGGCTGGAGAAACATCTCTCTGTAATCATAAAGACAAAGCTGACCCCTTCTTGGCTCTCTCAGGGTCACCTTCCATCCCAATTCTTTATGATTCTGTAACTAACTAATGTTCATTTATGGCCTCTGCTATTTAATATACTCCTAAATGCTCTTGAGAGGGCAGTGAGCAATAATCAAATTGTCACCTAACTGCTCACTTCCTTTTCCAGATCAGTAAAAGTATATTGAGCAACACTAAGCTACTAATCCAGCCCCAAATGCTGACAAACTGCTAGGCTGACCTCCCCAAGTCTATTTTTCTACCATAGTAAGTCACAGGCTGTTGTGACAATTCCAAGAATTAAAATACAGTGGCATCAGATACTCTTTTTTATAGCATTTGCTTTGAGGCTATGAAAATCACAGTCTCAGAAATTTAATTGTTGAAAACTAGGACTATAAATAAAAGTTAGCTTAGATTCTCGGAAAGCAACCAGCCAACAGAAGATGAGGCTGGGAGAAAAAACACTAAATCTTTCAGAAAGCTTCATAAAGTTGGGGAGGCGTGTGTGTCAGAACTGCTTTTGATGCTAAGTTTTCACTCTTTTGCTGACAGCTGAATGTTTCTGAACATTATTCAGCCTCTCCTCTGATCTGTGCTGTCTTGAATTTTACAGCAGTGAGACAAAAGGTAATTCTAGGAACAGCAGGCTGAAACCTCAGCTGTGATTTTACTACTGTTGCTAAACAAAGGTTTGGAGCCCCTAAAAACATTCGCTGGGGCTTTAAAAAGAAAAACTGTACTTATTCTCAGCGTTATATTTATTTGTCATTGAGTAAAAATGTTTGAAAGCCAATAAAAGTCTTGTGCATAGTTTTGTTAGGGAGACAGTGCTTCTTACGGAGGATCTTACTGAGAGGTAGGAGATAGAGGCTGGAAGATGTGATGGACCTGGAAGTTGGTTTGAGGATGGAATATTTGAAGAGGATGAGACAAGCAAAGTGAAACATAGTTGCAGTTTGCATGGGGGGATTCAGAAGGACCTCCATAATTGCAGTGCAAGGGCAGGGGCCTTTCTTTTTAGCTATTTTATTCTATTCCACTTACAACCACTGCAGCTCATTTGAAGTTTTAAAAGCTTGATGTCTCCCAAATCCTTCACCTATGAGTCCAAAAGGCTTCTACAAGCCAAGGCACAGCTTGGAAGTGAGGCAGACATTTTGTCTCCAGCATTAGCTCCTGAATTAATGTCACAGAACTAGTCCAAATGAATCCCATCTCAGTGCAGACATCACCAGAGGCACATATGCATGCAGTAGACTGTCTTCTAACACTGAATTGTGGAGAGTGGATTTCTACTCCAGAGAGGTTCCTGAATATCTTTGTCCTGGACTTGTGGGGCAACATGATCAAAAGCAAAATTATTCCGTAAGCTTACTTATTGTTAAAATAGGCAAAAAGCAAACAGTGTTTTATGTCAGCTGCAAATCCTTTGGAGGGACTCTCTGCAGAAAGGCCTCACAGGGATTATAGCTCTGAGCAGGCTCACCCTTTTGCCCAAATTAGTAGAAGTCCTGCTGCAAGGTATCATCAGTAACTGAGACAGTTGACAGACAGCACTACCATTTCCTTATTGGCGAATTATTATGGGCATGTCAAGGATAAACTCTTTAGATTCRGTCAACAAACATGAGTGATATTAATCACTCCTATGAAATCAATGAACTTCTCTAAGTCTATTATTCAGAAGAAATCATCTGAAGACTTGCCCTGAGATAGTGAATCTCAGTAACCAGTTAAAGCACAATCAAATCCCACTGGCTGTCTTTGCTATTGAAGTTTTTCTTGTATTTCTTTTCCAGGAAAACATATCTCAAGCAATCAGGAGATTAACAGGAATATACTGAAGTAGCCAGAATATTAAAAAAAACACATTAAAATCATTAAAGGTGTCAGCTTGATTCATTGACAGTAGTTTAAAAGCTTTGCCCCACCCGTGGTGCAGAAGTCTCTGATATGCCGTTTTGCTGGAAGTTTGCTGAGTCTGACAGTTGTACTATGTGATATATGCTCTTATTTTCTGTTCTTCCTCCTGTCTGTATTGTTTGCGGAGAGGGTGTGATGAGTTCTGAGGGATGAAGAGATACACATGCACACATTTAGTTCGGAGGCTTTTTATGATCACTTCTTTTCAGAGAACCACAGAAGAAAACAAGCATAATTATTTTATACTTGCCTGGATTTGAAATGAGCTTTTGAGTTGTCCTCTGTATCCTTTCGATGACTCACTTGTTGGATGATTTCACTGAAATTTTCAGTAACTTCAGAATTTGTGGTCTGTTTCTTTCTTACAGAAACAATTTCTAGTTCCTTTTTCTTGAGTAGAGAAATTCTCTGACTAGGTTTCAATTTGATGAGGTGTCATTCTAGTATTTTTAGGATCTTACAGAAGTAGAAATTTTATCCCAGATAAACAGGAAGAACTTTTCTCTTCATATAGAAGTCACCCAGCATGAATATTGTCTTTTTAAATGAAATTAATTCTTGAGGAAAGTCTTGACAATTATTTTTAACAATCCCATCATCTTTTCTTCTTAACATCTTTCAGATCTTTCTGAGTTTTCTAAGTGCTGCCAGCTAAATAATTTCCCAATTCAGGTAAATATTTTATATTCAGGTGGTCATCATACTAATAATTGTTTTCCTAGTAGGTTTTCCATGCATCACATAAACCCTCCCACATTTACATGAACAAGTAAAAAAGAGGTAATTATTATGAATATTTGTATTAAGGTGAAAAAAAGACCCTGCACTAAATGTCTTCAAAGAATTTTATCATTGCAGCCAGCTAAGGAATAACCAAGACTTGTCAGAATCTTGAATCAGAAAGACGTAACAAACATCTGTGGAAAACTTTTCAGTCACCTACAGTTTTGAAATATTTTGGCATTCTAAAGTGCTTCTAGAAGAATGTACTTTGCACACAAAAAAGTGTCTTTTGCTCACACTTAAACTAGAATCTTTCTCAAGAAGACTATGGGCTTGTGTTTTTCTGACATAGATAATGTCTCTAATAATACCCTCATACCTCTTTGCTCCCAGTTAACAAGTCATGTAATACTTCTTGCATAATAGGATCTAACTGGAAAACATAAATATCTTACAAAGTTTTCTTTCCTTATGTAGATTTTGTGTCTATACTAAATCTGATGTCTTGTCTATGTAGGAGTTGCCTTCTTATAAAAAATACTTATTTTTTTCCTTCCTTTTATAAGCAATCATGTAAAGCAGATTTATAAATTGCATGGAAAGGTTATTTTATGACTTGTAACTGAGTCCAGGTGAATGTGTTAATCTTTTTTGTTTTATGTCTAAATTACTACACACACATCTCAGCAGCAAGGTAGCAATTAACTGAAAGCTTCCTAAACCACATCACAAGCCACACGTGGTCATCTGGGTTTCTTTGTATGCCCTAGTACAAAGTAGCTTCTATTCCTAGAGATTTCCAGACTCCAAAACATCCTGCCAATTGGCAGCTGCTGGGGTTTTAGCCTAGCTCGTTTGCCTGAAGATCTCCTGGGAGAGCCGCCTCCCCTCTGCAGGGGTAGACGAGAGGAGCTGTGCACCTCTCCCAGCAGCACCCAGGGTCTGCACACATCTCTGAGAGGTTTTCCTGGGCAGCAAAGCAGAGTCTCAGGAATGGCTGCCAGGGCCGGTGCTGGGAAACAGCTGAAGCTGGGACAAAGGCCGGACTCAGGAGACTCAGCAAGGGCAAGTCTCAACAGTGGAGACCTGGAAAGTGACAGGTCCCAGTAGGGCCTGGTGCCATGGAGGTGGGTGGTCTCGGAGACCCATACACTGGATAGTGAGTCATGCACGTCCATGTGGACCTGGAGGCAAAATGCTTTGGCTGCCCTGGAATGGCTGAGCAGTGGAGGAGGGCTCTTAGCATGAGAAACAGAGCCAGGAAGGCATTTCTATACATGGCTTGCTTAGACATTAAAGTTAGTTGCACAACATCTTGCCCTTTTGCAGGATGGGCAGAAAGAGGTTGGACTCAGTATGGAAAACAGCAAAGGAAAAAATTGGAGCTGCCCACGATTAGCTCACTATTTGAGAGAAATACCATCTCCTTGCTATCCTCCCCCACATTTCAGGCAGCCATGCTGTCTGGGTGGGTAGGGCTGAATTTTCTCCTCCAGGTTAATGACCAAAACTGTCTACTTTTGGACAACAGAGAGGAAGAAGGGCTTAAGCTCAGGAGCAGGGAGTTGTGGAAATGGTAGTGAAGGATATCCCACACTCACTGCTTGCAAATTTTGGGAAGATTGTGGGTAACTGGGAGGCAAAGCACACATCCATCTCATAAGGAACGGCACAGCAAACTGAGCTGTTTTGTGCTGAGTGGCCTGTTTCACCTGGAAGGTTTTGATGTCTGAAAGACAGGCCCTTCCTTGAAGGGCTCTGCTCCAGCAATGAGGGGCAAGGCAGGGAAGCTTTGATGCAGACTACATAATACTATCAGAGAAGAGGGATGCTCATGGGGCTCAAGTGGGGGGCTGATAACACTAGACTTGGCCCTACATGTTATCATGAACCTATTCCTTGGGTATTGATCTGCATTTTGGGTAGATCTCCCTCTTGAACCCCTTCAGACTGTTGCAGCAGCAGCCTGACATGATTGGTAAGCAACCCTGGACTACAGGTGTCCTTCAGCCCCCACAAAGAGGCAAATCATCATCCCCATTGATCCTAGTTTAGGATATATTGCCAACACATTCAGCAAGGAGTGCCCAGCTTGCTGTGCTGGACACCTGTGTTATGTAGCTGCTGCTGTGGGAAAACAGGTATCTGACTTGGATGATGCCTCGGTGGGACTGTGTTGGGGACTGAGGGGACTCCATCATTATTTCAATAACAAGTGCAGGGGTACAGCATGCCAGAGACTCATCTCAGCTGCATCCCAAGCGTGAGCCCCCCCGCATACCAGGGGCCCATCCCAGTCACCAGGCTGAGGTCCTGCTGACGCTTGGTGGACAGAGAGACAGTGAACCCAAGGGACTTGTTTTGGTGGTTTCCATGCAAGAAGCCTTGTCTGATGGTCCTGTCTTATCCCCCTCAATGCTGACCACAGAAACATCCCCTGGGGGAAGGAGCAAAGTACCCAAAAAAGAGAACTACTGGGAAAGTAAAACCTGACCTCTCTTTCTCCCAGCTGCGCTGCCAATGAATATGTAATGTGTTGGTTGGGTCCCTTCAGCATGAGGTAGCTGAGGACTGAGTAGTGTGGTGCCAGGGAGGGGGTGGGAGTGTGGAGACAGCACTGGGGCAGGCAAGGGTTACCCTATAAGAGCAGCCCCATCCTACCCACTGAACTGCTTGTAGCATATAATCCCCGGGGGATTAGTCAGGTAATCGGACAAGGTGTGATGGCAACTCCTTTCTTCTATGCTCCGCTTCCCTCATGCTCATGAGCTGTCCCTCAGCCACCTCAATGGCCCCCAGACGGATGCTGTCTCCTGAACACGCACATTTCTCCAGTTCCCAGCTGGCATCTCGTGCCTTGAGTTTGTACCAACTAAACACCAGGAGAAAGGTCTGTATCTTAAGCGGATCCTGACTTATGGAAATCATGATGCTTGAGTCCGTCCAGGTAAAGCTAATGTCTTTCCTATACAAAACCCTTACACACAAAGTATTGTTTTCACCTATATTTGCCAGCGGATTCCAGCCCCAGCCTGATCAGCACGTTGCAGAGTGAAATGATCACTTCCTGTGCCTTAGAGCCAGCTCTTCTGTCCCCTACCCCCAGCAGACAGAGATGATAGTTGCTCTTCTTTTTGCCTGGGCACCACAGCTTTTTAGTTTGTGAATAAGCTCACCCTATCCCCAATCCTTCCTTTTGTTGTTTTATATCTAGGTCCTCCTCTTTGATAGCAGAACTCTGATTTTCCTGCATTTCTTCTGATTTATTAATGTCCTTGCATCCTACCTGAGTCTGTTCTCCAAAGCTCTTCTAGACTCACTTGTGAGCATTCTCTTTTCCTGCCTGTGAGTCAGTAAAAATACAGATCAAGAGAGCATCCACGGCTGGTACCTCTGATATTCCATTTGAGATGCTCCCAAATTTGAGAGTGTGCTCTACATAAACATCTTTCTGAGTGCAGATTTTTAAACCAGAGCTGCAGCTGTGCTCAGTTGATTTTATATAAGGAATTCATGCAGGGAAGTGCCACGAACGGTATCCCATCTTCGGATTTCTCCCAGACCATGAGTTAATTTGACAGGAAATGAGATTGATTTGACGTGGTCCATCTTGGTTGCACCTATCACCTCATTATGTTCCCAGCACTTACAAATTGATTGTTTAATAAAGCAGCTTGAGGATCTTTCTGGGTGCAAAAGGTTACTTAACCAAGCTGGGATTCTCTGCGTTCTTCTGGGCCTGCTTTTTAAAGATAGAAATTGTGTTTACCCTTCACCAGTCCTATAGGAATACCAAGAGATCTCAGAGATAATTGCTAATGGACCTGAAGCTTCTCCAGCTGCTTCCTTAAGTACCCCTAGTTTATCAGACTCTGCCCACAGAGCTTTAGCTTGTGTTTTTCCTGTTCAGGACTCTTCTCCCACTCTTTATTAACATTTTCTGGTTTTGGTAGCTTGTCCCAGTTAACCTTTTCCTAAAGCCTGAAGCATGGCACTGGACATACCAGCTTTCATCCAGTCACCAGCTATTTGTTCTCTTTGCTTGTAAATAGTAGGCCTGCATTTCTCCATCTTCTGCTTATTTCTAATGTATTTCTACAACCTTTTTCTACAGAGACCTTAATAATAGTTTGTGACCCTTTTCAGGTACTGTAGCCTAGCTGAGTCTATCCTTGCCTGCCTGTCTTTTCCTCTGTATTTATCCTTAATTGTTTGACAACATTTGTAGTATAATTCCTTCTGATTCCCAGGTCACTAACCAGTGTCTGATGCAGTCACTGTAATTTCTTACTATACTTCCTACTTTTGCTGTGCATCAGAACAATTTACCTCTGTGTGTTTAATTAACGGCATGTTCATATGGTTGCAAGAGGATTAAGTTAACACATCATAAGAAATTATTGCCTGTCAGCTGAAACACAGTGACTGACTCTGTCCTTGTGTTTGAGCCTGTCCTGGTTGTGAAATTAAATGGGTTAGTTTAAACACCTCTGTGTCTGGATTAAGCAAACCCATTTTATCCTCATTTGCAATAGTCAATCCTCATTTGCATATAGTCAATCATCACATCAGCTTACTAGCCGTAATACCTTCCAGTGCATTAATTTATCTCTTGTAATGATGTGAACACATCTATAATGTCTTTTGGTAGCACATAGGTTCTCTTAACCTCGCATATTGATTAAGTCCCCCCCCCCATGTTAAATTCTCCAAGTATGCTAACTGCTCCTTTATGGAAACCCATTATCCATGTTTGAAATCCTCTCCTTGGACCCCTCTATCCTTATTCTACTACTGCCACTCAAGATCCAGAAGTACGAGTGTCCTGAAAAAGCTGGTAAAGGACAGCTCAATTTGATACATCTTTGGGGAAAAACAAAGGTTACCTTACCTTTTCTCCCATTGCCTCCTCCAACTTGCTGAACATCCAGAAGAGTTTCTACTGGATACCTTAAAAACAATTGTCGTTGCTGTTCCTTTTGATACAAAGAGCATTTTCTAGTGTAAAGATGTTGACCAGAGTCAGTATAAATCTCATAGATGAAGAAATTAGGAGATCACAGAATTGCAGAATGATTGCAGTTGGAAGGGACCTCTGGAGATCATCTAGTCTGACCTCTCTGCTCAAGCAGGGTCACCTAGAGCATGTTAGACAGGGTTCATAGAATTGGTAAGGTTGGAAGGGACCTCTGGAGATCATCTAGTCCAACTCTCAAGTGAGTGGCCCATATGGGGATTAAACCCATGACCTTGGCATTATTAGCACCACACTCTAACCAGCTAAGCCAAGGCATCCAGGTGGGCTTTGAATATCTCCAGTGAAGGAGACTGCACCACCTCTATGGGCAACCTGTTCCAGTGCTCTGTCATCCTCACAGTAAAGAAGGTCTTCCTTATAATGAGGTGGAACTTCATGTGTTTCAGTCTGTGCCTGTTGTCTCTTGTCCTGTTATGTAGCTCTGGAAAGAGATTGGCCCCATTCCCTTGATACCTCCCCTTGACACCCTCCCTTAAGGTATTTGTAGACATTGATAAGATCCCCTCTCAGTCTTCTATTCCCCAGGCTAAACAGGTCCAGCTCTCGCAGCTGTTCCTCATAGGGCAGATGCTCCAGCCCTCTGATCAGCCCTACGCTGGACTCTCTCCAGTAGCTCCATGTCTCTCTTGTACTGGGGAGCCCAGAACTGGATGCAGTACTCCAGATGTGGCCCCATCAGGGCTGAGCAGAGGGGCAGGATCACCTCCCTTGACCTACAGTCAACACTCTTCCTAATGCACCCCTGGATACCATTGGCCTTCCTGGCCACAAAAGCACGTTGCTGGCTCCTAGTCAACTTGTCTGCCAGCACTCCCAGGTCTTTTCTGCAGAGCTGCTCTCTAGAAGGCCAGACCCCAGCTTATACTGATGCCTAAGGTTATTTCTCCCTAGGTGCAGGACCCTGCACTTGTCCTTGTTGAACCTCATGAGATTTCTTTCTGCCCAACTCTCCAGCATGTCCAGGTCTCTATGAATGGCAGCACAGCCCTCTGGTGTATCAGCCTCTCCTTCCAGTTTTGTATCATCAGCAGACTTGCTGAGGATGCACTCCATCCCTTCATCCAGCTCGTTGATGAATGAGTTGAACAGGATGGGACTCAGTACTGAGCCCTGGGGAACTCCGCTTGCTACAGGCCTCCAACTAGACTCTGCACCACAGATGACAACCCTCTGAGCTCTGCCTTTCAGCTAGTTCTAAATCCTCCTCACAGTCCACTCATCTAACCCACACTTACTGAGCTTACCTAGGAAGATGTTATGGGAGACAGTGTCGAAAACCTTGCTGAAGTCAAGGTAGACAACATCCACTGCTCTGCCCTCATCTACTCAGCCAGTCATGCCATCATAAAAGGCTATCAGATTGGTTAAGCATGATTTCTCCTTGGTGAATGCAGGCTGACTACTCCTGATCACCTTCYTTTCCTCCATATGTCTGGAGATGRCATCCAGAATGAGCTGTTCCATCACCTCTTCCAGGGATGGAGGTGAGACTGACTGACCTATAGTTTCCTGGGTCCTCCTTCTTGCCCTTCGTGAAGACTGGAGTGACATTGGTTTTATTCCAGTCCTCAGGCACCTCTCCAGTTCTCCATGACCTTTCAAAGATGATTGAGAGTGGCCTAGCAACAGCATCTGCCAGATCCCTCAGTACTCATGGGTGCATCTCACCAGGGCTCATGGATTTGTGGACGTCAGGTTTGCCTAAATGATCTCTAGCCTTATCCTCCTCGACCAAAAGAAAATCTTCCTTTCTCCAGACTTTCTCTCTCATCTCCAGGCTCTGGGATTTCCGAGGGCTGCCCTTAGCAGTGAAGACTGAAGCAAAGAAGGCATTCAATAATTCTGCTTTCTCTGTATCCTTTGTCACCAGGGCCCCCGCCCCATTCAGTAGCAGACCCACATTTTCCCCAGTCTTCCTCTTGCTACTGATGTATTTAAAGAATCCCTTCTTGTTGTTCTTGACATCCTTTGCCAGATTTAATTCCAAATGGGCCTCAGCCTTCCTTGTCACATCTCTACATACTCTGACAACATTCTTATAATCCTCCCAAGCGGGCTGTCCCCTCTTCCACATCCTGTGTACTTTCCTCTTCTGTTTGGGTTTTGCCAGGAGCTCCTTGTCTGATAGATGATAAGAAATGAGGATGAAGTGGCCTCRTCTTGGTAAAGCAATGCAGGTATTTGTTTTCTTTTCCTTTCCTGCTTTTATCCTATATTTACCTTACACCTTCCACTGTGGCAGGTGACTGAGCTACATTAGGGATCTATGCCACAAGTAGTTCAGATATTTACATGCTCCCAACCCATCTAAGAGTTTAGAAAAATCTGAGGGTGCCATTAGCTAAAATATGGCTATATTTGATCTGCTCTGGTGAGCAGATCTGAGTTGGGGAATGCAGAAACATTAAAAGTAAGTTCATTATTATGACTGAATCTGATGAGACCTTGTTTATGGAATGGTCCCCCTGCAAGGCTGGTTAGGGGGATTAGCTTCTCTAGAATGAAGTGAGGTCAGACATTTGGCAAACATAGTGATGGGGAAGGAGATAGATACAAGCTGGGGTGTGAGAGAGTGTAAGTAGTAAATATAGGAGCCAGGACAAATGAGACAATAGATGCAGACAGGGTGGAGTTGCTCAGATGGAAACCTATCTTCTCTTAGCTCAAGAAGCATAAACAGGAAGATGCGGTGATTAATTATTTATTTATTTTTACTCCTTGTTCGACAGTGAGAGATAGATTTTAAGCCTACAATTTTTTTTTTTTTTTTTACTCTGCATTCATTGGGGGACTAGACAAATTCCTGCTCTAATGATCCCTGCCTTAATCTCAGGATCCACACTTTGGAGTTGTGGTATTTATGGCCACTGGCACGTCTGCTCTCAAGACCTTCAAGCAAAAGAGACAGAAGAGAATCAGATTCTAGACCTAGAATAAGGAACAACACCTACCTTTCAAGCTGTTTATTTCCCTTAGCACAGCTTAGTCCTGTTTATACTAAAGCCATTAAAGTTTTTAGAGCTTATGTTGTAACATGACCATGACCTAGCCATTCATGGCTAGAAAATAGACCACGCAGGAAGCTTTAAGAGTAAATTATGGTTATTAAGACCTACATTTTCTATCAAAAATAATTAAAAATGCTCAGCATGAAGGCAAGTAGCTGAATTTTCATAGAAACAGAACTCAGCAATGTGGGGCCCTTTTGGAGATCTGGGCCCAGGTATGGTTAGCAAGGCCTTAAAAATTGATTCTTTGAGATATTTTGAAAATACGCATTTCCAAGAGTTTGAGGGATGGGAACAAAAAGGGCTGTAGCCATGTAAAATAATATTCCTAAGCAACCAAGCTATCTTTAGTTTTGTCTGTCATCTCTGAATGTTTGAGTTCATCGTGTTTGAGATGTACAATGGGATCATGACAGTGCAAGAGACTTAACAGAACCTCAACAGGACTATGTGAGGATGGAGGCTTGATAGCTGCAGAGCAATAAAGAAGAAGATTGCTCATAAAAGTGATGTTGCAAACAAGAGCAAAGAGTGTTCCTGAAAGCACCGCAGCAACCAGCAGAATATAAAGCTTAACATCTGTGATGTTCAGGCTGCAAAAACTGACTCCATTACAGCTAGACATCACCGGAGAGCAATTTATGGAGAAGAGAATGGGCACAATGGATGGAAAAGGTATGAACGTGGCAGTTCAGGTGTCAGACAAAAGGCATTTGAATACCTGACTTCTGACTAGCTGTGGGCAAGTACTTTCATCTACAGCATAAGAAGGAGACTTCCACGTCAGACTGAGATTTTCCAGACTGATCATATCTCACAGGCACTTGAGAGTTAAATGGATTTCCTTAGGTTAGATGCATTATCAGAGGTAGGAATAGAAATGAGCTAGATCCTGACACCGGAATTTGAAAGGAGACATCATTATGTCTGTAGCAGAGGACAATGATGATTTCCTGATCTGCACAATTCCTTCTGTGGAAGCTGCACAATTTCTACAATTCTTTCCTGGGGAGTCATGCAGATGTCACAAAGCAGGGGACAAAACAGTATATCTGATGGTCATGTTGACTTTGGGTCTCCACCTTGGCTAAGGGTGAATGAGATAGAGGATGGCTCAGAGGCAGAATGTTGCACTGAAAGTGGCATTACCATCTCCAGACCACAACACCTGGGCTCTTGGTAGTCCTCTGGCCTATTCTGTAGCTGACACTGGGAGGAGGTCTTTGAATCACTATATTGTTTAGATTAGGCCTGTTTGCTTTTGGGGCTTGGACAGGAGAGAAGACCTTCAGCTCTGAAGGCCATATGGGCCCCTGGCCAGAAGCCCTGTGACTTAGGTCCTGCTGATATCTCTCTCTGTGACGAACACTGTTGACAATGACTTCTGTATACTCTTTGGCACCAGCTGTACATCTGTTCCATGGCACATCAGCTGCTCCATCTTTCACCTTGCCAAGCAGTATCACCTTGGAAAACTCTCTTGGCCTAGTACATTGCAATCACTTGTATTAACTAACAAGCCCTGAAAGCAAATGGGCCTGGAACTGTGGATCTTGAATGTAAAGGTCAAAATCACATCTGCTTTCCTAAGGACCTTCTTTGGAAAGTTTGTCACAGCTCCCCTTGGGTACTTCTCTGGGTGTGCGAGTAGGAGAGCTATTCAGGCCACAGGCAYACCTGACTCTGAACTGACCTGCAGAGGAAGTCACTACAGTTCAGATGCACTTGGTGCTCAGTGCTGTAGCTGGGCAGGAGCCACAGCCACAAGGTTCCAGGTGGCTCTTTCACGCCCTCAGAGGGAAGAAAATTTTACATGTCCGTGTAAATGCTAGGCTGCAATTTGAGATATTTAGGGATGCTGGAAAGCCTAAGGGATTAGGTAGGTCCTCTGAGSTTAGACAGTAACTTGGAGATACCTGTAAAATGCTTGAACACCTTTGTACTGTGTAGTGCTTCTTCATCTGTGACATGAATTCACGTAACCCAATCTGTGCTTTCCTCCGTGAAACTCTAGGACCAGCCTCACCCTTTCCTGAACACTTCAGTGTTCCCACCGCTTTCCACTCCTCCTCTTCCCAGCACTCCTTGCAAAACCCAACTCCTTTTGGTCCAGCAGGCTGAGGCCTTCATCCCTCCTCTGAGTCTTCACTGAACTGCATCAAGCTCAATGTTCCTCATCCCTTTCCAGGGTCCTCCCTAAATGTACCTACCAGAGTTTGCCCAGATTTGTCTCTTTTTCAATAAAGAGTGATCCTTTTTGCCCCATCAACACTGCCAGCCTTAAACACCCATTAATTAGAGCATATAACCTGTATGCTCCTTGTTTGTGGAATACCCAGCCTGCTCTAGTCCATAGACCACTAACTGGTTAAAAGTCTAACTCAAAACTCATTTCTATCATCATGTGAGCACTTGTCAGTTCATACTAATAACATAATACTCAGTTCAGTTTCCTCTCCATCTGTCTGCTTATTGAATTCTCCATTCCTAGATGTTGTTCTCTCTCTTTTTCTCCTGCCCCTCATATATGGGGCATAATCTTTGAACATGAGGTTTTCAAGCGTACTATGAGGAGAGCCTACGTTTACAACACCATTATAGTCATGCATAGCAATTTATTACAGCCTAGACTATTGTAATTTTCTGAGGCCTGTGGCCTTTCTCTCATGACCACAATTTTCAAACATATGAATTGTTGCTGGGCATCCATTTTCCTGACTAACAATTCAGCAAGATAAATGTTTCCTCATCTTCATGTATTTTCAGGATGCAGGGCTTTTACCTAAGTTCGGCCTAATACTGCCTTGGCCCTGGGGTGTGAGGAGCCTTCACACATGCACATACATACACACACACACATGTGTGTGTGTGTCACTGTGCAGGATTAACTGGACTCTATATCTCTATCGTTATTAGCCATCACCTCCTTCTGTGTCATGGCTGAGGCAGATAAACAGAGGGTATTGCTACTGGCTTCGTAAATAAGTAAATAGTAATTAATATTTTGCAATCTCATGACTCCTTGAATTGGAAGATCAGAAAGCACTTCATTAACATTAATTAGTCATCATCACATAGCCTACATGAGGTAGATAAGGTTTTATTGTGCAGAAAGGGAAACTGAGGCAGAATGGGATTCCAGGATCAGGCTGGCTGAACACTTGGCAGAGGGGGCTGCTGTGCTTAGGCACCTCTTAAGTCCTGCTGCATTCCCATTTTGAAGCAACCAGAGGCAAATCTGGGGTTAAAATCTGGAGGGCAAAATCCTGGTCCCTGTAGAGACCAGGGCAGAGCTCCCACGGAGTCAACAAAGGCCTCAGTTGTACCCAGCTTGATACTGTCTCTCTGTGCTGTGGTAGTACAAGCCATCACTATACAGCCTTCCTCTTTAGCTACTGTTTGGTACTTTGCAAATCACTTAGACCCCAGTCCAGTAGGTAAAGCAAGCATGTAACAGAACCAAAATACCAATACGAATCTGGGCCTTGGCTGGGTCTGGCCCAATATCTTAGAGTAGATTTTTCAATTGTCTAGAGATAACATTTGTCAAATCATCCAAATGACCTGGGAGCCAAAGTCCTTCTTGCAAAAGTGCATAATGGCTAGCTGAAGGACCAGATACACATCAAGGGCAACTCAGAGACACCTAGGTTTGGATAACTGAGTTGTTCCCCTGGTGTCCAGCTTAACAACCAGTATTGTCTGTGCATGTCTGATATGTGATTCAGAATATCTAAGGAGTCTGCTCTCTAGGGTATCCTACCTCAAACACTGAGGAAGGTAGTGTGTGTGAATGCCCTCTGAAAGGTCTCTGAGGTTCTCTGCATTAGGAGTCTAAGCACTTTGTTAGGTCTAGCTCTTGTCTGGGTTTTTAGCTTTCCACTGAAATACTGCTTCTTTTCTGGGCCAAAGTCATTTAGGAGCTTTGGGAAAGGTCTCTCTCTGCCTGCTGACGCTACATCTGTGCATGAGGAACAGGGTCACAGTAGGCCCTCCAGCTCCCTCCAGAGCTGTCCTCTCCCATCATCATCCCTAAAGCCCATTGTGCTGGGTCTCCCCTCCAGAATCAGTCTCACTCTGGTGTAAGCTCCAATGAAATCAGTATCACTGGGAGGATTTACACCAAGCCAGATTTCAGTTCTCCAAGCTTGTCAGTCTAGGTCCTGATTTCCTTTAATGCCAACTAATCGGAAGTCATTACTTGCTTGCATGTATATCTTGCCCAATAAAAGGAGGTCTGCATGCAGATGATGTAATAAGGTCAGGGACAGCTGAGTGCCCCCACACATCRTAGCTGAGCATTCACAGGAAGTGGGTGGATCTGCTTTTCTCGCCAGAAACTCCTGTACATCTTGTTGAGCTCTGCCAGAGACAGGCATATGCCAGGGAATCTGACTGCTGTGGGCAGACACTGTCTTCTTCTCCAGGGTTTAATCTTGCTGTCCTGTGATTTATCTGATTGTTCTCCCCCAAGAGGATTGAACCTGCAGCTCTTTATCTTAATGGTCTCACTGTCAGCATCCAATGCTAGATGTCAGTGCAAGCTGGCCTTGAACATGCAGCATTAGTGCTAAGTCCTCTGAAAAAAAGGACAATATCAGGGACACGTGGTGGTGGGGGACAATAGGAGGACCTACAACATGTTTTCTATCCCAGCTGGCTCACACAGCCCAAGTGGTGAAGGGAGCTGAATAAGTGACTCCAACTGGAGGATGTTGACCACCCTGAGAAAGACAAGGTCATCTTGGGCCTTTGGAGCACAACTACATGGAGACATACAAGGAGCAATAGAGTCTGCTCCTCATTGGAGCTCTCAGAGATTGTATCTTCATGTGTAAACTCAAAGGCTGCACATCAAGGTTATGTGGGTGAACTTCAGGATGAAGTAAGGCTGCAATGCAGGGCTGGACTTCGAAAACTTAGTGAGTTTCTTTTAATGAATGTTCCTGGAGTAATTTGCTGTGTTTAAAAACAAACAAACAAACTCCAAYAGATCAAAACTCAGTGCTTGCTTGATCCTAATGATTCACCCATCCCTCTCCCTGCAACTCAAGTGAAGGGAGCCCAGAAGGATGGTTCATTGGAAAGTCCAGGTCTTGTTATGAAATGGGGTTGAAATACATTTTACCTAATGTCTTGAATATTTGCTGACAGCAGAGGTAATGTGAGACTCACGGGTCTCTTAGAGTTCAGCAGCAGAGCATATTGTGGTTTGACACATGCTCATTCCCCTAGATTTTTTCCTTTTTAGCCCATCTCCTCCTGTCTTTTCCATTTTTTTCCTCCTCCATGTCTCCCTGCCAAACTCAAGGCTTTCAGCCCTTTAAGCCCTAAACAGTGTCTGTTCCCCTCTCCTTCTCCTTCCTGCAGATACTCCTACTTCTCCCTTTCTTAATCTCCTACCTTTTGTCTGCTGAGTTTCAACTCCCTGCTCCTTCCTTAAAATACCTTTCCACACAGCTTGCTGGGACTAGTCCTTAYTGTGGTTTGACACATGCTCATTCCCCTAGATTTTTTCCTTTTTAGCCCATCTCCTCCTGTCTTTCCCATTTTTTCAGACGCTTCTTCCTGCGTCTCCTTATTAGCTGCACTCATCTCCCCCTGCCCCTTGTTGCAAATGCTGCCTTCCCAGTTCCAGCTCTCCCCACATCCCTCCCACGCTTCCTCCCTTCTTTTCTATTTCCACAGCYTCCACTGGCTGTCAGTCCCTGTTGCCTGGTCTGGCCACTTCTGGATCCYACCACTTTCTCATCTGTCTTGGTTTCTCTCCAAGGAACCATGAGTTGGTCTCTCCAAGGAAGGCTCTCCCTAGCATTCTCCTGCTATGTCCCAACCCACATCCCTTTCCTTTCTCCTTTCTTGCCTACTATTCCCCTTTTACTCTCAGAGTTTCTCTCCTCCTTCCTGGCCCCATCACCACTAGTGTCCATTTCCCAGTGTACATGTCCCTCTTCCCCAGTCTGACTTTTTTCCTTTCATTTTTCCACCTTCCTCCTAGATACCAACAGGGATTTTGTGGAGAAGAGCACAGGAAAGTGAGGTTTTCAGTCCCTGGATTTCATGCTTTGTGCTATCTTCTGCCATATAGCCATCAGGAACCACCTTGAACCTGAGGGAACGGATCCATTTTCTCTGTGGGGATGGGGTGTGGGTGGCTTTGTTCTGCTCTAGGAGCTGTGGATATTTTCAGAAGAAGTTAATGAGTTTAAAGGTTCCAGGGGACTCATGTCAACAAAGATCTACCAACTCTCCTCTAAGGACCCTGGGACAGAGGGATAGCATAGTGGTTACAACATCTGTTTTACATGCTGAAGATCCTGGGTTCAAGCCCCAGTGGAAACAGCACCAGGAAATCTTCAGGAGGTTGGACAAGATGATCTCCAGAGGTCCCTTCTAACCTTACTGATTCTATGCATTTTGAGCTGTAACTAGACTGTGCTGAGGAAGGATTTTCACTTGTTGCGAAAAGCATTTACCTACATCTCTGATTCACAATCATATTTCAAGTCTCAAATTCAAGGCAGGGCAACCAGGCCATTTACAAGTATATTTTTAACAYGGGCGAAAGCATAAATTTGTTACTTGCCGTGTTCTGGAAGTGGYTGAAATTGTCTTAGCAGACAGAGGTGTACATATATGCTTGGAGCAGATGAATGTTCAGCTACCAACAGTGAATATTTGACAATGCTACAGGTAAGACTCAGAGCAGAGTAACAGGCTGTGCTGGCAACTGTACTGGTAACACAGTGTGGAAGCGGTTGCACAGGCAGATGTTTGGGCCTCACATGCAAAAAGGCTCTTGATCCCTTTTCTCAGACAGTGCTTGCTCAGCAACAGGTCCCTCTCCTGCCCTGTGACAGCCAGGCTATCCCCATGGCACGTGAGCACCCGGTGCCTCCCACTGCCACCCTTGCATTGTGGACACAGCTCATCTCCTGCAGCCCTGCATAGGATACTCACCTTTCCCCTGCTCTGTGCTGGACATTGCTTGCTCCTGCCCTGTGTTGGGCATTGGTTGTGTCTTGTGGAGTGTGTGTGGGTGTGTTTGAGTGACTGCATCCTGTAGATGTGGGTAGTCTTGCTGTATCTGATGGCACACACAGGGTGCAAAGAGGGGGAAGCAAAGATGAGTGGAAGATGAATGTAGGTGCCTGAAACGCAGGATAAGGAGTAAAATCAGCTAGACCTGCTGGGGCGGTTGAAATTCTTGTTTTGGGCTTGGATGAGTGTTTAAAAACATTTCTCATACGCTTGTGGGAGTGGGGAAGTGTCTCTCATTTCAAGGCACTGCCTTGCAAATGCGTCCTGACCTTCAAGCAGGGCAACCTGGGGTTGTCCTTGCCCTGTGCTCAGGCAGTGCATGTCCTGCGGCTCAGGAGGTTGCTCCACACAATCCAGCTCCACAGTCAGCAAGAGATGACTCGTCTCTGGCCTCTGCGATTATATAAGGGAGGGGAGACAGATTTTCCAGTCGTAAAGGTGTTGCAAAATTAATTATTCTGGCTTGGCTATGGATCCCTGGAGCTCAAGGGTGTCACACACATGACTGTTGCAGCAAAAGGGTAGGAGCAGCCCTGCTGAGCCTTGGGCTAGCAAATCACTTCTGCTTGCGTGTCTCTCTTTCCACCGAAGTGTATATTCCTTTCAGAGGGGGGACATGACAGAGCATGCTCTGGTGCAACAGTATCCACAGCGAATGGAGAACTAGAAAAATCCTCTGGCTGCTTGCCCTTGCTTCCTCGCTCTCTGTCAGGAGACACCTCTCGTTTCAGCGAGGCACCTCTCTGCTGATCACACTCATCTGCTTGCCAGCAGCTCCTCTCCTACAGGGCTATCCAGCTTTGCTCTGAGGAAAGGCAAACCCCTGTGCCTGGGCTTCCCATTTGACCTTGTCTGGTTCAAAGCTAAAGACCATTTGGTTTGATGTGCCTTTCTCTAGGAAATTAAATACCATGTATTTTCTCCTGACAGTGATGTTTGTACCCAGTAATCAAGCTGCCTTTCCATCTTCTTTTGGAAAGGCTGAACATGTTGAGCTCTCTTGAGTTTCTTCCCACAAACAGAATTTACTTCAGAGCTCAGGTGTTTTACCTGGTTCTTTCACCACCATTTTTACCTTTTAAAAATCCTTATAGAAAATGTAGCACCCAAAACCCACAGCCCTATATGAACCCCAGCCTGTCAGAGCTGTGTGCAGATACTCTGTATCAATCACATTGATCTGCCATCATGTGAGGTTCTTTGTCCCTCCTCTCTGAAATATCCAGCAAATTTCCAACTAGTGGAGGTCTACTATATAAACGATGTTGTCAAGAAGCTCAGACATTGCAGTGACAGCCTTCTCGCTGCCACAGCATTTCAAGAGCTGGTCCAGAAGGCCAGACAAGCTTGGCACAGGTAGCCCTTGAAATTACATACCAATGCCTTTGGTTGACCTGAAGAAGGGATAGCAATGAGTTAGGACTGGGATGCCAGAAGAACCTGAATGCTATTATTTGTGGAAATCCTGGTGGTAAAAAGAGCATTTGATGCACTTGCAGACTGCTGGGCAGGTCTCTTTGAACTCTATTGCAGATTAMGTCTGTAGCGAGGGAAACTGAGCTTTGGTACACACATAGTGTCTTTGCTTTCTTGTATCTTCCTTCTTATAAAAGGAAGCARCTACCTACAGTCTAGTCCTACCACTGACAAGTACTCTTCTATACGCTAGAGTAGAACTTGAAAATGCCTTAAGCCAGCTAGAGTGCTGCTTAGAGGTGGACACCACAGAGCGCAAGCAGGGAAGTTTTTTAGGCTCCAAATTATCTGCTGATGAAAACTGAAGACACTCCAGTTTACACATGTGGAGGATTTAGCCCARCGTTTCATGTTATATAAGTTAACCATAATCTTTAGGTGTTGGTTGGTTTGGAGCATATCCATTGAATGATGCATTGTCCTAGGAATGGCATGGAGGGGGAAGTTGCCTGTTTACCAAGCGGCAAAAAAAGAAGTGACGAAAGAAAGCGCACTGACCTGAGTTCCAAAGCTTCAGTGGCTGCAGGGAATAATTACAGATATGATCACTTACTGTGGAGGTCCAGGAGCAGGTTTAGAGTTTCATGGCCCAGAGTCATCCTCAGGGCACTGCACATTCCAGAAATGTCTCTGCAGCACCTTACAGTAAATGGTAAAAAGCAGAAAATGATCAGTGCTAGTGTCAAGGGAGCAGCTTTCTTCCCCAGCCTTTGCTGAAACTCCCTTTCACTGAGTAAAAATTAATTCCCTTCTAGATACCAGCTCTCAAGAAAAGTTACCAGAAATTGGCCCCATTTCCCAGGCTACCATCAGCTTGCTCTGGTCCAACTTGGAGTAACCCATTGGGTTTTTCAGCTTGAGTATATGTCTGCATTTTCCTCCTGGGACACAGCTGGTGTAAAGATATGGTGCCTCCTCTAGGACATGCCCCCAACTTGTGTGCATGGGGTGTGAGACAGATTGCTGATTTTCCTGCCTCTCACATACACCTTTGCTCTCTTGGAGGAGCAGGAAGCTTCCTATAGAGGATAACAACACCCCTCAGTTCAGATTTCTGGTAATTTCTTTGGCAGCAGCTGGAACCAATTCTTTATGGTATATCCTTCAGGAAGACATCCCACAAAATACTGGCATGTCTTATTCCTTTACTGTGGTCCGTATCAGGCTATCTTATTGGGCTTTCTCTGCCCATCCACCCTTCCCTTGCTGCCTCCCAACTGCAGTAGGCCAGGAAGAGGGATGAATGAGTGGTGTGTCAGTCATGCCAACCCCACTCCCTCCCTTTGCACATCATCATTTCTGCCAGCTGAGTATATTCATTGTGGGAGGGATGGGAGAGCATGTATGGAGCTGGGGCTGGTGCCTCTTCATAACAATTTTGCAAGGCTGAACGGATGCCCCAGATGGATTCATGCAATCAGTGCTCCCCAAGCCACAAGCAAGATGAGTGTAAGTGATCTTATCTCACTGTTCAGTAAAAGGTATACAAGTTGCTGACTCCTGTTGCCCAACTCAAATCTGATTCAGGTCTCTGTGGGCTTCCTGAAAGATGTACCAGCAGGAAGGGGTGGGTGTGATGTCTGAAYAGCGGGCTTGGAAAACTGGAGGAGACACAAGACCCTTATTCTACGCCTCTTAGTTGAGGCTGGGGGTTGACTGGAGCCTGGAGTTTAAGAATGGGTACATCTTTGCACAAGCTAATCGGCAAAGCAAGAGAGACCCTGCCTGTCCCTGGAGGAATGGAAAGTTCCTGCATGGGAAACCCCAGCCACCCATGACAGACTTTCACTGATAGATTTTTCTGGGAAGTGGCTTCCAAAACAGTTTGTGTGGCCAGACACCAGTTCTCGCTAGTGCTGTAGATGTGGTTTTCTGGTACCTTGGCAGCATTGCCTCCCTCCTACCACCTCCTAAAATATATAGTGCAGCAAGGCATCTGTGATGGTGAGACCTAGGGCAGCTCCCAGCCCAGGGTAGGGCAATCACCCCTCTTCTGTGTGGTCTTTGAACCCCATGCCTTGTTGTTGCTTTTGTCACTTTCTTGTTCCTTCATTTCCAATCTGTAAGTGAACAGGAGATGAAGGGGAGGGGACTCCACTATTGAGATTTTTCAGGGAATATTGGAGGCAGGAGCTAGAACGCTGCCAGAATGGCAGGAGATGCACCCTCTGCATCCCAGGATGGAGAGATGAGGCTGCTCTGTGAGCAGAAGGAGAAGATCCCCTCTCTGTCCCTTCAACACACTCTATTTGCCTCCACCTGATGCCCTGCAAGGTGCTGCTTTCCTGGTGCCCTGCTTGTCCTGCCCTCATCGGAGTGGCCTGGAGGCTCCCTGCCTGTGCAGTGGGCAAAGAGGTTTATGACCCCAGGGAGGGGTGATTGGAGCTGAGAGCTGCTGGCAAACCCTCCTGCTGGATGCAAAAGCACCAGTGACTCACAAGAAGCTGTCTGCTGGTGGGTCTTGGCAGCAACAGGATGGGACAGGAGTGTTTCTGATCTCCCCATCCTGCCTGCACTCCATGTTTAGGGGAGCAGTGAGGCTCCTGTGGCCTCTGGGCTGGCTTCTCTGCACATCCTGTTGTGCCCTTGAATGTCTACCTTTCAGCCAGGRCTGCTACCTGATCTCTAAACTGAGATTAGTGGAGTGGTGTGTGTTTGGGTGGCTGGAGAGGGCAGATCTGTTTGGGATCCCAAGAGCTGSAGAGGAGACAGCTTGGAGGACTCTGAGGATCTGGTCAGAGGACTGACAAGCAGCTTTGATTTGACAATAAAGGTAAAACCCACCTTCACCTTGGATCATGAGGTAAACTAGGTCTTGGATTTGCTGTGTSCACGCATGGAAACTAACAGATGTATTCTTGGGCACAGAATTAGTCACATTTCAGTGCTTCTGGTTTAGGACTGAAATTCTGAATATCTGCTAAATTCTATTTTGGCCTCRACACTTCTTGACTCTCTTTAGGGCTTTCAGGCAGCGTTTCAGGCAGGGGTCTCTTGAGCAGGCCAAGGAAAAGAGGCCAGGACATTTTTCTAAGGAAATGTTGGCTCTTCACCCTAAGGACGTTCCAGGTAAACTGCAGAGTCAGTCTAGCCCCAACATATCTCCATGCGAGAGGAGAGATGGACAGACAGTGGCTTTCATAAGAAAAGCAGCATTCAAACTCTAGAGGCTGAAGCCTCTAGATCCAGTTAAAAAAGCTATGGTCTCAAACTACTTGGTGTCCCATGCTTGTTGWTGTCTCTCTGTATAGAAGCTGCCACATAAAGGACATTTTCCCTCTCTCTGGAAGACAGACACCCCTGGTGAAGTGAGAAGTGTGTGTTTATTGCATCYGCTGAACAGCTCAGCTCTGCTGTTTATAGCCCTGTTACTTCCACAAACAAGTATTCTCGTGAGGTGGCTTGTCCATGCCAAATACCTCTTGCATTATGGAATTTCAGAAATGCTCATTACAATGCAGTTCCTTAATGCCTGTTTGCTTAAGGATGATGTTTTGTACGTAAGCTATCTGAGAAAAAAAAAAAAAGAAAGAAAGAAAGAAAGAAAAAGGAAAAGAAAGAGGCCAGGATGCAAATTCCCCCAAGATTCAGGCCCAGGCAAAGCAGCTGTAGGACTGAATGTCCCAAAGAGCACGGCAGACAGTTCTTATTTGTGACAAATGTAGGTAAGCACACTTAGCATTTACAGAGGTGGATTTAGGGAGCATCCTGGTGAACTGGTGGTTAAAGCCCTTAGACAGCCCTGAAGCCATAAGTGATAGACAGTGTAGTTTACTCCAAGAGTACTTTTACAGTTCAGAAGCCTTCTTCTCTTCTCCAGTGGTGCAGGTTAGCAGATATTCACTTGCAGGCACCATATGAGAACAAGCAAGACTTGGGGATGTAGAATTGGATCAGGGTACAGAGAATGGAGAAAAAAAGTAACTACTTCAGGAAAACCTCATGCATCCTGTTTGGAAGYTACCCTGTTTTAGGTTTAACTCGCTGGTACTTTCTGCCCCTGCATCCCCCATGAGAAAAGAAAATATCTATGGAACATCCATGCTTTTATGATTTCTAATCTCCAGCCTAAAATTATCTGTGGTTGRTTTATCCCTATTTGCAGTTATGTAAAACTGCAAACAGTTCTTTTCCTTTCTGATTGACTTACTAACAACTTTATTTCCTCTCTTGGCTTCAGGTCTGCTGCATTACCTTATTTAAGTACTTTTAGCCCATACTTGAATAGATGGACTCTATTCATCTCCTTGTCCRTTTGGTATTTCTTTGCACCATTTTCTCTTCCACTTTTGTTTTGTCTTCCTTCAGCACAGGTGACCTGAACTACATGTGTTATTGCAGAAAGAGCCCCTACTGCAAGTTATAGAAAGGTATTAAGGTTTATCTGCTCTTATTGGGAAYGCTTCACCCCATCTATGGTACAAATACCTTTGCTTTTYCCAGGTTTGCAACTCCTCAGAGACATCTAGGRGTTACACTGACTATGTGTTGCTGTCTSCATCTTGGCTCATTTTTTTTAGTTTTSCTTTACAGTCAATGAAGAGAAACAGACACTTCTAAAATGARGACATAGAAGAGACATCTAAAATGACATCTAAATGCATTGTGTTCTTAAAGTGATTGCTTCTCTCCCTGGGGACATCTGTGCTGGGATATCTGTGCTGAGACTACCTGGGRTTAGGTGCGAGAGCTGCACACTCCSCATTCCCGGAGACATCCTYACCTGGTAGGAAAAGTTCTCCTCATTGCTCCTGACTCAAACTTTGGGCTAGCTGAGTATCATACCATTTCTGTGTCTTCTGGCTTCAAGGTCTTTGAACTTTCCTGCTGTGGTGCTCTATAACAGTAGTATCTCAAAGCCATGACCGACTCTGCAGGTCTCAGTGGAATGACTGTCTACATAAAGCAGTTTATGGGAAAAGCTCCTGCCAAACACTCTGTTTCAGGAGGGTTGTTCCTAATAGCTCTGCTTTCAGACAAGTTATTAGAAAAAATTCTTCRGGAGCAATTGTTGGTTTTCCATTGTACAGTAGTTATGCTGGTATGCAACTGTGTGTACTGGAAAATGGCATCTTTGCAAGAATGCCACTTGAGAGACAGTGTTTATCCCAGTAAATAGGGACCAGCCTCTGGATAAGGCAGAATCAGATGTGACAAGGAATCACTAGTGGGAACAGGCTGTGGGCCCATCTCCCAAGATAACTATGGAGGACCTATCCCTTTGAGATCCTACAGAATGACAGCATGTAAAGACTGATGTCCAGGTCAGCTTCCGTTCTGTTGGATCCTGAGCAATGGACTTCATATGGAGATTTTTCCAGATATTTTAAGGAATTTTCCCATTATTAAATTGTAATTTTAAATGCAAATCCAGTTTGGTAACTTTCAGGCTTCTCCTGAATATCCAAGGAGCCTAATTGGGATTGCAGTTTCATCTTAAGYGGTCAATAATCAATACAGCTGACCCTCAGTTGTGTAGATAGTACTATTCCCTGGAGGAAGYTCCTCTATTTTCTAACTTGGGATGGAGGGCTGTGAAGACCCAGACATGAAACGAACACGTACCCCTGCAAATCTTGAGATATAAGGCAGGATGTTGAAATCATTGCACTCAACCCCTCCAGCTAGAATCATTTAGAAAGCTTCTAAACTTACTACTCATGCACTTTCTACTCTGCCTTGCTAGGCAAGCTATATATTTTTTAAAAGAAAATCTTCCTGACTTATCACCATAATGTTCTGTCAAGTGGATCATGGAATGGGRGAAAGATAGAGGTATCTTCCAAAGGGAAACTTCATGAGAAAGAATCCTGTCATACTCTGACCCAATGACCACTCTTGGCATAGCGGCTTTTGCACCAGGTAACCCAGGTATCTGTGTAAAGAGTGAGTCATTACAGATTTGTGTGATTCATGCTTTTCTCCGTGTTGGATTGCACCATGCATTCGGGGATGGGTGAATCAATTTGGCTTGCATAAGATGTGGAAGTCATCAGACCAAGTGTATCTATTCAGCTGTTTAAGGAAAAGTCTGGTGACTGTGGTAAACTTAGTTTTTAGTTTAGGAGAAATTTACATTTCTGGAGGCTGATTCAGCTCTTTGTAGAAGCCTAGAAGCCAGTTTATGAGCCTGAGTTTATTCTGTGTCACTAGAGTCAGTAGGAAAACTGCTGACAGGGAGCAGCCAGGGATTGGATTCTTTTATAATTTCACCTGTGCCTTTCTCCAGAGGAGAGTGGCAATGGATGGAGTCAAGCAGCAAGACCGACACGCAAACAGGAAGCTTGGAACCTGGGTGTTAGTTTTGGATCATGTCTAGAAATAACAGGCCAAGCACAGTGAGTTTCTTGCAGTATGTTGCAAGGTTCTGCAGGAGAGAAAGTAAAGGAATAAGGGATAAAGTGACAAACATTATGATAAGTTCTCCACAGACCTGGGGTTTGGGGGATCAGYTGTACTCAGAGGAGATAGCCTGATGGATAAAATACTAAATGTGGAAGAAAGAATTGAGATTTATATAATGAGCACACCAGACCAAATTGTGCACAGTCACTGCTGAGCTAGGCTTCTTTTTTGTCTTTGAGCCTTCCTCTGGGCAACGAATATCGTTTTCCTTAAAGCAATATGTTAGATTTCTCTACCCAGTGCCTTGATTTTTGGGGTGCTGTGCAGGTTCATAGAGATGGTTCACTCCAGCCACTTTGATGTATGATGTTTGAAATGGGCTATGATTGGGCTTTAGTAGCTTTGGCACCACCAGCAGGAAGATAGGCATGAGTTCTTGTGACAGAAGCTTTGAAATGTCCTTTCAAACCTTCATGCTGCGAAAGAGCTGTCTTAAATGTCCATGCAAAGCAATGCTAAAGAGATGGATATCTTGCCGTGTCCACTGGGCACTAGGGAGGCACGGCAGCTCTGGGGGTCTGCCTTAGTGTCAGTCTTTCTGCTGCCTTTCTTGCATAGTCCTACTGATTTCTTCTATCCACAAGGATGGTTGTTGGTACCCTGGGCACCAGGTACTGGCATAGATGAACTTCTTTGAGAAATTGTTGTTGTCGCATATACTTAATTCTTTTGTCTTTAGGTCATGTGTCCTTGGATTCCAGTTGTTTGGCTTCGTGGGACGATTCCAGCCTTGGCACAGAGAAGAGCCGGAATCRGGGCCTTTCAGCCCTTACCTACACTATTTAATTGTTGCCTCTGGAAAAATCTTTCTCTTCTTCAAATTTGCACCACCGTCCCTTACCCAAACTTCTTCCTAGATAATAACATAGTTGGCTGTTGTGAAAGCAATTGCCTAAGCCTTTATTGCTCACTGCAAATTGTTGAATCTTGGGCTGTGGTGATTCACCCTCACAACTCCCCAGAAAGGGAATCTACTGTCAGTCTCTCCAATTCACTGATGGAGAAACTGAAATATGGAAAGGTGAGGGATTTTCTCAGGGTCAGGCAGTGAGTCACAGGCTGCCCACCCCATCCCGGTTCCCCAGGCTTACTTCTGTCTAGAATTTTCCAAACACTGACTTTGATGCTATGTTATCCCATCTTCTAGCATCATTCTGGTAGCCGAAACATCTCCACTCCCTTCCCCAGTAGGTCTACTACCACTTCACTAAGATGGCACAGAGGAAATTTCTGTACCCTGGCCTCTTTACTCAAAGCCAATGGGGAGCAGATGCTACAGTGGTGGGGACGTGGGTCTACCTACCTGGAAAACATCATATCTCCTTATCCCTCTTGCTCCTCAGCCAGCTCTCTCTGGTTTTATCACTTGCACCTTGCAGGGCACTGCCAGAGAAGGAAATAGRTCTAAATAAATCTAAACTGCAGGACACAGCACCTACACAGTGACAATTCAACAAATGGCAAAATAGCCCACTGATCTCAGCTTGGGATCTGCCAAAAGGAAAAAAACACAACATTTCTGGTTGTGATGGCTTCTAAACAAAGTCAGGTTGAAGAACAGAGTAGAGTATAAAAGAGAAGGAAGGCAGTCTCAGAAAGTGAGGCAGAGGAGTGGTTATGGATCTTCCATGGCTTGTGTGATGTGTAGCAAAAGTGTGAAGGTGAGAGAGAGGGAACAGGAGAAAAATGGGTGTCCTGAGCATTGCTTTATAAACCACAGCCACAGGAAAAGTGTGTGGGCCTGGTTGAATACATGCTGGAGTTTGAAGGACTCTGCTGATGCCAGTGATACCGGTCTAGGTCTGAGCATAAAGTAATAAGAAACGTTTCCTGTTACTGCAATTACGTGTGGACCTTTAATGTGTCCCTGCATTTGATTCCTTAAACTTTTTTCCTTTCTTAACTGCATCCTTGACTATGTTTCTCAGTCTAGCTGCAGTTTCTGTACTGAATAAAGGTCTATTCATCACTGCACTGAAAAGCTCTACTTTTCTATCAGGAAGGTTGATGGTTAAATAAGGGGAAGAGGAAAAGCTGGGAATCTGTAGCTTTGCAGAGGAGGTGGGGAAACAAATCCTTTCAGTTCTGCAAATTCAATTCTGCTGTTCTGCGTCAAGTCCTGATGAGCCCTGGGAATTTTTAATGCTTACTTAATAGAAAACAGATGCCAAAGCGACATGTGTCCTCTGTTACTAGCTTTCAGCCCAGATGCTACAGAATGGTACAGCTTTCACTAGAACAGTCTCATAAATTTGGCTTGGGGTAATATATGACATTACTGAGGATGAAGAGGGAGCAGTGGTTGATTCCTGTGAGGTGCAGTAAAATGAGCCAACTTGGTGGTCCCGGGAATGATCACTCTAGAGGGCTTGCTCAGAGCGTGGCCCCAAAGAGTGATGCATGAGCCTCCTGTCGAGGTCTCATGAGGAGGGATCTGCTTCGGGTTAGGGATCTCTCACGGCTTTTCCTCTCAGCTTTCAGAAGGACTGAGCTGTAAATGCTCTCCCAAAGCCACAGGAGAAAGAAAGAAATGGTGACAAGCAGCTACAGCCTCTGAATCAGCACAGGGGTACTAATCTCTTTGCCATCCTAAAATGAGCTTGACAGAGAAAGAAAGCTGAAAGCAGAGCACTGTGATAGCACAAGTAGGTTTAGATATACTCTATGCATTTAACGTTCTGAACCTCAGGCAAGGCTRGAGAGGGGCAGATTCAGCCTTGTGCTCTGGCAAATAAGTGATGAAAACAGCAGGAGTTAAGCATGGACATCTTTGCCCCATTCTTTTAGCTCCTCTGAAGGGTACTTCTGAGCCTCCCAAATCTTTCACTCACCTGTGTGAGCAACCAAGAAAATGAAGAAAACCGCCTACTCTGTCCTATGCTGAAAAGGAGGGGAAAAAAGAAAAAGTAGTTGGTTTTGAAGAGGGTGGAAGGGGTGTGGTTACTCAGGAGGTGTGTCAGGCATCCTGAACTTATTTATAAGCAAAGGCAGCTGTGCTAGGGGAGAAACTCTTGCTGTGTTTTTGTTAGCTGCTTCTTTTCCCTGACACAGCTTGAGAGGCACCTTTACTGCAATGGGAAGGCAAAAGGATGCTCTTGCTAGCATTGGGGGGTACCTGAGAATCAGAAATAAACTAGTCCGGCAAGCACTGGCTGAGTGCCTGGGGACGCTGATTCTGGTGGTAAGTCTACATCGGGGTGCTTGGGTGTTCTCTAAGAGCTGAATGTAGAGGCAACTTGTCCTGGCAAAGGAGCTGAGCTGATGCTGRAGTTTGCACTGGGGTGAACCTGGCTCCAGTGCAACCTGCCACATGGAGTCTAGAGCAGCAGAAGTCTCCTTATCTGCAGGAAATGGCTAGTGGAAGTTGCCAAAGGGTGTGTGTTAGGATTGCTCATGAGGGGTGGGCTTCATGGGTGTTTGGGGGCTCTGGCTCYGCTGCAAAGCAGAGGGAGTAAAGCAGCTTCTGCAGAGGCAGCAAGTGTTGCTAGAAGTCATGCAAAGCTTTTTCTTCCCTGCCCTAGAGTATTTCTTCATGCTAAAATACCGTCAGCATTATCACCTGGCTGGTAAAGGCTTTTCCCCCACTTTGTTTGATGGGATGTAAGGAACAAAGTAAGGTGGCTCTTATGTTGATATCTGTATAAGTGATTTAATTTATTCTGAGTTGTCYTTGGCTTGCTTAGAAGCCCAAGGTGGACATGAATGACTAGAATGCTTGGGGAGAGGGGTGCATGAGAAGCAAATATTGTTGTAGCAAACCTGGGATAGGTCATCTAGCTTTGTGCATTGCATTTGAAAATGTAAGACTGCCTGACACACTGCAAGTGATGGTTGTGGGGTCTGGTGTGCTGATACTGCAGCAGAAATAAGTTGGTGTTTGCACAGTGAGTATCTGAAAGTTTGTCTAAAGTGGTTTAAATCCAGAGCAATGCTAAAGGCTGCAGTTACTGTGACTTCACACCACCTTGTAACTGATGCCAGCATTGTTGGGGAAAGCTGCGAGAAATGGAAGAGCTGAAAGTAAAGGAAAGCCTGAGGAAGCTTCCTGTGCTCCTAGAGAGAATGCAGGACAGATGCACTATCCACACTTTCAAACATAAGATGCTTCTTATATTTGGAGGAAGAAGGGCTATTGAGTGTTGTATGGAAGAACAGAGGACCCTAAATCTCTGTAAAATGCTACTTGTCCTAAAAGAAAGAGGTTTCTCCAATGCAAATGCTTTATCTTTGGAGGAACGCAGCTGTGATGATTAGCAAATAAGTCCTATTGTTTTTTGGGGAGTTATTTGGGATTAAGTGGGTAGGGGCTAATGAGAAAGTGATTCACAGATTAAAAAGTTGCTATCTTTGAATTACTCATGTTGTTGTTGCAGTTAAGCTCAGGATAGGAAGTAAAGTAAGCTTGTAAGAAGGGGTGTCTCTTGCTATCCAAGCTAATACACTGGAGAAACCAGGCAAGCCTTTAGCCCYATGCATTTGAGATTTCAGAAGGGTTGTGACCCCCCCAAAAATGTGATTCTTCCTTCCAGTTGTATTATTTGGTATAATAGAAATTAGTTCTCCCTAGAACTTTGCCTCTCCCAGGCAGAGAGAAACCAGGAGCTGCTCAAAGTGCTGGGGAAGATTTTGTTTAAAATACAACCACCCTCCAAGAGGAGAGTAGTAGCAGGTGCCTTCAAGCCAGGACAGCCTGCACTAGCAAAAGTGAGTAGGAGGAAGTGGGAGCACCATGCCTGCACCCCTTTAAATTGGGTGTATGTGTGTAAGAACAGATCTCCCTCCCTGCTCAGGGCTTCCTGAGCTGGGGGCTGTGATGAAGCTGTAGACAAGGAGAAACAAAGAAAATGCTGGGTTCAGCAACTCTCAACTCTGTCTCAACGAGCTTCCAAAATCGACCTGGGATCTCCTGCAGCTTCCCAACATCTGAAGCAGATGGAGGCCATTGGAGGGGAAGATGAGGTGGGCTTGAAGGAGAACTGGGGAAGTCTCAGACATGGTGAACACTGGGTTACCAGCAGGGGGTAAATCTGGGGTGTACGTAGAGCACAGTGGGTTCTAGAGCAGGGAGCTGCAATATCACTCTGCTAGGTGTTTTAACTCATTTCTGCCTTGGAGCTGGTCTGAGTCTGTTCTTCTTTTAATGAAGTGACACTTTGATTTCATTTATTTTACTAAAAAGTCTACTTTCCTCCACCCACTCACTGCTTGGATTCCTCTACATCTCTTTATTATATGCATGGAACAAAAAGCTTGAAACTGAGTTTTTTGCCCCTCCCCCCCCCACACACACAACTTTACTTTCCTACTATGCCTAGGTGGTAGTTTTAACTGAAGGATCCCTAGATGGAGATATTCTGATTCTGCCTGGGGGAAAATTGACCATTTACATCCTGCACAAGCCCGTGTCTCCTGAGCTGACTGTGAATGCATTTAGCTACATTTGAGTCTGGTAAACATCTGTTATGGGCTTCAGACAGTAAAATACCTGTGGAAGCCATGAGGTCCACGAAGTTACCCTCATGAAAGACTGAGGTGTTTGTGTTGACTGAACGTGACGAGATCTAGAAAAGAATAATACTGGGAACAGGTAGATTGGTGTGGTTTGTGCTGAAATCGACTTCCTGAACCTGAAGGGRGAGAGACACCATTTGTTTAAAGCTTGCAGCTCACTTAATTTCACTGTGTAATGTAAAACTTGTCCCACTGTGGACATTGGCATGGCTTCAGTCTTGCCATTAGCTGTCTCTTCCCCTCCACCCCTTGCTTAAATAACAACTGCAGCTCTCAGACTCTTCTTTCTGTTCCTCAGGTAGCAAAACCATTTCAGACCACTAAAAGGCCAGTCTTTGCCTGCAAGAAATAACTTTAGGGTTTTTTAATTAAAAAACAAAGGAAGCAGAATCCTACCTAAAACAAAATAGTGCCTCTTTTTAAGATAAGGAAAGTCAAACTAAGGCAGCCAAGTCCTGTGTAGCATGGAGGCAAAGCATTCTTGACTTGTATATTGCTTTCGGTTTGTACAACACCTCATGCAACATAGCTCTAGTCTACAATTAGCGTCCTCACTGTTACAGCAATAGTAACTCTGATTTAACATTTCCTTTGATTAAGATTTTCCTTCCCCCC
>NW_028186901.1:185207-356237 GCF_003343005.1 Rhea americana
CTCAAACCAGGTTGGCACACTTGAATGCGTCTTTTTGCTTTGTTAATGTTTTGCTAGAGTTTTGAGAGGGGCTAGAAATCTTTCTATAGGAAGTGTGTTGAGCTCCACTGATCCTTCCTGCAGAGCCTGTGCACGGAAACTGGGACYGGACATATGGAACCTTCCTAGCAACTTCCAGCAGAGGAGCTTGAAGTGCTTCATAAACTCTGGCAAGAACTGTCCCTTGTTGCTGTCCCTGTGCAGGAGAAGGAAGATTTCTCCTCCCTACAAACAGCCCCATCCCTTGGTGGGGATATAGCTTTCCCCTAGCAGTGTCCAACTCTAACTAAAACCTCATTGTGAGTCTAGTTTTTTCTGAAGGCTTAAGCCTACTGACCTGAGCAACATCAGCTTTTTTTTTTTAAAAAAACTTCCTGTGAATTAATGGAGAATAAGTGGTCTTGCTTCAATGACTGGGGGGAGGTGAGCCTAAAACAGTGAACTCTCTAATGTCCCAATTACTCTTCTGATAGTTGCTCATGCTGAGATCCATTTGTCTGTCCAGCTTTGTGTAGTTGTGGCATGTGATGTATGCATGGCACAACTTTCCTTAGACYCTCTTATCTCAAGTCCTGCAGTCCTGCCTGGCTCTGAGACAGGCTGTCTGTGCAGAAAGAGCAGTAACATATAGGCTGTCTGTCTTTYCCCTTTCTTGTAAGGCTATTTCTGCACTTGCTGACTCCAGGTATGCTGGAGCAGAAGTTGGACTGAGATCTCTTTTGCTTTGCAAACTGTGAATGTGTAGCAGTCTGTCCATTTAAGAGATGGACACTTTAAGGGCAAAAATGAGTGTCCTGGCTGCCTGAACTCAGCTAGTAGAGGTTGTCCCAGCCATGCTAGTTGGAATGGAGGAAGATATGCTGCTTGAACAGAAATGGGAATTGGGACAGATTCATCTTCAGATCTACCCAGAAGGGCCTTTCTCCTTGGGGGAGGGAAGCAAGAGGCTGTGGTGGTGCTTAGCCAGGGTCCTTGAATGCTGGAGAGAATGYTTGTAGTGTTGTGAACAGYTCCTTGCTTTGAGCTGAGGGAAGGYGTCRGAAGGGTATTTGGACAGACTGTAAAGTGATAGTCCTCTGTCCTGTCTCCCCCAGCCTTCCTATTTGAAGGAGCTGTAGGATAGTCCTAAGTTTTGCTGATACGAAGAGAGAGTCATTGCATGTRTGTGTTTGCTGTCATCAATAGCTCATGGTTTCTTCTTTCAGACTATCCTCACAGCTCAACTGCCCCAGCCCCCATTACTGCTGTTTTGGCATCTTTCCTGCTAACTGGTCTGACAGCAGCTAGGTCTGAACAGCCTTTTCCATTCACTGATGTGATTAGGGTAGATTTATAGAAGGCTCCTTGCCTAATCCCGGGTTTATTTGCTGGCTGAAGTTGTAACGCAGGTAATAAYATTCCTCCTAAAGTGCTGGCAGAATGTTCCCATTTTGATTTAGAGATCAGTCTGTGAAGTTCAACAGCAAATGTATCCAAGCCTTTTGTTTTGCACCCTAAGGTGTGAAAAAGCCCCAATAAAAAAGAAGGCAAGTGAGAGAGCAAACCTGGCTGTTATGCAGGAGAGTGCTTCCTCCTGGTTTCATGTACAGAGCTGTTTTTCTCAAAATACTTATAAACTCTCATGGCCTCTTTATCTTTTTCATTTTTTTTCCTTCCACCTCCAAAGTTCTTTCCTACCAGCCTTCACTAACTTTAACTTTCTTGTCTCCAGCCTTCTCTACTGGGGGCAGAGGGGACAGGATGTGTCCACCTTGGGTAACAAAGCCAGGTGGCCTGTCTCCAAACCTGTAGTGGAGACATGGAGCTTAATTTTCCCCAAGTATGCAGTAATGCTCAGCACCTTGCCACCTTTCTGTTCTTCTACTGCTGCATCTGGCTGTTCCTCTTGTGCAGGCTCTGGATTTTTCTGCCCCTTCACTAAGACAGTTAAACTTGCTAATTCTGCAGAAAATGGTGGGTGAGTTGTGGGGCTTTTCTCCCATATTAGTTTTCTGCCATGCAAGAAGTTGAATTGGYTCATGGGGGGAGAGGGTTGAGAACCCTCCCTGTCTGCAGGGTAAGGCCGATCAGCTCAAACCAGTACAATGAAATCAGGGGGCAGGTTTCTGTTAATGTGGTTAATGGGTGTGTTGCCTTCACCTCAATTCTTGAAAGAGTAACTTTAATACATTAGAGTGATGCTCTGTTACAATCACTTTATTAGTACTTTAAAACCATTTTTGAACTCGTCGAATGGGCCATAGGGGTGTAATGCAATTGCTGTACACCCTGTCATGTGACTTATACCCTGGATTTCTGTTGGTTGAGGTACTTTTTCTGATAATGTGAAAATAATATATTGGAGGTAAACCCTTAAAATCAAGAGCTGAAGGAGTATCTATCTTGTGGGTGTGAACCACTGTCTCCTGAATGCAGTGGGGTGATGTTGACTGAGAGCTTTCACATTGATTACATAGACTTAAAAGCCATACCTCTTTTTAAAACTAAACATTTTTTTATCACCTCCTTGGCCTTTRGRMKCARSYWRSYTGMKYCYAAACTCTTCTCTGCAAGCACTGGAGAAGAAAGACACTTTAAAAATGGATGCTGAGTGTCTTCTGTCTTGWATGGTCTGGGAAAGGCAACTGAAGGAAAATGCAGCAAATAGTGAAAGACTTGTGATTAAAAACTGTTATAGCTACTGACATAGCTAAACATCAGCACCTGGCAAGGCAAGGACTTGGAAAAGTGGGTCATAATTAAATCTACCAGAGGAGGATATAAATCTGTTTAGAAGGTCTATTCCCTTGAGTATGACAGTACATGCTCATGATACGTGGCCCAGACTTCAATATCTCTAAGTGATGGGGAGTGGTCTCAAAAGATCACAACAAAAGGGAGGAAAAAAAAATCTTATCAGAGCTGTGAGATTAATTCTGCTCAACCTTATAGAGGAAAGTCAGTGTTATTTGCCCTGAGCACACTCTACATCAGTGGAGAGAAATGGGACCTTTCACTGAGCCATCTGACTTGACCTAGATGCCCATCTTGGGAGAAAGGCTTCCCTTCCTCGTGTTGCTATTTCTCTCCATTGAGCGTGAAGAGAATCCAAGATGACCAACTCAGACTTTTCATGCGACTCGGATATCTAAAAGCAGAAAAAATGAATCTTATTCCATGCAAACATATATTTTACATATATGTGATGATAGCAGCTGTAACTACCRCATTTGTAAATACAACTGCCAGAATGGTTTCTTTCCAAACAAAGCAACTGCTTGGTGCAATTCACTGACAAGGTTACTCCTACATCTGACTGACTTGTAACCAGCAGTATGCTTTTACATCTTAGCTCTACTGACTTACACCTGATGGAGAAATGGGTCTCCATTTTAGAAGCTCTAATATCAAACCACATGCCACAAAAGCTTGGGTGAGCATGATTTGAAAGGTCAAACATCATGGATGGATGCAGTGTACAAGAGTGTGTACACGCCTAATGGACTCTGCTGGCACAGGGTGGAACTGCGCACACATTTATCAAGCTTGTCCCTAAATATCACCTTATTTTTTTTATCTACTGAGGGTTAGATTTTCCACTGTTATGCTGAATTAATCCAAATAGTGCTTAGGGCTTATCTGATAAGTATTTGTAATGCTCCTGTGGAGCARCTCTGGTGTTTTTTTCCATGGCCCATAGACTCTTCTGAGGAAAAGCTGGAGAGCTATTACCAGGTGTAGGATGAGGGGAGGAGAGGAGGACAGGGAATAACTTGGGAAATGGCAGCACTGGAATTTCTTTAGCTTAAGGGRAGACTTCTGTGGATGTATGAGATGGAAGTCTTTACTGCAACCAAAACATGTGGCTAGTGAGCCAACCACCATCCACTTGCAGGACTGCCAGTTCTTTTAGAGTGAATAATACAAATACCTACTTCAATAGGAAGAACTTCGAGCCAATTGTGCTGAATTCAAATGTCCAATTGAGCCTTTTGTGTGCCTGTCCCTTCCCTGGTCATGCCAACAGGCTGTGTGGCCTTGTAAGGGAACACCACAGCCAAATACTGTCCAAACCTCTGTCTAAAGCAAGCTGGRGCTCATCTGGGGTCAGAAAAGAAACAGATGTCACCCTGGACATTATCCAGTATTTACTTCCTCAATAGGAATTATCCTTTCCTTGGTTTGGGCATGGCTGGGAATTATGGCTCTCTGCTGCAAAGCAGACAAGGCTTGTCTTTTCTACCTTTGTATGTGAGTCGTCTTTGCTGTGGTTTCTCAGTTAGGCAGCTCAGGGTTAGGTTTCTTAATCTGGCAGCTCAGGGTGCAGACATTGGGCTGTTCTGGCTGCACCCAGTAGAAAGTAGTGCTGGATGTCCCTTCTCGTTTACAAACAAGTTCTACAGGTTTCCTTGTATTTTAATCCAAATGAGGCCCTGTGTTGTGGACCTGGCCTCCTGTCAAGAGGTGCCTGTGTACAGAGTGTCCATTTCATGAGTCAGCCTGCAGCCTACCTGACCACTCCTTTCCCAGCAGCCCGAGGACAGTGTTTGCTTTATTAGTAATTCATCAATTGTCAGGGGCATGGGAGGGGGTGAATTGGCTATGTTTTGGCTTTGCCCCGATCTGAACTGTAYGTTGCTCAATGAGCATGTCCAGTATTGGCAGGAGAGGTGAAGAGAGCCAGTCTAACATACCCAATGCTCGTTTGGTGATTTATCCACTAGGAGCAGCATGCCACCTCTGTGGCAATCGGGTAATCCTGGGATGATGGGGATTACAGAAGCAGAAAGTCTAGTTGGATGAGTAGCTATGGGCACATGGTCAGAAGTAGTAAGGCAAGCCCTGARCTCTATTTCTGAGCATCTCTGACCTGTGGGAGCAGGCTAGGACAAGCTGTTGTCTTTGAGTCACTCCTCTGGTTCAAGGATGCTCTTGGTACCTGATGATGAAATAATTCCTGGTGTAAAAAGAGAATCAGTTGAGGTAGTCAGTGGAAAATACAAGCACACAGGAGATCAGGATCAGGCCTCCTTGAGTTACGTGGTGGATAATGAAGAGACTGGCTAGTGGGAAGGCACCCAGCTGGAAGAGAGAAGGGCAGAACTGTCAGGGATGGACTGGGCTGGGTTGTTAAGGTGAGCATAGAAAGGATGTTTGGCARCTTTTGGATGTAGCTGAGAAAGGAGCATTTGTTTGGCTCAAACATCTTTGAGCCTAAATACATGCCTACCATCAGCTACTAGGATACACCCCTTATCACCCAACAGAAACAATTTTCATTTCCCAAATTGTTTGCTGTATCTCTCTTCTGGGATAGAAGGCCAAACCTCTAGTTGCCTTGATGTGAGTTGTCTGGGGAGCTTGGATGAAAGCAATGAATTGCCAGCCACACAGTGCATGTAATATGAAGTGTTTGTGCTTCTGACTGGGGACCTGCAGATCTGGCTTTTGGATAGCAATAGCAGTCTTGTTTTGTTGGTCATACTGGTGTTTTATCCAATGAGTTTGTCCAAAGGAGCCACCTTCATAGGTGTGGGTGGGAATAAGGACTTCTGCTGTGGCTTTTTTTGGATAGCACCTGCACTGTGTTGGTACAGACAAGACAGGCCAGCTGTGTTGTCCTGTTCCAGTCCTACATGATTTTGTCATGGGAGGGATACAGCTGGTTTGGGGTCCTATTGGCTGTGGTCATTGTACCCACAGCAGGTTGTGAACTTTGGGGCTTAGACTATTGTCACTATCTCAGCTCAAGGAAGCAGCCCTAGTCCCTCACTCTCACTCCATCAGCCTGGGATGCTTGATAGAAGTAGTGTTCATCAATGCCAGGCTGAATATGGCTGCCTTCAGCCACTTTATTTTCAGGCATTAGCAGAGTTGTCCCCTGTCAATGCTGTTGCTTTTGTAAAGCTAACATCCCTAGATCCCTCATCTGAACAGTCACACTGTAATAGCCACATGTWGGGAACAGTGTGGCTAAGTTATGATGCTTCTTGCCTACCCTTAGCCACCACAAAATTAGATGTTTTAGTTGAAGTCCTCTCAGCCTCCTGTASGTGGAAATGGCTGTGAACTGCGGGCTGATCTTGCTTTCAGTCTTAGCCCTTGTCTTGGTTCCTCCCGAAGAATGARAGCAAGCCAGGAGCTAAATTTGCACAGTATCCCCTCTCCTTCCCTGYTGTCCCTATAGATAATGCTAGGTGCTTTGACTAAAGGCTGAAGATGTGAAGGCTTTGATTCATGGGTGAGCTAGGAAAGAGGTGAGAGCTTGGAGAGGGATGATGTGGAGAAGGTGAAGGAACAAGGTGAAGSCAGAGCCAAGAAGAGTCATTTTTAGCTGGTGATCAGGACATAAGTCACCCAGTGARGAGAGCTGAGGGAATARAAGGGGTCTCTCTGCAGAAAGCAGGAACTATCCAGAGAAGGGAAGGATCAAAGAAAGAATGGTAGATCCCTAGAGGATTTTGAMGACAGGAAGAAATTACTAGCCAGATCCAAAACTGCAGAATTGCACAGTTTCTATTGTATTTTCCCCCCAAATACTGAAGATGTGCCCTCTAGCAAGAATGATGGTGGAAAAGTCCTCTAGCATAAGATACACAACAAAGCTTGTGATCTGGTGCTGACTGTGGCATCTCTGCCAAGGGGCTGGGATAGTACATGCAGATGTAAACAGAGCAGCTGTAGGTATCGGTGAGTAATTGGCCCTGATAGGAAATGTGGAGGGCAACTTCAATCCCTTTTTCTTTTCTCCTAGCTGTTTGGCTGCGGCTCTGTTGCGCAGATCGTGCTCAGCAGAGGGTCTCATGGAGGCTTCCTGACTGTTAACCTGGCTTTTGGCTTTGCKGTGACGCTCGGCATTTTGATCTCGGGACAGATATCAGGTATGTTGCAGCTCTGCCTGGGCTGGATTTTAACAGTGAGAATTGTTACATAGGCCCAGATGGCTGTACTTTCTCTATGAAGCACTGGTATGGAAACCAGTGTTCCTTGGCTCATCTGAGACAAATTCTGCTTGTAAAAAATGCACTAACCTCAAACCTTTCTACAGGTGGACACTTGAACCCAGCTGTCACTTTTGCCATGTGCTTCTTGGCCCGGGAGCCCTGGATCAAGCTGCCAATTTATGCCCTGGCCCAAACAYTGGGGGCTTTCCTAGGAGCTGGCATCGTCTTTGGGCTATACTTTGGTAAGTACAGAAACCTTGTGTGTGTTGGGACACAACAGGTGCTCTTCAAGAATGACTTTAGGAAGGCTGGTTCCCAGATCAGAGAAGTATTTCCTTGCAGAGCAGGAGAGTGGGCAAGGCTTTCTGGTTGTCATGGTAGTGATGGCTTCAAGCCTCCTCAAACCGATCTGAAGGCCAAGCAGCATAGTCAATGTGTCTTCATCCTTTAAGTAACAATCACTGTAAGATCAACCTCTGAATTGTCCCTCTAGTAACTACTGACTGGATGAGAACAGGTCTTCCAGAGAYGATGATGAAACACTTCTAGTGATGGAGATCTTGTGCCTGTTCTAGAGTCAATTYATCCTTCTTAGTTAACAACAAAAAAACCACACTGGACCTCTTCTGCATCTATTTCACATTAGCTTCCAGWCAGCAGTAGGACAGTTTTATCTGACCTTATTAAGGTATTGGTTATATCTTGGAAAAGATCCTAAAAATCCAGTTAGTCATACCTTTATTCTTTCTACACAGTGTTCCTAATCACAGGACAATATTCAGTGGCAACAACTAAACGCTTCTTGATGTTTAGAAAAACGTTTAATACTACTAATAAGCAAAGCTGTGCTGATGTAACCCTGAAATGTAAGCAAGTAAAAGCAGTCAGCATTTATCAATGTTCRTGACTTAATGGGTGTTAGATCTAATCAGTGTTGCAGATTAGATCCATAACAATATCTAGATGACYCCTGCAACTCCACTGGCACTCCCACCTTGGTGGGAATTAACACTGTGATTAGTGTTTCCTTTTGGGTGGGATGTAGCCCTTTGCTGGTGCCTGGCCTATAAGAAACACTAGGACAGGACCTTTGACTGAACCTGAGCCTGGCTGCTGAAGTGTTACGGTGGACCACATGCTGAGTTTTCCAAGTGGGCATTTTCTCTACAGCAACTGGTTTTGTATCATGTAGCAACAGCRTGCTCAGAGGATTCTGTCTCAATATTCATAGCTCTATGGGGTATATGTTTTAGTCATCTACCRAGCAAGTGCCTCTCTTTGTATGATGCTAAATGACTGACCTCTCTCTCTTCTCTCCTCACCTCTAGATGCTATCTGGGCTTTTGGCAAAAACCAGCTGTATGTAACAGGAGAGAATGGTACTGCTGGTATCTTTGCCACRTACCCATCTGAGCATCTGAACATTGTGAATGGATTCTTTGACCAGGTAAGAAGGTGCTAGGGAAATACTAGCAACTGAAGAGGAATTTTTGGGGTGATTTTTGGGCCTCTTCCTTGGTTAGGGCAAAGAATTAATTTTATTTTAAGAGAAGACATCTAGAAAGTTTTAGAGCTGATATGAGTCCCTCACTAGCCAGTAGGGAGAGCAGAGTCCAGAAAGGAACCTTAGAGCGAGAGGATTGGTGTTAAATGGATTAAACAGTGGTACAATAGATTATACCTGGCAAGGATACTAGTGAAAAGACATCACTGCTCTTGTGAAAAGTGCCTTTTCTCATGCTATCAGACAATCCTATATTTTTGCCTCCATTCTGAAATAGCACCTCTGAGCAAGCCCTACCTAAGATTCAAATGCTGAGGAAGTGATATTGTGAATGGTGCAAGAATATCTGCACAGCAGGGCTGAATCAGTCTTGGACACACAGACTAGCCAAATCTGACAGTCTGGGCTTTGTTTCTGGGGTTTTGGGGATGATTCCCATGGCTTTTGCATGAATGAGCTTGAGCTGCTGCTCTAGGGTTTTCTCCCAATGGTTTATGATCTTCTGAGTCTTCCTCCCCCGCACACAAGGCAGACTTCCTTTCATAAGGAAGAAGAGAACAAGACATCCTCATTATGGGCCTTTAGTCACTTTAGTCTCTTGGCAAAGTAGAAACTGTCTGACTTCCCAAGGGATAAATCTGAGGTCTCAGCCTCTGAGGAGCTACAATGTGAGAAAGGATGATTCTTCCTCACCCCCACTGTACCACTCCAGCTGCACAGGCCAAAGGTCAAGGGGATGTGGAGAGGTGGCTGCTGTTAGAGAAGACTGCCTCCCCTCTGAAGCTGCCACGAACTCCAAAGCCAACAGCAGATGCTCAGCTATAGSAGGATGGAAGTAGATTTGGGAAGGTGTCTTCAGCAGCTCTGGCTGTTCAAATGCCCCCTATCTGGGGGGGAAGGGGGAAGTGAGAGCTTGATCCAGTCTGTTGGCTGCCAGAAGTATGTTCTGTTCTTCTGTTCCCTAGTGGGTGCTCAGTCTATTGGGAGGTCTCATAATGCTGTGGATYGACTTAGTACTGTTTTTTTCCCTCCAGAGGATGAGGTCTAAGCACACAGGACTTTGGAGGTGCTAACTCAGTTAAAAGATTCATGTGAATTAAATTGTTTTTCTCTTCCTGCTTTGTCCTAGTTCATTGGCACTGCCTCCCTGATTGTTTGTGTCTTGGCTATTGTGGATCCCTACAACAACCCTGTCCCCATAGGGCTGGAAGCTTTCACAATTGGCTTTGTTGTTCTTGTTATTGGAACCTCCATGGGCTTCAACTCTGGCTAYGCTGTCAACCCTGCCAGGGACTTTGGGCCTCGTCTCTTCACAGCCATTGCTGGCTGGGGCTCTGAGGTATTCTGGTAAGTGTTTAACTGTAAAAAGCTTGTGGCCGCAAAAGTGGTAGTGGTGAAATAACGAGCCTAAGTAGATGGCACTTCTGGCGTGATAAAGAGTMTTAGAACCCATGAGGTATCTCTGGATATTATAAAAATCTTTATAAGACACCGACTGCTCTGTTTTTTTTTTCTTTAGAAATTACAGAAGCAGGGCAGTTTCCAGCTTTACTATCCAGGAAGATACCTAAGAGGATTCGTGAGAAGTTCAGGTTCACCTTCAGCATGAGCTTTTWGAAATTGCCTGTAGTTCTTGAGTTATAGTGAATGCAGGAAGCTAGTCAGACTTGGRTTTTGTTCCTGTTGTAGATCAAAGGAGCTATGAGCAGTTCAGGCTGCTTGCTCTCAAGGGATGCTCTGCCACAGGSTGTGGAAGGGAATTGAATGTATCTGACTTAGGTACTACAACAGCTTTTCTTCCATCTTGGTTAAGAGACGATCTGGATCCCAGAAGCAGCTGTTTTGAATTGCTTGTCACTTGAACTTGCAAAAAGGGCAACATCTATCATCAGTGTTGCTATGGATACTCAAGGGCTGTTGTCTTTTTCAAGTCAAYGGTGATGTTTGGAGATGACCAGATCTTACCTTATTCCAGCTCCAAACACAAGTATCCTGATGCCTAAGCTGCGGTTCATCTCATGCATTTYTTTGTTTTTTGTTTTCCAGGACTGGTAAGCAGTGGTGGTGGGTCCCAATTGTTGCTCCTCTGCTTGGTGCCATTGGAGGAGTGATAGTCTATCAGCTGATGATTGGATGTCATGATGAGCCTTCTCCACCTGCCTCTGAACAGGAAACAGTCAAGTTGGCTAATGTGAAGCACGGGGAAAGGGTCTGAGAAAGCTGCCCCTTAGGACTGGCAGACATGTTACTCAGGACTACAGTCAGAAAAGAGGAGAAAGGAGTCAAGGAGAGCTTCAAGAACAACAGGAAGAGATTTTGTTTTTCTTTCCCTTCTTCCCCCCCCCATCCCCCAATCCCATTTTGAGATATTCTAGCCTAGTTTCTCTGTACAGACCTGATGCATTTTCTTTAGACATTTTTCCTGTGAGCCATTCTCCAAATGCAAAGATATCATGTAATCCTTTCCTAGTAAAAGGGGGTTGAGGATTGTAGGAATCTAAAGAGCTGGGYGTTGCTGTCCAGTACCTCCAATTCAGGTTGGGCATTCAGCATCTGCAGCTCTMCTGGGCTATGTTGCTGGCCTAGTGGGTTAACTTGGCAAATCATTTCCCTCCAAGTCTGTGTTCCCATCTGCAAGGTGAGAATGGTGCAAAATGTAAATTGCTTTGCCAGCTTAGAATGGAGAATCTTACATTCTGGGGTGGGGAGGGGGGAAGGAATCAGTTTGTTTCCATGATGGATCAAATTCATGTTTGGTGTAGCTCTGAAGTCAATGACTTGACACTAGGAGTGAACTTGTCTAAAAGATTTTAATTGGCCAGACTTTTCTTGCCTCCCAGGAGCTCCCAGAATATCATATCAGTCAGTTGATTCATAATCTTAGAGCAGAGAATGAGAATGCACTGGATTTTAACTTAATATTAAGACAAAATGTTTACAAACCACTGCATYCTGTTTTAATCACAATTTTTAATATTGTCACGTCACAGAAGATAACACACARTAAATCCTTGTTTTAGCCAGGGGCTAACCTGGTAAGAAAGTCTGGCTCCCTGTAGCAGCCTTTCTAATCAATCAGCTTTGTATATAAATTGCAATTAGCTAATAGCCAAGTTCCACTGAAAACATGGTGTCACTAAAGTTGTATGTGTTCATGTAAGTGTCACAAGTGTTTTTTGTTGTTTTTTTATAGAGATACATAAATGTACTCCTTTAAAGCTGTTACTAAGCAGCTTTTGTTGGGGTGAGTTAATTTGAAGATTTGTGGGAACAGCCTATTTTCTGACAGCTTTGGGATAACGTTGGATTTTCCTGAGACTGCTGAAGGTTATGGTATTGTGCTCTTGGAGCATCCTGGTTTCTACCTTGCAGAGTTACTAGGGTAGCCCTGATACTTGTAGTTCTTCTATCACAGAATTTCTGTGGAGGTGCCAGGTGTTCAGGCACCTCCTRTACAGTGTTGTGAGGCTGGAGGATCCCTGGCTCTCCCGATGTTGTGTTACTACAGCATATTTGAAATGAGCAGTATCAGTTGTGAAAGAATCTGTGGGTCCCGTGGCAATGCCTTAGAAAAACTCTTTCAAAGCCTCCATTTGAAGCTATTTGTGCATTAAAAATACATAACTTTGTACACATTTCCAGACACTAAAATGATGTGTTTTTTTGCCTTTTTTAAAAAAATAAAATGTCAATACTCGCACTTTAAAATGTCTGTGTCGGATGTATTTTTTTTTTAAGTTGTCAGTAAACTTTGCCATGGAAAGGAAGTCATCTATAGCAATAGCTTCCTCCAGCCCTTTCCCTCTCTTGAGCCCATCGGAGCAAAGGAGACTTAACCCTTACAGGCAATACATCTACATTTATTTCTCCCCCTCCCCCCCCTTTCAGGGAGGCAAGTGAGAGGACATGGAGTAACTGTACAAAGGGCAAGATATAGGCTATCAGGAGGAGTGTCCTGTAGTTGGATWCCTTGCTCTAAAGACAAAAGAAATGGGTCGGCATTTGTCCCTCATTCTTTCTACCGTTCAACCTACCTTATTATTATAGTCTTCCTGGAGTCAGTGCAGTTCTAGGACTGTGCAATCCTACTAGGCCTTCAGGGCATCTTCCAGCATCGCATCACCCTGCATATTCCACTAGTTACTTTTGTTGTGTGGGATAGTGAAAAGATGCATAGTCCTAAACCCAGCACTCAAAGAATTGCTAAAATAGCTTCCAGCCTGCATCTGCTGTAAATACAATTGCTGCTGCTCTTTGACTGATTTATGTCCTGCTTTGCTGTTCCCATATTAATTGTACTGCCTTCAGAATAACTCTACTTCCCATGTGGTGTCATATAGACACTTCAGTTCCGGATAAATGCAGTTTCCTGCAATTCATGAGCTAAAAGTCAAGTGAATTAGCAAAAAAGCTGCTGAGTTTGTTTTGCATGTTCTGTCTTTGGTAAACATRCCGATTTCTAACTCTTGAATGTTTATCCTTAAATCTGTTTAGAAGTCTTGTATATTATTGAGATCAACTAACATAGCTGTGAGATCACTTCCCATTTTCCTCAAAGACTGTTAATTTCTCTTCTACTCTTTAATCACATAGCATCTTTCACTGTTCTGATCAATGTATTAAAATTCTTGCTATTGACCTTATGACTTTAGACTCTTTGTACTCCCTACTTCCTCCCATTCCTTCTGCTTCCATCTGGGACATAGTAATTTCCTTTTCCATACCCTTGCCTTACTTTTGCTTAAATGTTCTGTTATTACATTGCAGTTTTAGTAAGGATAATACTCTAGCCAATTTTAAGTCAAATCTCAGTTTCTTTTATTTCAGCCACATCCCCACTGTGTCTTTGCACCTCTGGAGTCTGGAGAAGAGCTGGGAGCTGCTAGGTGGATTCATTGCCTGTGGGCAAGGGAAGGCTCAGACTAAGCTAGAGAGATTTCAGCCTCACCTTCAAGAGATGTCTGCCCCRTATGAGGCATGACCAGGGCAGCTCTTTGCTAAACCTGTAGGAAGACCAGAGAGCAGTTTGGTATGCCAGGTTTGAGGTGATCTAGAGGTGTTAAAACATGTAGAGAGAAAGATAGGGTTAACTGCAGATGGCATTTTCCCTGGCAGCTGGCACTTTTAAACAGCTACAAGTTATGGTTCTGTTTGTTTTCAATTTAGCTGCCTACAGAGAACTTCTGGGCAAGTAATTCATCTGGCAGGCCCGTACATACTAAAAGAGATTTCTTCCTCCTCTTTCCCCCCCCAGCCCCCCTCCAACCTAAATTTCAAAGGCAATGAATCATCTTGTAGTTTTTTTTAGAGTCATGGGAAAGGTTAGAATCATCTGGCCAAATATAGACAGATAGGTTTTAGGTCAGATGAACTCCAACCATCAAGCTATTGAAATATATTTACTTTATAGGAAGAAATAAATCTACAACTTAAACTATTCATGCTTTACAGGAAGAGTAATTAACCACTGGAACAAAATGTTAAAAGATGTAGATTCTCTATTGTTTGAGGGTTTCAAATTAAGGTTGTCTATGCCCATCTTGCTAAAAGGCCTTTCAGTTAAAGAGCAAACTGTACTCCAAGAGCAAGTCCTGCTGAAGGAAACTCCCAGACCTCTATATTACAGAAGGTCAAGTTGACAGGAATTGTTCCTTCTGACTTTAAAAACTTCTGAAGTTTATAAAAACAGAATGAAAAAGTGACTATTTGGTTCCTCTTTCCTGATTCTCAGCCTAATCTAGGCTAATTGCTGCAGGTGCTGTACAGTGTGTACCAGCTGGGACTTGAGGAAACTTGCTTTTGGCTCTCAGTTTCCCTGGGGCTTTGCAAATGAGCCTCRGGAGGCTCTTTTGACTCTGTTTGCTTTGTCCTTCTGTAAAGTGGCAGCAGCAGTGCTGATCTCCAGACTCTGCTCTGATCTTGCACTCGAAAGTGTGCTGCACGGAAGCAAGGTGGCATCCTTGAAACACAGGATCAATGCTGCTAGCCACTGCAGTGTGGATGGGAAATAACAAGCAATCCCTTTGTGCAACCTTTATCTCAAAGTGAATTTAAGGTTTCAATGATAGGTGCTGGGCATGGTGGAAGCCTGGTGGCACTTGTGTGACTATCTCCAAGCAGGAGTGGTGGGGCTGCCCCTAAAGAGGGTTTCCACATACGCCCAGGGACAGATGTCCTAGGATGGAGGTCAGCACTGATGCGTGAGTGCCACCTGTTCTCTTTCCTTTTCTGTGCCGTCACCACCTTGGTTCATGATTTCCTTTTCTACTGAAAGGAGCCACCTCACATCTCTTTGGGAAAGGGGGGCAGAACCAATGTCACTGCAGGATAGAAACCTCAGGGCTGATGGGACCAGAGCAGGACACCAGAGTTTACTCATGGGAATCTGCAGCAGGGCTGGGGGCTGCAGATGCTGCTCTGAGGGCTGGCACTTCACTGCTGTGCCATCTAGGGACCTGCACCCAGAGACATCATCTAGGAGGCTAGTATGCTGCAGCATCCTGGTGACTCCCTTCCCCTAACAGTAGCATGGCAGGTGAGAGTCCCTGCGCTGTGACTGCTTGCAGAACTGCAAAAACCTGTTGAAAGACTGGCAGCCCAGGAGAGGCCAAAGGAAGGGCAGTTTCCTTGCCTGCACTGCTGGAAAGAAGCTGATGGACTACGTTCTGTCAAYGGACACCACTGGCAAAGATCAGGCTACAAAGGCTGCGCTATTTCCTGCTCTGCCACGTAAGTCTTGCTAGGTCTGCACTCTGAGGTTGTATTTGGACGCCTAGCTCTCCCATGAGGCCAAGAGTTTTTGCCTCTGTAGCCTTAGACAAGTGTCTTATTCAATAAACCATGTTGCTTATTGGTTATTTACAACATAGCTGAAGAAACCTATTAGCTCTCCATGTAAAGACTAATGAAAATCCTTCCTGACAGTACAGTCAAACTCTTTTTTGAGAGGGGGGTTYCTTCCACTCTTCTCTATTCCAGCCCCAGTTTAGGAATACTTTTGTTAGTATATCCCCATGCTCAGGATCCTTGCCTCAAAAGGAGTTTCTCTGGGTGCAGAGCATGCACTTGAGAAAGACATCAAGGACCTCTAGGCAAATGTGTCTGAAACCCAGCTGCCGTCATGCAGCTTGTCACTGCTACAAAGGATTAATTTGGCTGGAGAAATGAGCAAAACCATCTTATTCCAAGACACTGGAGAATGATTATACAGGCAAATGAGCTTATCAGATTGAAAATATTTTCATACATAGCCATTTAATAATAACAATAACAATAAAGCCAAAGTGGAAAAGGAAAAGACAATAGCACAGAGCTGTAAAGCTACAGAGAAACAGATCAGGCATATTAAATGTCAACATTTTTATTAAACAAGTAGCTAAGATTTTCCTGGCAACAAAAGTTTGTGGTGTGTGTCTCTTGTATTTATCATTATTGAATTGGACTGCAAGGTGGATTAAAATTATAGTCAAGGCATAATCAAAACATTCTTTTATTTGCAAAATTGGAGTGACTATTTAAATTTTCCCCTCAGTCCCCTAACAGTAGTGTGAGGAAAAACTGAAAATAGGAATTTCTTTATTAAACTGTGTAAAGAACTTAGAGCTAAGAAGATGTTTTTGATCCATAATTCCTAGAATTTCTAAAGGATTTTTAATCAAAAATCTCCATAAAACGGTCTTGATAACAAATTCTCCTGTTTGCTCAAAGCAGTGTTTTTGCTAGCATCAAGGACCTCCCCCAGGTAAAGCAGCATTTTAGTGAAGTAAGAGGACCTTTGTGATTTGCCTGCACAGATTGCATGAACAACTTAGACTCTGCATTTCAWTTGAACAGGTCTGTGTGGATACACTACAGAAGCACAGCAAGGCCTAAAGTTGCTACATTGCTGGATGAAACCCTTGATCCAATTTTGTTGTAGTTTCAGGCAGCCCTGCAGTTTCTATAACCCTCTGTTTTCTTACAAACAGTAGCTGTACAGAGGTRCCTGGCATTTTGGATGTAAAACCAAGCTGTACAGAACAGTCATCAAACCAGATATACTTACAACCAAGAAACTTTATGACATGGAATTATTTGTGTTATGAAATCGAACATAAACAACATGTGTTAAAAAGTTACATCAGCACTGGTGGAAAGACAGAGTCAATTCTGGATCCTTTCCCTCACTGGGAAAGGTATCCAGTGGTATGTCAGTGATGTTTGTGGGTAGCAAGTGGAAAATATCACCAGATAGATTTCTATGCCTGTGGAGCCAATGGAAATGTAGCCCTATCTCTTTAGATGTGTTTGAAAATCATATTTAGTTGTACCTGTRCTCATACTAAGTATCATAGCTAGCAATTGCATCAAGAACATGGAATTTAATAACCACCCCCGAATAAATTTGTCCTGAGATCTATTTCTGGATTTATACTTTTCGCCTTGAGGACATCCGGTGGCAATGAATATTAGTTTCATAGGGGTTCACTGCCTGAACTGCTCCTTCCAGCTAGAAGTGACCCGCCCTCTCTCTGCCTTACCGTATACTCCTCCAGGCTCTCCCTTGAGACTGAGTCCCTTATCAACCCAGGACACTACTGAATGCATGGAGACAATTTCAGGGAAGGGAACTGAAGACTCGATCCTGCACAGCAACGAATTCCAAACTTTAGCACAGGCTTTGCTTTCCGAAAGCCCCTCATAGTTCCCTAATCAAGTTCAGTCTGGCTGCCTAYACAAACAGGGGCAATGGGAAAGCCAGGGTCTCCAGCAGTGGTGATGGGATGAAGATGACAGAGTTTGTCCCCCCAGACATCAAGTTGAATTACCTCATTAACTATGTTGAGTATGGGCTTAATTCAGATGCCTAAACTTAGGTGTCTGGACATATGATAAGCCCTGCAGGAATCGTGCCTGGCTCTAGCTGTACTCCAGAAGSGTATAGGTCTCCTGTAGGTCCTGTGTCATACCTACAAGCCCCACATAGGTATCTGAGGGCATCCTATGTGTGTGCAGATGTATTAAGCTCTGGCAATCACTGAATTGGACCTGAATTCCTCTCTAGGAAATTGTGGCCTGGGCAGAGTCAGGAACTCCATAAATCTTTGTATTTCTGCTTCCTTTGTAGTAGGGTGCACATTTCCACAGGGGCATAAGAGTGGCACAGGGACCAGATGAAAGGTCTTTCTACCTCTGTGCACTGCCTCTAACAACTACCATTCACACCTCACTACTCTCTTTAGGAGTGCTGCAGCACAAAGCAATGAAAACCAYGTAGATAAGATGGCTTTTGAACTCCCAGATATTCTTAGTTTGGTTAGTTATGATAGAACCTTGAAACRAAATCTCAGGAGGAGATAGAATATCTCTGCTTTTATGTAGTAACTGAGAAGAATTTGTTGGTGTATACTTGGAGGAGCAACCGCTGTCACTGTCCCAAGGAGAAACGCTGATGATGACTTCTAATTAACACCTTTCTTTCTCTAATTTCCTCACTGGGAAACAGCTTAATTGCCTGGCAGGCTTGTCTTCCAAGAAGATCCTTAGCTGTTCCAAATTGTGCTTGAGAGCACAAAAATACCATTTCTAGTCAAACTTACAGGGACCCCCCCCAATAGCTCAGGCTTCTGGCTACTATAACTGGGAAATGGCTTCAGGTGGATGCTTCCTGCCAGATGCAGTGGCTGATGGTTCAGCCAGGGTTATCAGAGCTAAAAGAGCTGCAGCCTGARTCAAAGAGAGGTGAGGACTACACCAGGGTTCCCTGCCCTCTCTTGACTGAGTACAGTCAGGCATCTGTCACACAAACACGTCATTTTACATGTTGAGCTTTTATTACAATTTTGCCTGTCCCTGGCCAGAAGCCTCAACTACAGATCATGGGGAAATTGCTCACATGGCTAACATCTAGGTAACACTCACTGTTCAGATGTGAGTCATAATAAGTAAAATTTGTGTCTTGGATGTCATTGGTTTAGCCACTGAAACAATTACATTTTTGCTTAAACCTCCTAGGCTCACTTGTAATCTTTGTACTCCGCCCAATACAACAGGGCAGAGTTTCTGGTGCCATTTAACCTTGCTTTCCTTTTCTTGCTGCACTGCTTTAGGTAATCTCCTGCCAAATTGTTGTGTGTCTTAGTTCTTTCCTCTCATTTGCCTTGTGCTCACTCAGGAAATGTTTACTGCTGTATTGACCCTTCAGGAGGAAAGAAGCCAATGGGAGAAGAGAGGTCACACCAATAAACCTTCTTTCAATCAGAGGAACAGAAGTATTAGCACCTGGTGCGCAGGAGAGCCACAACCCAATAAATCTCAGCTCAGCTGCTACTTGACCCTCCTAGGAGCTAGCAGGTCAGAAGACTCCTGGCCAGGACAACTCTGCTCCTATTTTGGCCTCTTTGGGAGTCATAAGATAAGTGAGCAAGCCTGTAGGATCCCTAATTGCTTTGTGCATGAAACTCTTGCTGGAGGAGATGATCTCCCACCTTCCCTCTTTTTGAGGCTGGGCGTTCTGGGTGATAAAGGAGAAAAATCCATGGAACCAAGAGCAGTAAAGCAAGGGAGACCCCTAATCCTGAAAGGGTGAGAACATCTTTTCAGCTGTAGTTATGCTTGTTCTTAGTTTGGTGAGTCTAATGCCTTGAATCTTGTTCTCAGTGAAAGTGGCTGGATTTAAGCAAACAAAAAAAAATAGGACTCTAAGGTCTGTCCTGAGCTATACAAGTCCTAGAAAGGACCCAAGATTGAGGTCTGTAGCCCCTGTTAAGAAACTGCTTGAAAGGGAACTCGGGGGGAGGGGGAGTAATCTGTTCTGTGACTACAACCCAAGGCAGAATAACACTGGGTAAAAAGTCTCTGCAACTGCCGCTAGTTGCACGAGTTGAGAGCTGGCTACAGGAAGGGTGGATCTTCCTATTTATGCTATAGGACACTTGAATCTCTYTTGTGTTGTGCATGGCAGTGTCAGAGCCAGGTAACTGGAAGTTAGGAGTCGTGATACAGAGCTTTCCCATGCCCRAGACCCTGGTTTGGTCTGGGCATTAGCCTCTGTGGGCTGTTAAAATAGAGAGAACAGCATCGTCCTACCTCTGGGTGTGCTGGGCAAATCAGTACCACAGATAGTGTTGTTTACTAATGGAGACAGACTGTACATAACATTTACTATTCAATCATTTTGGTTAAATGCCTTGGTCTTTTTCCTTCCCATGACCTGTTCTCCACTCGGCCTTTTTATGTGCCTTTTCTGTATTTCAGTGTCTCTGAGATTAATTTGTCTTCCAGGTTCTGTCCTGCTCCTCTTTTATTGAGGCACTCTTCCTCTCAATCTTTTTTGTCTTCAGTGCTTTTCCCTCTTCTCACCCTGYCCCAGTGTCCTATCAGGGAATCCTTGCCCCATTTCCACTTATGAGTTGCTGCAGAAGGGAGTTGCTGCACTGATTAAGTGAGCTGGGAAGCTGGGGACACTGAGGATCAGTGAGCTGTTGGTCCTGCAGCTAGCCACTTTTTTTTTTTTTAGATGCTTTTATAAAATATCTCCGATGTTTTATCAAAGAACTGATGCTGTCATGGGTTTGTTTATTATTTCCCTTCAGGGGTTGGTCTTTTCTTGGCTTCTTCCTTTCATTTTTATGGAGGAAATATTTGCAGCTCTGTCAGCCTTTGGGAGGAAAGTAAGCTACAAAGGGAGTAGTGGTAATGAGAACCTTTTCCTGAGCCAAGGTCATGTAGTTTTATAGTTACCTATACTCTAAACTTGTGGGAACAAAGCTTAGCCTTCAAGTACACTGGGCCAGGAACTGATCACTAAAGGAAACTGCCATGGCAGGAGACCAGGGACAGATCTCTTCTGCTTCCAACAGCCCTTCCAGTTTCTGTCCCTCCAGCTGCTCCTCTCCTTCCATCTCCCTTCATGGTCCCTGACCTAGATCAGACTTTTCCTCCCATTGTGTCTAAGCTTTCCTCTTTGGTGGAGACCTCACCCTCTCTTCACAAACCTCTGTGTACCTGCTCAGTGGCTTCAGTTTCCTGTTGCTTTGACTATATCTTTCAGAATTCTTCCCTCTTCCTTTCTCTTTTTCTTCTGTTGAATCTTGAATCTCCTGTTGAATGTCGATGTAACTTTTACCAGGCAGGGAAACGTGAGGGACTTACCATGAGGGAAGAGAAGCAAGCAGAAGAGTTCCTGCCCCCTATATCCTCCCACCCTAATGCCTATCCCTGCTTTTGTGCTGTGGCCATACCCCAGGTCACCATGTGAGCCTAGGATCAAACCTCTTCACCTGAAACCCTCAGGCTGTCATTTTTCCACCACTGATATGTAGTTTGGTGTCTTTACACTCTCCTAGGGTTTTAGACGGAACTTCTGCTCTCATATCTTATGTTATCATATATTCTGCTTATGTCTKTCTTCTAAGCCGCTTCCCATGTTCCCATGCCCTAAGGCCACTGTCTACCCCTTTTACTTCTGCCAAAGATCTGTCCTCCCATCATTGTGTCTGAAAGTCTCTTATAATTAGAAGTGCAATGGCAGTAGGCTCTCAGAGATGATCTGCAGGAGGGGAACCCTCTGTTATTTTGTACTATCTCATCTCTTTTTTCCTCCGTGTCCCTACTGCACATGCTCGGGGACAGCATGAGGCACATCACTGCAAAACTCCACTTTAGAGCCAGGATGCAAGAGAAAGCATTGAATAGCAACAAGGAAACAAATGAAGATGGGGAAGATGTTTCTCTCATAATGCATGCCCTTGCTAGTAACTTTGGTCTCCATTTTTCCTCACTTCTRGTGTCACCATGTCCCTGGCTAAAGCAGGAAGAGAGGTGTCTCCAGGGAAAGGTGGAGTTTTGGGTTGCAGATGTACTCTGGACTACACATTGCTATATTAGCTGTAGACCAGACAGATAAGCAGAGGTTTCTGMGTAGTTTTTCCTGTGATGATTTGTTTAGCCTCTTCAAAGAAAAAAATGGAAAAACCTTCTTGAATGATCTATGTTGAAACAAGCCATTGGCTTCAAAACAAAACAAACTTCAACTCTGCCCTGGATCCTGAGCTAACGCAGTGCTCTTCGTCTCATGTTCTTAGTATATTTGTGCTCTGCAGGTAGGAAAATTTACCCACACAAGAGTGATCTCTCCTGCAGGGAGTAATTTTACTACTGGAGGCATATAAAGAGAGGAGATGGTTATTTGCTTCTGTCATTTTTTTCTGAGGAGCTGAGGCCTATGTCATCATGCAGTCTGGATGTACAAGCAAGTACATGCGTTGATCTATTTCTCTGCTGACTTTGAACCACTTGGCCATTTTTGGTCAAACGTAGAAGAATCACAAATGTGGCAGATGTGATAAATTTCTGTAAATTTCATAAAAGTACCTGGATGGATAGAGATATGAGGTTGTGCTACTGACCTCATGAAGAAATTAATAAGCTTGGTCTTTTTTGGATGACACGTGATCCACCTGCATGCAAGCTATTAGAAACCAGATCTCTGTTGCTCACAGATCAGCTCACTTCCAGMCAGAGATTTTGAATCTTCTAAAGCCATGTAGAGTTGAAAAGACCAAATAACAGCATCATGCTTGTAAGAAACCCCCAGGATGGTGTCAGGAAGAAGTCAACTGTGACAGTAGAATCCTGAAGTTACAAAAAATTTTTAAACTTGAAAAATAATTGTGGTTTTCAAAGCTTCTCCTATTTAAAATGGAATTGATGAAAAGGTGAATAATTTTCCTTTTCAGAGAGGAAAGTCTCTATTTGGAGAGGAAAGTTATGCTTGCAGAGGGCTCCAATCTGGTAGACATGATCTTCTGTGATACACTCCACATACAGCTGCTGATTGCTGCAGCTCAGTTCTTGCTTATTTTATTCTGTGTGAAAATATGCCCAGTTTTGCCAAAAGTGAATAATGGTGGCAACTACTCAGCAGCTCTGAATGGTAATAACTCTGGCTGACTTCTGGTTATTTTATTTGGTAGTAGATTTTTTTTTTTTTTTTTTTTTTTTTTTGCTATTAGCTGTAAAAACAGATGTCTATGCTGACTAACCTGCCTCCTTGCTCTGCATCAAATCTTTCCATTTTCCCAACAGTCATCTTGTTATTTGGGGGTGTTTACCCCCTTGTGAAGCCAGGTTAAAACACTAAGCCTTGATTAACTGTTACAAGTAAGCTCAGAAAATGACTGTAGTTCTCTGCTGTTAATCATATCTGAGAGAGAGAGAAGATAATTGCATTGGTTATTTTTGTTTTTGAAGACAAATGCATGCTGTTCTAGGCAATAGAGTTGGCTCAGAAGATACTGTTATAAGATCTAGGCACAGCCATGCACCTGCCTGCTCATGACCCAGTGTTGCTAGATACCAGTCTTTTGTTTTTGTCTAAACCTGTATCCTTGTCACTTCATGCCCATGGAAGGTGTCTACCTTGTCTTGTATATTTATTGATCACCCTTTTTATTTCCTCTCAAGAAATGAAAAATGACCAAGGAGGATAAAGATCAAAGCTTCAAGGCCCCCTAGAGGGATTGAGTCACATGGATCCTCTCCAGATGTTAGGCAAACAGGATCATGTCATCAGGTTGCTGAAGATACTATACTGGGAATGGGCCAACTCTCTGGAGAGACTGAAACAAAATGAAGCCCCAGTGAGGGGAAGGAAGTGACTTTTGCTGCTTTTTTTCCTCCTCTGAGCATTGCCAGTGTCTCAGGCAACACTCTTCCCTCTAGAATGGCTTGGTAGAAGGATGCAGGGGCCAGAGAGGGCAGCCAGGAGGAGTTGGTGGCTTGTCTAACGTGATCATTAGAAGAAGAGCCAATGTGATCTGAGAGACATCACCTGGCTCCTTCTGTACTGAACTGCAGAGGTGTGGGCATAATTAAGCTTTTTGTGAATGTGTGCAGATTTCTAAGAAGGCCATGACTGGCTGAAAAGTAATCTGAACTGATTTACTGACTGTCTGTACTGTTAGACCTTGGCCCTACAGCTAAGAAGGGCTTGGGACCACTTGCATATTTCTTCTTCCTCTCCTCCTCTCTGCTGCCATAACAGAGAATAAGAGACCTAACCATGGACCTGGACCCCCCCTGTGTTATGGAGCTCAGACATGTGTACACATTTCACAGTGATTACAGAAAAGTTAGGCAAGAACTAACAGCTTGATATAGATCTACAGGACAGAAGGGCATGAGAGTCTAAGGCTCAGCATGACAGGTAGTGGTTCTAACACTGGCCAGGGCAGGTGAGGTTTCCATGGAGTGTTTGTGAGAGAAAACCTCCCAGGAATGAGGACAAAGGATGAAAGTGCTTGGTTGAAAATTAGAAGGTGATGGCACAGGCTGCACTTCGTGTTGCCCCAGGGTGGTAGTCACCTCTTTATGCTAAATGCTGATTACTTTGCTTGCCAGATGGAGCTGGGCTGGCTAAAGGATGTGATTATACATCTTGGTGCCTGCAATACCCTGTTTGTTTCTAACCCTTCCAGTCATTGATAGTCTCTTCAGCTCTGTGTTCAGTTTTTGGCAGGGTGGATGTCAAGATCCTTGGCAGTGCGACTGRTATGATATGCTACCACACAAGGGTTTTGCTGAAGCCTGTATGGCACCATTCAATCACAACTGACTTTTGCTCTTCCAGTCCTTCTCAGACACTCGTTCTTTAGGAGTCTAGTTTGGAAAAAATGTTTTTGAAGCAGTTATCAGCCTTGTATAGTGCAGCATTTGTTGCTGTTGGCTTATGCTTTTGGTCTGGTAGCAGGCTTGAGGTGTGGTAACAATGTCAAATTTCATGAGTCTCCTTTCCCTTTTGGTGCACACCCTAGGCTATGGATATGTGAACAGAAGTGATCAAGATGTTACAGCTTAATGAGCTGTTGTGAGCTGCAGTAAGTGTGTGATCCTAGACTGTCCCATCTGTCTGGCTGTAGATTCTCAATACCAAGAAATGATTCAGAATTCCTGACTTAGGTAATGCTCTTATTCAAGAGGAGGAAGATGAAGASCCATTATCTTAAACTGAGGAAGGATGTGTGACCAGAAACTCACCTTTTGTATCTTGATGCAGTTGCAAGTGAAGCCAGAGCCACAGCAGGTTGCAGACTTTTAGACTCATGTTACAGGCCCTCCTGGGGGTCYTCAGAGATACTCCCCACTATCATGCTCCATTGTGAAGAGCTTTACTGGGTTACATATCTCTTTCACATGCCCTCTCCGCTAGTATTTCCCAGTGCGGTCCATGCAGGTGAGTGAAGTATAGCCTACAACCCTTTAGCTGCCTGGAGAATTCTAATATGGGCAGGAGATAACCTTATCACACTTTTTGGCACAATCTTAAAATGGCAATTGATTTGTCAAGAACTGTAATATAGACCAAGTTTAAAAAGAAAATTGTCTATTAAAGTCAAACAGAAGAGTTGAATAGGTTGGAGGATGCAATGAGTAAGAAAGCCACTCTTTGTACTAGTCATGCCTAGGCTGGCCTGTGTGGCCTCTGACTGTGCATCACAACTAGTTCAGAACCTATTTCTCTATCTGTTGTGATGTTCTCTTAGACAGGCTCTACAGCCTTAAATTGATCTTCATGGGAGCAAAATGCTGATTTCAATATCCACTTTCCTTTTACGCTCAAACTTGATGTGAATGTGTCCATTCAGATTCAAATCTTGCTCTCTTCCCACAAATGACTTTATTACTGGCTTGATGAGGAGACATTCTTTTYCCATAAAAAATACTGGCACTTCTATTAATTATCATGAATTGTTATCATGTGGTGAAGCAGAACTCTTGTTCTCCCACATGCAGCAATGCACATGTCTTGTTATAAGCTCTGGATTGAGACTAATGAGCAGTAAGCTTATAGTGCTGAAGGTGATTGGTCCCTAACCTGGCTTTTGAGGATTGCAGTCTTTCATTCACACTCCTTTATGCATTGGCATGAAACTGCTTCCATTAGGAAACTGTAGAGCAGTATTCGGCCCCAGATATAAACTTCTGAGGTAGATGTTATCTTAGATCACCAGCAGTCCCATGTTCATTTTGTTGGTRGCTGTGCCAACCTAATCACTGCCTGACACAGACCACTCATCTTATTGGCCTRGGAACTTTTAGAACTGATCTATCTGAAAACTAATTTTTATACTCTGGGTTRTTTTCAGCTGATCCATGATGTGGCCCCATAAAAGGCTGGCAAAGCTGAAGGAAGGACATAACCACAGAAGCACTAGTCGGAARAGGTCTCTGGAGGTCTTTTGTCCAGCCTCCTGCACTGACTCCTGCCATCCTCTGCTACCTCTTCAGATTCTCAATAACTCTGGGGGCCCAAAGCTGGAGATATTCTAGATGTGAGGATAGTAACTCTCTTGATCAGTTACTGTTGTCTTGATAAAGCCCAGCATATGATCTATCCTATTTGTGATGAACATTGTTGGCTCATCTTCATCCTGATGTTGACAGTAAGGTAAGATTGCATGGTAAGGATATCTCTGCCCTACTCCCACGTTCATCAGTATCTGCACTGGATGTGGACTGTTTGCCACAGACTCAGCAGAGTGCTAATGTGGGTGCTCAATTTGAACATTGGACATAGCTCATGCTGAAGGATTTTTTTTTAGCCATCTGTGAAAGAACACSATAGCAACAGACCCAAACTCAGAGAGCTCAAAGGAAATCCCAACCGCTTCATGAGGGATGTGATTAACTATTCTTTCCACCTTGCTCCTCAACACAATGTCCCAGACACCAAGRAACAGTGTGGGAAGCACGATCATTTTAAATGATGCCTGTGTTGCCTGTGGTTTGTAAAGATCAGGTATTGCTGAGGATGTTAGCACTAGTTGGAGGCCTGTAGCAAGTGGAGTTTCCCAGAGCTCAGTACTGGGTCCCATCTTGTTCAGTTCATTCATCACTGACCTGGATGAGGGGACAGAGTGCCTCCTCAGCAAGTTTGCTCATGATACCAGACTGGGAGGAGTGGCTGATACACCYGAGGGCTGTGCTGCCATTCAGAGAGACCTGGGCAGGCTGGAGAGTTGGGCRGAGAGAAACCTCCTGAGGTTCAACAAGGGCAAGTGCAGGGTCTTTCAGCTAGGGAGGAATAACCCCAGGCACCAGTACAAGCTGGGGGCTGACCTTCTACAAAGCAGCTCTGCAGAGAAGGATTGGGGATCCTGGTGGAGAGCAAGTTGACCRTGAGCCAGTAATATGCCTTTGTGGCCAAGATGACCAATGGTATCCTGGGATGCATTAGGAAGGGCCTTGCCAGMAGGTCAAGKGAGGTAATCCTACCCCTCTACTCAGCCCTGGTGAGGCCTCATCTGGAGTAGTGTCCAGTTCTGGGCTCTCCAAAACACAAGAGACATGGAGCTACTGGAGTGAGTCCAACCAAGGGCGTCTAAGTTGATGAAGGAATTAGAGCACCTCATATGAGGAAAGGCTGTGCGAGCTCAGCCTATTCAGCATGGAGAAGAGAAGACAGAGGAGAYTTTATCAATGCAGACAAATATCTGAAGAGAGAGCATAAAAAGGATGGGACCAGACTCTTGCTGGTGGTACACAGTGGTAGGCTGAGAGRCAATGGRTACAAATTGAAACTTATGAAGTTCCATCTGAACATGAGGAAAAACTTCTTTATTTGAGAGTGGCAGMACTGGAACAGGTTGCCCAAAGAGGTTGTAGAGTCTCCATCCTTGTAAACACTCAAACTGTCTGAATATGATCCTGGATAATGTGCTCTAGGTGACTCTTCTTGAGCAGGGAGTTTGGACTAGATGATTTGCAGAGGTCCCTTCCAAACTCAAATATTCTGTGAGATGGGTATGTCAGAAAGAAAAGATCTGTCCTCTCTTAGACCTGGCTAAACTGACATTTGCTCTTCTATCATGTATTCTTGTGCAGTCCTTCCTCCTCRCGTTAAATTGAAATGGGTCAGTTTTGCTGAAAATTTCCCTGAACAGAAGGAAAGATTTCTATCTTAGCAGAGACTTTTTCACTTGGCTCTGGGTTCTTGAGATTTTACCTACTGTGTGTGGTTTTTTTCTTAAACTGGCAACAGTGCTGGGCTCTGGGTTCCTCTGTGCCAGGTGTTGCACATGCATTTAGTGAAAGAGATATGGGATATTCTACAGCCTCAGATATGTTAAGGTAGGGCAAGAGGACTGACAGCCCCTGTGCCAGGTTCCTATCTTTGCTTCTTGCTACTTTGGGTGCTTCATGGAGTTGCAGAGGAATGCATCTTTCCTTCCATTCCCTTTCCTTAGTATGAAGGATTATACCACTGCAGTTCCCATCCTGAATGGAAAACTGGGGATTTCCTCAACTTCTTGCAATGCTGACATCCTTTCATCTACTCCTCTCTGAGGGACCTGGATGCCGACTGGTCATCCCCTTTCCCCAGATGAGAGGAACCTCTACTCCTCAGAAAATCACACCTAAGCTGTGGCTGCTCAGGCAGTACCTTCTGCAGAGCAACCCCTGGCCCTGTGAACACAATGATTTGTGAATTTTAAAGGAAAATTAGTGGCACTCAGCATGTTGCATAGCTGCCTTGAATCTATTCCCAGTATTATAGATTACAGTCAAGTCTCAAAGTTGTGCATCATCCCACTGAAAATCACCCTGTCAGAAGACTCCCAGAAGCAAGGATTACCTTCTTCCTGCTCATGCAGCCCTGGGGTTCCGTCTCCTGGTTCTCTTCCAGGGATATGATRATAGCTGCTTGTGAACCTGGGGTAGAGACCCCGAGTCAGTTATGCTCTGTGGGAAAGTTAGTGCTGAGCTCTGAACTCATCTCTGAGGCCTGAGAACAGATCTGCTGCATGGGTTTGTGCATGTGCAAGTACAGGAGGAGAGAAGTGAGAGTGGGGACTGACTCGATTTTTCCAGTTCAATCCAAACTGAATCAGTTACTCATCTCATGGTGTACTCTCTGTTATGTACTTAAGGGATGCTCTCAGCCAGAGTCTTGGAGGGTGTGTTACAATTCAGCTAGCAAGCTGGGACATCTCTCCCTGGCAAGTTAAAGGTGCTGAAAGGAGCTTGGCTCCAATAGATGAAGATAATTGGGAAGATTGGACAAAGGAGAAAGAGAAGAGTTGGTTGCATTTAGTTATGCATACAGTATGTTAAGTAATCAAATAACTTGATAGTAATGATTCATCTTGGTGATGYTTTGTGAAAGTTCTGGGCTGGCTGGGTCTTGCACACTTGCTCTAGGCCACAAGTTGGGGAAAAACATCTCTGGCTTTGTGGGCTTGTTAAATATTGCATAAGGGACTGTTCCCTTTTCTAGTGGAAAAGGAGGTTAACTCTGTGTGTCTGGGCAGGAGACCTCAAAATGGCAGGAGCAGCCCATTGGTGGTGGAAGGTAGCTCTGATGGGAGGATAGAAACATATGCTCCTACGCTGTTGAAAATGATTAGCTTTGCTAGCAGGCAGCTTTTGGTGAAGTGTGCCATTGCTAGCTGTAGCACTGGCAGAAAGCACTCAAGCTGTGTACACGCCTCCCTTCCAGTGACATTAATTAGACAGCCATTTCCTTCGCAGTCAAAGGTGCTTTGGATTAGAAGGCACTGGATTACTGTCCAGAATTATGGAATTTTATTCCCAGTTTTGATTTTTGTGCAGCTCCCTCATGGAACCAGTTTCTCTGCAGAGGGCTGTGATTTATTCCTTTACAGTCTGTAAGAGGAAGGAACAATTTCATTTTGCTGTGACATAACAGGAACATTGTGGAGGACAGCCACAAGGAGAATATAGAGCTTTTTTTTCTCTTGATATATGTCAACTCAGCTGAGGAGGGGATCCATAGTTTGCATTCACTTTCTGTTAGTGATGACAAGTTTGTAGTATCACATTCTGAGCCTTGAATAAGTAAGGAGCCAAAACCTGGACAGCCTGGGGTGTAGGAAGGTCTAGGAAATGAGAGTCACCAGTTTATTCCTGGAATTGGGACATTATCAAAGCACAATGACTTATTTGARTTTCCAAGGACAGAGTGAACTGAGTTCAGCTCCACAGGGTGAGGAATTCATTACTTAGCATCCTCTGCAGGAGGACCCGGTGAGTTGTCGTCTCCGTGATGGAGAGGTGCCCACATTCCAGAAGATGAATCTAGGACCCTGCCAGAGATCCCAGCAAAGAGCCAGGTTTCTGTGAATGATGGAGATAGTCTGTGCTTCTGTAGTCCTCAGTACTCAGTCTTTATGCTGCTGGCTCATGCCACAGCATAGATTTGAACCAAAATAGGTTTCAGTCCTGATTAAATTTCAATTAACTTAGCCAGAACGCATAATATCGACTTTAGGCAGCAATTGGATTCCTATACTAGCCTGATCCAGCACACATCACATCTGAGACGGGGTTATTGTGTGATTCTCTGTCAACATAAACMAAGTCAAACCTAGGCTACTGCTACCTTGCCCTCATTGTACCTGCCAGCTTGGCCACTTGGCCTGCAAATACTGCTCTCTTCATTGCTGACTTAATGTTCAGATAGATCTGTTCTCTGAACTGCCTCACCAGGCATAGCAAATGCACTGATAGTGGTGCAAGTGAGGAGGAAGGGGCATGAGCAGCAGGTAGTGGGGAAAGAAGTGGTGGTTTTGGTTTATGGTCTGATGCAGAATAAAGCCTGCTAGACCAGAATTGATCCTTGGTAAATGTTTCTGCCAGTAGTGTGAATTTCTACTGTGCAAGAGCTTTGCCTTATGTGGCTGCAACACTTTGATTTTCTAGTACTAGGAGCCATAAAGTCAAATTGACTACACTCTTGCAACTCTTGCTGCAGATATTTGMTGGATACAAAGAAGGTACTGGCTTTCTACCCACTCATCTCCATCTACCAGGGCAACTCAGCTTTGGCATGCCAGTATGGCAGGAAATACCTATTGGCACAGAGAAAAGACAGGTCAAGACTGGTATTTCCACAGCTACTTTCCACCTGATTCATAAATGACAGGTCTTGATGGGTGCAAACCTATGTGGAATGCAAAAGCTATTTCCTTAGCAACAGGCGGTAGAAAAAGAGATGTGTTTAGATTGAAGTAGCTGGAACAACCATAGCATGATGCCATGTGTCTTGCCCCACCTGCATATTGCTTCCAGAGTAAAGAGCTATCTTGGTGTATCTAATTCTGTCATGTGGGGTTGTCACCATGGGGACAGAGAGCTATAAATAATGACAGTGGTGCCTCTGCAGGATTGTACTCTTGGCTGGACACTCTCACCACCTGTGAGACCACGAGCAAGTTGCTTAACTCTGTGTTCAGGTCTCTTCACTAGGACGTATTGCCTCTTTCTATACATCCAGCTATGCCAGCATAGTATGTATCTTACAGTTATATTTCTGCAGGGATTGTTTTAAGCCAAAGCAGTATTATAGTATTCTGTGAATCTCTGGATTTAATATGTTTGGTTTACCTGATATGCAGAGTACTGTAGAGCCCCCAGGGACACYGCAGTGCACAGGAGCCATAGGCTTCTTAAGTAGGATTCAGCTTGCAGGCTAAGACGTATTTAGGAGCTATTTGAAATGCCCTGTGGTATTTGAAAAATCTGTGTGGCTGGCAGACCTGACGTATGAACTATGTTAAACCTGTAACAGCAGCTTAGCATAACATTTTGAATGGAGGACAGAGTCTATAAGATACTTACAGTAAGTTCTATCTCAACTACTGTATTCGGGTTCCCATACTATCTCCATCACTGTGCTGCCCAAAAACTGAACACTTCTCTCCATCTTCAGCAGCAAAACTGACAGAGTTTGGAAGTCCAAATTCCATTGCTTGAGTATGCAGAAACTGTCATCTGTTTCTCCATTCATTCTTAGAATGACTGATTGGAAGCTTGCATAACTCTTCCTCAGAGTCCCAACTTCGTTCATCTTCACTTGCATCATCTTTTTCATCTGCACGTGGAGCTGCATGTGCAAGTTTTTCACTGCTGCTGTAATTCCATTTTTGAATAATATGACTTGAGACTATTCCTTCAAAGTAGGTAYGAATCCATTATCAACAGATGACAAAGTGATGGTGCTTTATGCCAGGATTTTCTGAGCTTTTTGCCCACATGCATTAACCTGAGTGAGACAGGGAAGTAGTAATGAAAGAAGCAACATTTTTTTAGTGTTCAGTCTAACCAGAGACATGTCCTCAGAAATTGTTCCATGGCCAGACACTCTGAGCTGTGCCCCGCAGCACAAGCTGAACCACTGGGTCTGCAATTCTGGGCTATTAAATGACCTATCTTTGGTAGCTGGTCTGCACCAATCTTGCTCCCTAAAGTGTCAGGCAAGGGATGAAAAGATTCTTTATGGACACAGATCTCAAAGTACTGTCATCCCTAGAGTCTGTATGGGAATACCCTGATGAAATTCATGTATTCCTCCAGTGAATACTTCCTTTTGCGAGAGATGGATAATCAGACCAATCTCCATTGCCCATGTATTCCTTTCTGTTAACTGTCTAGGTCCTCAGACCAGTAACAGAAGCTGAGTATGCTTCATTACATTTTTTCSTCATTTACCCTTATACATCTGAATTGGGGCCTGTCTGATGTGAGACAACTTCCACTTGTGAAATCTGGGCTTCCCCTGGCTCTCAGCTTCCTTCCCTCATTTTGAGAACAAGTAAAGAGTCACAATACCCTTCTTCCCTATAGTTCAGACCTTCAATTCATGTGTTTTGAGGATCTGGTTACATTTCACTTGCAGACAGGCCTGACTGGGCTCTCTCTGACCACCAAGGAGACCCAGAGGGCYTTTTCTGGAGCTACAGAGACCCTAATATATTCTGCTTTACAGCATGCTTGCTGAGAGTTCCCYACTGCTTGATGTAGATTTTCCAGCATATGAACTGTCATGCACTTCAGAAAAAAGTTGCAGGGGAGAAGTGTATTTTCGATTTGTGAAGAAATGTGGAGCTGTCATCTGCTGGAGTGGCACCAGAAAGAAAAATGTATAAGGTAACGTTTTGGAGGTTATTTTAAGAAAAGAGAAATTTGTTTCACTTCCAAACTGATCAAAATTTAGAAATGGAGAAAGGAGAGTTTAGAAGTGAAAGAGAGTATCTTACTAGATCAAATAGATATGACTTATTTTTTATCAGTTTGGTTGATGAACTGAAAGAAAAAAAAGAGCAGCTTTTCAGCTATTTTCACTCAATATCATCCAGACAACAGATTTCAGAAATCTGAGCATTGGCAACAGCTCTTCCCTGGCTCAGTGATTTCAGGAAGATGCCRTTATGGGAAGGAGGAATATTCCTCCCACTATTTCATCGATGTCCTTCCTGATGCTGCCTTCACTCCTGTAGCCCAAAAACCARCTGTACAGCCTTTCCCATTGGACAGTATCAGTATGCTGCAATATTTGTTGTACCACCCTCACATTAAGAAGTCTACAACTAAAAACAGCAGAGAGAGGCCCTGTAACAGCATGCTTTCACTGCACTGTAGGCCCATCATTTAATTCTAATTCTTCTAGTTAGCTTACATACAATATTTAGTAGAAGATAGTACTGGAGATAGTATGTAATCACCAGTAGAGAAACATGGAGGCCGGACTCTGAGTAGATATTTTCAATATAGCAGTAACTTCTACTGGCTGATTTATATAGGTAAATTGCAAGGTATATGAGGCTGATTTAGCTCTAGTTATATTGGATGAAAGTTGTAGAATCAGAAACTCTTGAAGGTGCAAGACAGATGAACAGAACTTTCCATGGATGGAAGAAGGAAAGAGAAAACCTGAGTTCCATGTAGCAAGTAAACATAATTTTGGTTTTCCTAGAATTAAGGTAAGATGTGATGATCGTATTTGAGATTATATAAGTATTTTATACTATTGACTAAGGTAATTGAGAAATCTGGATGTCAGTTGTACTCTTCAATATCTCATCTTATATTCATGCACAAGTTCAAGTGTGAAGATATTAAAAACCTTCTTGAAAAAAGGTACATTAGGGAAGATATTTTGCTCTGATAGGGAACTGCCCTAGTGTTTTAATAATCTTATAATCCTAGTTTTACCTGTCTGCCCTTCTTCTTTTACGTTTGTTACATTTTAATTCTGTATCCACCTATCATTTCCATACATTTCATATCGCTAACATACAAATTTCCCATATCTTATCTGCATGGTACTACTTTTTATTTACTCATTATACTGCAAAATTGAGTTAAGTAAAATTCTTTTAATCTATTTCCATGAAAACCTAATGTCTTTGAAGCAGGCTCATTAAACTCCTGTCGTTTCCCAGATGGTGCCTTAAGGCCCAAAAGACACAAATCCCTGGCCACTTATATCACCTATATCAGGTATCTTCAAAGTATCCCAGGTTTGAAGACTCAGGGTAGATTGGTTAAAGATCATGCTTTYGGTGATTTTGCTTACCTCTCTGCCACTGTTATGATAACAAAATTTTTACTGGGACRTATTTTTGTTGGAGGACAACAAAATTTGTTGGGGAGGATCAAGGCGTTTGTAGTCTAACCTGATTTGCTGAAATAAGTCTCTTTTTGGCTGGTGTAGCATGGTGAGTGGATACATGTGAAAATGTATATATTATTATATATTATTTAGAGAATGCTCCTTGCGAGGATGAATATTATCCCCACAATCAGAGTTCTGTTAGGAAGTGAGAAGCCTAGGCTCAAGTTCTAGCAGACTGAGTGGGTAGGAACCCATGGGACCATGCAATCCATTGAAGTGTTTGGCCGTCCCTCATCCCTTTCTGCTTGGCACCTCTGGTTCTTTCCAGTCTGCCTAGCTAAGGGCAAGCAATGATAAAATTTGYCTTGTTTCTCACAGCAGGTCTGAAAATTAGTTACCAGCAGCCTTCTGACACCCTGCCCAGTGCTCTAACCATGTGGGAGGCTGCTCTGCTCCCAGACATCCCTGGGTAGCACAGTGCACTACCTCCATTGCTCATGCAGTATCATGGACACCCYGCGCTAGGGACTGGAAGTTTTCTTGGAGCTTTCTCCACTGCCATTCATTAGTTGCCATTTCTGGGTATTTATCTGATATTTTTTTCTCTAGTATTTGAACATCCTATAGTATTGCAACTCATCAAATAGTTGTTCAGCCTGGGGGCTCACCTTACCTTGGGCAAAAGATGCATTTCCTCATGAACGAATACAAAAGTATAAGAACAAAGAACATCCCTTCAGCTCTTTGAAACATTTAGACAAACACAACAATTTTTGTTTTTTGAAAGTGACTATTGACTAGAAGGTTTGCCCAAACCAATACAGATTTTGACCAAACCTGCTCCCCTTAGTGCTCTGTGACACACTTGTCTGGGAATACCTTTATGTTATCATGCTTATCACACAGTGAATAATGCTGGGTTGGAAAGTGGTGTGAAAGACGAGCACCATTTGAAAAGCTGGAAGCATTTCTCTTGATGCTGCAGGGCATGGCTTTCYGAGGTTTTCCTTATGCAGTTTGTCTTGCTTCAGAATAAGAGGAGGCAAGAGCTCACACTGACAAATGCACTAACTCCTGAGCTTGTTAGAAAAGAYGTGTATTGCACATACAGGAATCCCATGACAGAAAAGAATGGTATTGAGAATGAGGGTATATATCTCAGAGGTATAACGTCAAAAATTGTAATAAAGTTTTAGTCATTTCCAGATCACTTCAATTTAAAAAAAAAGGTGGGAAATGAGGGTTTAGGGATCTTCAGATTTTGAAGACTTCCAATTCAAACAGAGCAGCTGCATCTGTGTGACAATTTGAAGGTGTTTCCCATCACAGTGACTTTCATCTTGGGCCTGTTGGTAGCAGGTTTATTTTTCAGTTTTCAGATTTGGCTGCACCTGCCCTTTTCCAAAGCTTACTCAGCTGTGACTACTACATTTCATGATACAATCTTATTTCCTGCTGATGGGACTTGGTTAGTAATTGACTGAGCAGGAAGAGAGGGGTGGGAAACTGATAAAGTCACGCTTTCAAGAATAAAGCAGTCAATGGCAAAAACAAATCTTTTTACCATTACACATCTCCTATTTCTAAGTATCTCACAGTCTGTTGTAAGGAGGATTCCCATGCCAGATGTGTCCAGATATGAGCAGTAGATAGCCAGAGGTAAAGAGAGAATGAGTAAATGAATGAATCAGTCTTTGCRTTACAAAATCTCTCAGATCAGCCTAACACCTGCAGTCCATGGGTGCCTCTTCACCAAGCTGGCTTTTACTGGCTCCACTTTTGCTTACAAAATAAGGCTCTTCAGAGAAGTTTATAAATTCCTGTTCTGTTTGCTGCTTGCTTCACAAAATCCAGAGTGCTGTAAATGGCAGCCATTTGGATAACTTTATGACCACTTTTAACATCCCTAAAATGTTGAAATTTTATTCCAGCAGTCCATGACCACTGCACTAATAAGCAACATGTATGGATATTAATACCACATTAAATCATTTCCCCTTCTCTTATACATTCATTGTCTATTGACACYAGCCCCAGACAGTATTAGCTTTAGCTTAATGGACTAGCTAAAATTGGCAGACTGATCTGCCTCAGCAGACAGCCTGGACGCTCTTAGCAGTTAACTCTGCTGCTGGCAGATGTTAGCTAACTTGTATGTTGAAGCAATTAACTGAAGAGGAGGTTGAAATATTCAGCATGCTAACATCTATAGAAATCTGTTTTCATTCAAGGATGTCTGAAAAGCAGCTGGATTACCTGGCAATTATTTTAATTGAAGAGATAATTGCTGACCAGGCTACCAAAAAATCATCAGTGCTAACACTTGTTGTCATGAGTGGTTTAGGCTCAAAAGGAAAATAAAACATCCTTTGTATTCCTTTAATTGTTTAGATCTCATGAAGTTACATGGTTTGATTATATTCAGTTAGGTGATTATATGTAGTTTCACTGAGATGTTGTTGCATATGTATGATAACATGTTAAACATCATGCTTTATCATATGTTTTTAGCCACAGAAGAAAACATTTAAGTAACTGTTTTAAGACCACGTACTCTTGTGATTTCCAGCCTTTTCTTCAGAAAGCTCGGTGAAGGCCCTCTCAGCTCTTTTTCATGGGTTCCTAAATCTTTTGCCAACAGTAGCCCTCCTCCTAAGGCTGAAAACCAACCCATTAAAAAAAAGGCAACTTCAGGCAAGGCATGTTCTTGCTGGTGGTGGGAGCAAGGGCAGCACTCAGCGCAGTGGGCTGGGACCTAGCTCCAGCATCAGGCTGTTGGGGACCCTGTTCCTCCGGGGGAATCTGTTACTATCGCTGACCCTGGCCGCTCTCCCCCTGAACTCCATTTTGAGGTGCAATTCCTCCTCACCCTGTTGCTGGTACACTCTTAGTGACAAGTGCAGCACTCTTAGTGACAAGTGAGTAAACTGCTGTGCATGGCATGGGAAATTAATATGCAACAGTTAGCACCTTGTTATAGGTACTACTCTTTTGAGATTGTACTAACCTTGCCGACAAGCCCACAGGACTGTGAACTCTCATCTATACCCTAACTATGTGTGAGTAGTCCCCATGGGGAGGAAGCAAGGCCACCARCCTATAGCCTAGCTATTTTCTGGAGAAATGACTCCTTTGGTGAGGCTAACAGGAGACAGCTTGTTGCTGTGATCCAGCTGCTGCCACCACATATGGAAGGAAGATTTTCCTCTTGTGAACCTTCTCGGTGCCACTATCCCTCCCTCTGCCTCCCAGTTCTTATTTCAAGCCCTAATTCCAAATCAGATGGAGAGAGACACTAAATCCCCACCCCTCTCGCTAGGGTCAAGCAGTGCAGCGGTGATGAGGAAACGCAACAGAGGAGTTGCTTCTTGGGTTGTTGGGAAGATCCTAATCAGGAGTGGGAATTAGATTTACAGTGACCTCCCAGAACTGAGCTAGTTTATTAATTTGTGCAATTTCAACAGAGACAAGTGATCGTTAAAAGCTTCTTCAGACTGTAGCCATCAGACAAGCAGCACAGCAACTGACGGGACTCCTCCTGCTCTGTGTTTGAGAAAAGCACTCTAATCCTTGCACTGTGTGGTTAGTTTTCTGTCTTATATTTCCTTGCCTGGTAAACCAGCTTGGCAGGTTTTGCCAATCTCGCCAGTTGTTCTGGAGAGCAAGTAATCAGCTCAGAAAGTAAGCAGGTTTGATTCTCTTTCTAGAACTGTTTTTACAGGCTGAAGATGACTTATCTATCAAAATGTCCCAACATGTTGTGACTCTGTCCTTTCACACCTCAGATAAAGGGAACCATAGGAGGTGCTTCTCCTCTGTTGCTCCCACAGAAACTGTGCCTGGGCTTTTGGGACACTGTTAAGCCTGTTTGTCTCTTGCTGTTCGTACCAGAGACATCAGTGGTGTACAGAACCCTGAAAAACACATATGATAACTCCCACCTCCATAGTACTCTGCCATTTGCGGCTATTTCAATACCAGGGATTCCTGAGTCAGATGCGGTTTCAGAGAATTAGTAACCATTGGTGATCTCTTGCATAACACAGCCAATTTCCCAAAGAGCGTCTGCAATGGAGACAGAGTTTGGACCTAGATCTCTGCCCAGTTCTTGAACCTTCTCCCACTTGCCCATAATAATCACTCCCACCAACATTATTTTCAGGTTTGGATTTCAAAATTTCTTACATGCAAATTTCTCTGGCCTTCTTGGTCCTTGTCTCACTTCCCTGCACAGTATCTTTGGTGACTACAGTATTATCACCTCCTGTGCTTCTGGAACCATGGATATCCTCAAGAAGACAGGCCCTTCATATATACTGTGAAATCCTAAAAGTATAGGCACCAGTTTAGAAAGGATCTTGAGAGAGAGTATCTAATCCATCTCCCAGCAATGGAGCAGGACCCAACTATTTAACAAGCGTTTGTCTAGCCTGTTCTTACAAGTCGCTCAGGATGGAGGATTCACATCTTCTCTATAGAATCAGCTCTATTGCTTCACTCCTGTCAGTATTAGAAACCTCCCCCAATTCCTAATCTAAGTGACATCTTATCCTGGCTTCTAGCTTACTCTGGGGGTATTTTTTTGGAGATAGATGGGGATATGACTAGGTATTTTCAGAGCACTTTCATTATTTCCATCTCCTCATATTTTTCAGGCCTTTTATTGCTGCAGATTATGGCTGCTCCTTGCTGCACTTGGTTTCATCTCTATAAATATGCATGAAAAGGTTGCAGTTTCACACTCTCTCTACAAGAGAGACAGGAAATGGATGAGTTCAGTGTAATTCAGTGGGGCTAGTGCAATCATGTCATTCAGGGAAAATTCCCCGGGAGATTCAATAAACATCTTAAGTGAAAGGCTATGAAATTAAAATCACAAGAGACAGCCACATCCACCCATCTCCCTATCCGTATCTGCAGCTCCACATGTAGTTAAATAGCAGGAACATGCTGATGTGAGGACTCTAGCCTGCCTGGAGACAGGTTTTTATTCAGTCTGAAGTTAGGTTCAATGAGAAATGAATTTTGTGGCTAGATATTTGACTACTTTACAATTTATTGCCTGTGACACTAGACCCTTTCTGAACTGAAAAGCAAATTCAAAGTGAGTGCACTCTTTTCCTTTCTCCTCTTGTGATGTCAGCTTTATGGACATTGGGGTAACCAGTCTTTTATTCAGTTTAATTGTACTAATTTCCATTATGATAATGACTATTTAATGTATTTGGGTATGGCAAATATCCAAATACCTCCTCTGAAGAGGCTGAGCCTAAATGGGAACAGCAGACAGTAAGGAGGGGAGAAAGAAATAATAAATCAAAACAAAAGAGTGAGTGGAAACATCAGAGAGCTCTGTGATTTTCCCAATAGGTTTGCAGGAGGTCCTCGGTAGAGCCAGGAATAGTGCTTAGTTCATCTGCACACCACTAGGAAACCTCAGCAGTAAAACCATCTCTGCTCAYCATTGGACATCTATCCCTGCTGCATTCAAGGTGAGAGTTCTTCCATGGTGGACTAGATTCCTTGCAAAAAGATACTGGAAAACCCCCATAAAATGACTGACTGTGTCCTTCTTCCTGCTGTAGGTCAGGGTCTGTAGAGGATGCCTCCAGAGCAGGGAGTAGTTACTGTGAGGCAGCACATTCTGGTAGAACCTGCAAAAGGGCCAGGGAACCTTCGGGAAGATGGTTAGTTGATCATTGCTGCTTAACATTAGCTCATCATAAGATCTCAGGGCTTGGAAAACCTGTTTCTACGTTACCTAACCTGTGATCAGGCTATCTCATAGACAGGTCAATGATCTCTCTCTGTTGATYGGTTTAATCTGGAGCCCAGCAGAATGAGAGGAGAATTTCTTATCAGTTTTCGAGTGTTTTATGTCAAAACCTGCTTCCTGGAGTACCCATTTTGCAAATCTGACACATTCATCTCCAGGAACCCTAGACCGAACCAGCTCCAAGGTGCATGTTGGCAGTCATTTTGCCAAGAGAAGGTGCATGCCAACTTGGAGAGGAAGTATGAAAGCTCCTGACTGTTTAATGGGAAGGGAGATGGGATATGAGCCAGCAAAAATTCAGCCATGAGGAAAATTCCAGGCTARCCCTTGCTATGCTTGGCCTGTTTGGGCTTAATGGTGAGAGTACAACAAGGCTGTTTCTTCTCAAGCATTCATACGTATGGCAGGGGCAGGATGTTGTTCAAATAAAGTGTGGAGACATACCTGATAGACCCCAGTCATCCAGTCTTTTCCTACAGCCTGCATACTCAAAACCAGGGAAAGATATGAGCATTCCTCATGTAAAGGAAAAGGAGGAAATTTTTYTTTAAAGGAAAAAATACACCAGTGCTAGCACACTCCAGCTTCTGTTCCTGAGAGCATGTCTCCAAATTCCACTTCCCCAAATAACAGTGACGTACCCATTTCCCCCTGGTTTATAAAAGTCCTTGTGACAGACTGTGCTGTGTTCAGCAAGAGTTTGTGGCTCACTGTCCTTACATCCCATCAGCATGAAAGTGTCTCTTGGCCTCAGCCTTCTCCTGGCTATCCTAGACACAGGTAAGTTTTCTTCTAGGATCTGCTGGGCTGAGAGGTGTGAAACTGGCCTGAGAACTATTATTCAGCGCGTAGGGCCATTCCTGCCATCTGAGCCACAGGCAACCCGCCTTGTCCTGGGGGATTTGCCATACATAGGTGTGAATAGTGGATTAGGGTGGAGCAGGGGATCTTTGGTGCTATGGCCCAACTTGCAGATGAGGATGTAGATGTCTACATGTGAGCTGCTTTTCTAAGCCCTCACAGTGGTCACTAGCAATCTAGAGGTTTTTGTATCATACCTACCACCCCATGCAGGTCTCACAGCTACTGCAAGGTGTGTACTTTGCAGGGAACAGRGAACCAACATGTGCCCTGGTGTCCTAATCTGTATGCTGAACCCTTGGTACAGATAAGTGTGTGTGTCAGAGAAGACAAGCTGTTTGGCTTCTCTCCATAAACTCTTTATTCCTTTCCAGATGTTTCATGGTGGCTGCCTGATATTCTAGTTCTACTTAAGATGCTCTTATCCTGAAACAGCAGGCAGTCAATAAAGTGAATTCCCCTAATATCTAAGAGCTACACCATTCCCAATTTGTACATAGCATAGTAAAGACTTACTGGCAGCCTTTTGATCTCCAGTCCTTTGGTTGCCCTGCTCACTGTAAAGAGAAGATTTGGGGGCTGAGAATCCAGGAGGTGCCTGAATGCCTGCCAGAGCAGAAGGGATTTGGAGTTCATTCCTTTGGCATCCCCAGTAAAAACAACCCAGCAACATCCTATAAGAGACAAGTCAAGCTAGCTTTAAAATGTGAAACATTATCTTGACAAGGCTTCCTCTCATTTCTCCAAATTTAAATGGAAAGTAGAATAAATAATAATAATAATTAACCCTCCTGCCCACACACACACACATACACAAACTGAACAATGAAATAGGAAAAATAAAGGAAAAGGAACTTTAAATTGCTGATCAAATGCTGAAGCAAAATGTGGATAAAAGGGGAAGTGAAATCTCCTGTGACTGCTACCCAAGAATGTGTCCTACTTCCTTCCTTAGGAACCACTCTTCAGTGTGAGATTTGTCACAGCATAGGAAAAACCTGCTCTGGCCCCCTGAAAACCTGTACTGGTGGTGAAAATACCTGTGGCACCATCGTGCATGAGACCACGATAGGTAGGTGAGACTATCACTATGGCTGTTTACAAGTGCAGCTTTCAGAAAAGGGTTGGAGGACGGGTCTCTATCCCCATCTCTGCCTTATGGTAAGTCCTCAGATGAGTTGTTCATTTTCCTTTTCACTCAAAGAGGATGCAGATATGGGCCTGGGATGGTAAAAGCATACTATTTCTCCATCTTGAGGAACAGTAACCTATCTGGAGGGCTTAATTCTGAGTTGTGGAGGGGAGAGACCTAAACAGCATACAGGGAGATGAGATTGGCTTTTATTTCTGGCTAAGCTGAGCAGTTGGGTCAAGCGGCTGGACTGGCAGGGACACATGGTTGCTGATATCTAGCACTGGGATGGATTGGCCATGGGGTGGAGGGAGAAACAGGCCTATGTCTGAGTCCCTTCCCTGAACAGGGAAGGAGACCACAGTTGGCACCATGGGCTCTGGGCTAACAGCACATCCCCGCAACTGGCACGCTAGCAATGGGTACTGAGGTCACATGGCAACCACACTCTGTGCTGCATTTGTGACTTGGCCTTAGCCATCACCTAGCTTCACTATTATGGCCACTGACTTCTGGATGGGCAGCTGGCTCCTTTCCTAACACGTTTGGTGCTACCAGCTCCAGTGTGTTTCTTCCCTCTGCTTGTGCAAAGTGATCCTTTATCTTTTCAGTGCTGGTGGGGACTCAAGGGACTGCAGTTCTGTAATTGTTCTACTCCTCCTGTTAAGCTTTTTCAATCATCTGGCTCATTGGAAAGACTTGATTTGCCTGCGTGAAGATGTCAGAGCTTGCAGCTGATGGACTTTTGTGCTTTGTGGACTGTACATAAAGAAGTTTGAGCTATGGGTCAGAGGTGCATGGGTTACCCCATAAGCCCTAAGGTTGGGTCATTATAGCTAAAGTAAATGTCTGTAACACACTGGTTGCCTGGGAGCAATTGTATCCTCCTCCCTTTAAACATGTTGTGGAGGAAGAGAAATTCTTCATTAGTGTCTCRGATGTGGCAGCTCCACCTTAGTTCCTCTGAACTAACCTCACCAGGTTCCTCACTGCTGCCTTCAGAGTGGCTTTACTGTCCTCTAGCCCCTTTAAAGATATGGGGAAGGCCATGCAGCAGGCAGGGGGACAAAGAAGTTATCTTGTGGTTATTGACTTGGCACTGCCCTCTCCTTCATGACAGGGGGGATGGTAATCTATTCATCCATCAAGGCCTGCCTAATGTCCAGTGTGTGCCATCTGGATGCTGTCACCATGAACTATGGGAAAGTAAAAGGAAGAACTGGCTTGGCCTGCTGTGTGGGTGATGCCTGTCAAACAACGTCAGTCTCATGTAAGTTGCCTTTTTGTGCCTACCCTGTCGCCTCATTGTCTCTGCCTGCCCATCACAAGGTTTGGCTTTCTAGTCTTAGCCTCYACCTGGGGAGTGTTCAGCCCTGTTTTCCAGGAAGGACAGCCTCACCACAGGTCCTGTATGCTTCTTGGGACAAGCCAAGGTCAAGCTGAGATTCAGCATGGGTTTTTTGCTTGGAAGGGCTCCACAGAATAGCCCTGTGAGAAGTTTCCCTTACTATGGTAAGCTAGGTGGAAATATAAAGCGTTCTGCTCAAAGAGAGTCTGCAGCACAGTTTTGCACAGAAAGCCTTTTCTGTCTGTGGTCACATAGACTCTGTTGATCCTGATGCTGGCAGAATTGGCCTCTCATGGAGATTTAAAGAGGTCATAGGTGATGRGCCCCTGTACTTCCTCTCCTTCTCTTATTAAAACCAACCTCTTTCTTCCCAGTGCCATCAGTGGACAACGTGCCCAATGGATTGCAGTGTCCTGCCTGTTACAGCGTAGACTCCTTCCAGTGTGGTAATGAAACTGTAAATTGCACTGGATCTGAAACCCAATGCATTGACATTGCTGGACTGTTAAATTCTGGTAACTATCTTTTATTTTGGACTATCATCTTTTTGGTTAAATTGGCAAAACCAATTAAGGATGAAGCATCACAGCAAAAAATAAAAAAGGGCAAAAAATGTGAAAGAGAAACAGAAAAAGTGACACAAACCTGAAAGKGAACATGCTTAAAGCTTATATAAAAAAAGCAAGGTTACTTCCTTCTCCCCACTTCCCTGCCTTGTGCAGATAACTGCTGAAATTCCTCATGTGGTATAACAYGTGGTATAACTGAGGCAAGGAGAAAAACTGAACTCATGAAGCAGTCTGATATGTGGAAATATAATAAATCTGACCAAGACTTTGAATGTCCTAGTTAAGGAGCATGAGGATGTGTCCAGATCTAAGCCAGCTGCTATCTTAGAGGAGGTTCAGGTGAAACTTTCCTTGAGTACAGAGGACGTCTCCTAATATAAAGCCATCAGCTTTCTCACGAGGAGACGCTGGCAGCTGTGGGTTCATGATACTGTTTTTTTAGTGGTGGTCTTGCTCCTACAGAGCCAGAGACAAGTCCCTCCTCATGAATGTGGTGGATGAGCCTCTGAGGTCAGGAAACTTGAAGACCTTCCTAGTGAGGGAAACTCATGGTCTTTGAACAGCAGAGGTCGCAAGCAACATGAAATGATCTCCTTCGTAAATCTTATTCCCTTCTGTAGAGACTGTGGTTAGAGAGAAAAAAGCAGACAAGCTCCCTGTCTGTTTGAAAAAGCTATCTTTCATTCCCTCTCTCCCCCTTCCACGTCTCAGGGCAGCCCCATCAATGCCTGAGAAGGCAGAAAAAGTAACTCTGAAGTCAAAGACAGCAGCATCTACTGTAAAAGTAGACTGAAAAAAGCCATCGTGTTTGGCTGTGGACATAGTTTCTCTGGGATCATATTATTGTCAGATGATAATAACCAGGCCTCAAGATCTTTGTTACATATTTTATACACCTTTTGTCCAAACCCTCAATGAGAAAGGATTTTGCAGAACAAGAGAAAGCAACCATTTGTTTAGTCACCACAGTGGAAAAAGAGTGATAGGAATTTTATGTTGCAGAAGTGGAAAAGATTCTTAAATTGTCTTAACTTTATTGATTGRCCATTGTAAATCAAGGAAATCTGTGCAGTGTGATGAACCAAGCAGAGGAAGCATTTTTATAGGAGCAATGAAAGCTGAGGAACTAGTGAAACACTCATATACATTATTTGTACTCAAAATACAAATATTCAGCAGAAAATGTCAGGCCTCTGCAGCCTGCATAGAGGAGAAAACATGAGCAGTGCGAGCAAAAAAGTAATGACAGTGAGAATATTGAGAATATCTAACTGGAGAGTTAGTAACCCTGGATCAGAGGGAAGAGTCACAYACGAGCTGTCTGAGTTGCTGTGTGTCTCTAGCTGTTGGCAGTTAGGTAGTTTAGCTGTAAAACTGCTTGGAACTGTTGACCTGTAAGGATTTTCTTCATAGGTCTTTAGTTTGGTGCACTAGGCCTGAGTAGATTACCATTTTTAGTGGAAAAAAGTGTAGGTTAACAAGGAACTCTGGTAGCATTGGGACAAGACTACCTGGCTTCCTCCAGACTGGGTCTCAGGTCACTTGTCTTTGATGTTCAAGCTGTAGGCTAGCTGTAAGCATCTTTGCTCACACGCTGTGGCATTTTTAAGGTCTCTTTCTCAAGTAGACGTTCTGTGTCTGGCAAGTGACAAGTTCAGGTTTCAGGCCCTACCTTAGTGGAGACATGAATGTGATTTCTCTGTTAGCTTGCCTAGATCCAGTAAGGCCTTAGAGATTGGAGTTGCCTGAGTAAATGTGTCAGTATTTATCATAACTATCTACACTTAGCCAGGTGAACACTACCCTTTAATATCTTTGAGGCATCTCATCTCCTATGTCAAAAATGTCTGAGAGAGAGTTATTTGATTCAAAAGTCGTGAGAGGATCAGAGAGAGCAAGAGACAAATAAATAAATTCATGCAGTACCATTACACAACCATTATTTCTTTAAGTAGACTGGGTTTGAACAGAGGAATCTCTAGTTGAGAGAAAGAAAATGGTTTAAAAGCTTTTCATCATCTTTACTCAGCAGAAAGCAGGAAAAGGCAAACCCAAGTTCCTTTGTATTTCAGGTCAACCAAGGTGACCTTCTTGCTTCTTGAAACTTTTTTAGGGAGAGGACCGGAGAGGAATGGGTTGGTGGATTTTGTAGTTAACTGGATGTACAGAATGGGGAGAGCTCAGGGAGAAAATATGAGCCTCTGACCAGAGAGGGAATAGCTATGGTGGTTGGTTTCCCTGTTACACAGCATGTACTACTTCTTCTGTGCAGGTGGACTATCTATGAAAGTTGCCATGAAAGGCTGCACCACCATTTCTGAATGCAGTGATGCAGGAGAAGGGAAAAAACAACTGGGAATGATAGACATGAAAATAAAGCATTTCAAATGCAAACCAGCCTCTCTTCCGTCCATGGTGCGTTCTGGACTCTCCCCTCCAAAAACTCTCTTTCTCCCTGTCCTGTCAGCATTAATCTTGGTGAAGGTGCTTTTCTGATGCTCTCCAGGACTGGGTAAGAAAAGCGCTTGTAAAAGTCCRGTGGTGGTTTGCACAGATTCCTGTTTGCTCTGGCTTCTTCTGTGTGGGAGTCTGTTTTCAGACCAGCTCTTGTTCTCATATTATTTTGCAGAATAAAGACAGTGCTTATATGCCTTTTGTTTTCTGACTGATTTAATTCAAAGTTGCATGGGTTTACTTTGAGCATTCTCTGGGAGCTTTGTCCACATCAGGACCTGGTGAGACTGCATGTGCTACCTCTATATTGCACAGGCAACAGGAGCTCTCATGACAGCCTTAAAATCTACATGCACTATCTCAGTGAAAGTCTCCTGTGTTTGGCTAGCCACTTTGCCAGGCTCTGGACAAGACCTGAGGTGAGTTCCTGAGAGGTTCACTCTGGTTAGAGAGGCAGCTTGCCCTTTTCCCCTCCCTTTAATCTTAGGTGTCCATGGTAGGTTCTTCCGGTCAGAAGGCTGCTTGTGGCCTCCAGGCAGTCATGAAGCAGTCTCCATTTCAAAGAGCAGTCAGCGATCCTTTGCTACAAGCAAATTGCTCCTGGCAAGAGCCTGCCTCTGCATAGTTATTCATCTTGCCTTACTAGATTTTCCTCCCATGTTTTATCCCAGGTTTCAGGATTATCCAAACTTGCCTTAGGATGGTTTGATTTAATAAAACAGGCAGTTTTCTATGGTGATAGACTGCTAGGAGCCCAAGTAATGGCAATTTGTAGCYCTATGCCTGCTTCCGTTCTATTGGCCAAACTACATACATAACTGACCAAGCCTCCCATCTTTCACGTGCATCATYCACCACCACTCAGCTGTTCCCCCCCCAGCCATTGTCTGCCCTGCTGACTTTCCTCAGATGAGTCCTGCACAAGGGCACTGAAGAAAGACAGCACATCAGAGAGCACCACAGTATCTAGGAGGTAGTATGGGCTGGGGGCAAGAGGATAAGGATGTGGAAGATCTGGGAGACACTGGGGTGTAGAGTGTAGGAGAGATGTTTGTAAACTTCAGCTTTTAGGAGAGGCTATCTATCTGCCTCAGGTAAGTTTAACCCACTAGAAAAGGGTAGCCTGTTTTTGGAGCAGATTACAAGATTGTTAAGCAAAGTGTGTGTTCTAGCTCACAGTGTAAGCACACAGTGTTTTGGACAAGGAGTTGCAGTGATTGAGCAATGCAATTAATTTTTATTTATTTATTTATTTATTTATTTATTAGTGTGGCAGAAAATGCTATGGAAAGTTTTGTCTGCCTAAACTAAAACATAATGTGTGGCAACAGTGAGGTGATCATGTCTTCTTCCCAAACAGGCTGAAGCACCTTTCTTTCTAAAATTCCCACCAATTAGTTGAGAGAGAATTTCACATTATCTRTTATAATATCTATTATAATACAGGGGTGTGGATATGAAAATGAAAACTAATTTTGGAGATGGAGAGTGTACTGATAATATAGTTTTCATATAGGGAATAGAGTCTGGTCAGGCACAATTAATTATTTGCAAAGGCAGTGCAATTACAGTGTGAATGTTAAAGGGGGAATATAGCTYCCTCTTGATGGGACACCAATAGACTGATACTTGAATGACCCACTTGTTCAGCATTTTTCCAGATCTGATAACGCTCTGGAATTAAAACAATTCTCTATCTGTTTGAGTACATTATCCCTGAACACATCTCCTGCACGTTCATGCAGAACACTACTGCTGTCTGTGGCATCCCCCATGGCAGATCTCGACCCGCTTCGATGGTTCAACCCTTCACTCTTGTTTGTTCCACCTTGACCTGTGATGTTATCAGGATGGAAAAGCTAAATGAGTTTGTTCAGCCTGGTCAAGGCTTGGGTGAGAAATCTCCAGAAAGCCAAGGTGCTGGGATAATATTTAGGGAAGAATAAAGAGGAGGAAGGCAGTCAGCAGTGTTTCTGACACGGGTTTGTGGCACAGAGAGGAGGAGCAACTCAGTTTTGACTTCGAACTCATTCCTGTGGCAAAGATAACTGTTGCAATTTGTGGCTATATAAACGGGGGGAAGGAGAGGAAATAAGTGGAAGTAACTCTGTATCTTTGTGACCAGTAGGTCAATACTTGGTTCTTTTCCAGCATCCACATTTTTAAAGGCTATTAAAATGGAAAGTGTGAAGAAAAATGCCTTAGAGCAAAAGTCTTCAGGATCATAAACTGGTGATCTGATGAAAAAGAAGATAGACAGGTGACTTGTTTGCAGGCTGTAAACAAACTGATATGGAAAAGGAAAAGATCTAAAAGGGCTCCAGAGCACAACAGAAATCTGACAAACCCAAAGGAGGAAAAAGTCACATTGTTACTGCTTGTAGACTGCATTAGACCATTAAAGCAAACCTCCAAGAGTGCCAGCGGGGGTCACAAGCTTTTGATGTCTGCAAATCCAGCATGAAGGTCTTTCAGAAACAGACACTTTAGTTGTAGACAGGTTATAGGCAGTACAGACAGAGTTGGTAGAAATGTGACAGAATGGGATTAGGCAGGAAGGTGATGAGCTGAGGAACCCTTCTGATCTTAAGTCTGGCTTCTGGGAAGGGAGATGAAGCTGGAGTATGTTCTGATAAAAGCAAAGCAAAAGGGGGAAAAAGATGGTGATACTGATTTACAAGCACAAATCAAACAATGGGATCTCAGTATCTTGAGCAAGGAGTGATGAATGAGCAATAGCTGCTTCTAACTATCTGCAGGGTGTGAACACCAGAGGAGGGGGTATCTCCAGCAATTCTCTTTAAAACAGTCATTGGGGTGAATATGGGAAGCTCCATTGTTTGCAGAGTTTAACTGAGGATATGTGGCAGGGAGCAGCCCTGATCTCATAGGCATGTTGGGGAGGGGCAAGGATTATGTGGCCAAAAGCCATCATAGTAAATGGAATGACTCCTGCTGATTTTAATGGGCTTTGAACCAGGCTTAGACACTGAACTGGATTGTTTCCATCTGCAATTTCTCTTTGTAATATATACAAATCCTACTCCCACACAGATGCACACACASAGACATGTAAATACCAGATCCTCCCCTAGACCTTGCAGACACTTCAACTAGCAGGCATGCAAGATACAGGCAGGCACCAGACACCTGAAGCTCTGGAGGGCTGAATGAGGCCTGCCCTACCCACAATACAGACCAAGTCAAGGACAGCTTTGATCTTCACTTTTGCATAGCGGAGAGGACATAGAACACTGTGTTCTCTCCCCAGATGATGGGAAATTAACAATGTCCTGCCACTCTCTCTCCCTCCTCTGAAGTTTCAGCTTTACTTTGAACAGTTGAGCCAGCCAGAAAGCCTGGTGGCAGCCAGAAAAATTGCCAGTTACCTGAGATASAGAAATGGATGTGCTCAACAGGGTTTTCATAGAGTTTTAATAGAGAGAGAGGATCTGGGCTGTACATGAGGTGGACATAGCCCTTAGCTACGGTGGGTGGACAATGATGATGTGGGGTAGGAATCAGAAAAGCTGAGGAAAAGGAGCTGTAGGCCGTGCAGCCAAGCACCATGCAAGGCAATTATCAGACTCTAAAACACCCTTAGTTCCTTCTTTCCAGCATACCTGGAATTGGGAACTGTCTTCATTTCACTTCCTAGGAAATATTCCTGCCCCAGAACGTTCAAATCAGGAAGTCAGGGCACTGGGAGCCAATGGATTTCTCTCTGTTCTGGTTAAAAGATGACCTGGGGCTGTATTTGCAAAGGAATGTGAAGTTATTGGTGTGTTTCTTTCACATCATGACCATGGCTCTTATGAAGAAGTTTGTTAAGCACTTAGGCCAACAGGTCCAGTAAGTATTTTGGAATTACACATCAAAGACAAAATGAGRACAAACAGTGAATAAACAAGGGATCTTTCTTATAGTCATCAAGAGTGTGTGTTGTGCTGTGTACCAGAGACTAAAAAATGTTTCCTGCCTCCTGTAAGAAAGAACTGCAGGTCCATGGCCATATGACCAAATGTGGGCTTATGCAATGGATTGGTGTCTCCATCTGAGTATGTCACTAAACTCCAATGGAAATCAAGCCAGTATGGCCCAYTGAGATCAGGTCTTGCTGCTGATTGGATGAATCACACCACGAGTTCCCATTTGTATTGAGTGGCCCACCACTGTCCATGCCACTGACAGRGACATATGCATTGTAGACACACAACATTAGGGGAAGAGGATCCCATCACCAATGTCCTGTCTTCTCTATGGAGAAGATGTTTTATATAAAGCTGTGGAGCAGAGAGAACAAATGTTCCCTAGTCCCCTGTGCTAAGAATTATGGTTTGTGTCCAAAGCTACATGGCCTCATTTCTTAACTCCGTGGGCAACTATACTGGATTGAACACCTCATGTTACCAAGTTCTCACACATTTGCTCCTCTTTCTTCAATAAGGACATGACCTCTGGAATGTATATTGTCAAGAGCAGTGTTTGGTCCCCACCCCTACTGATGTTATATGGAAGAGGTCTCGCTCTCCCTAAACATATCCTAACTATGGTAGAGCATCTTGTTCAAAATCATGGGAGCTCTCACGTGGATGAATGAATGAAAATAAAATTTGACCCTGAATCAAATTGACTCCTGTCTTGGAGTAACTTATCAAAACATCCGTTCTAAGCAGATGGACATCTAAGACCTTTCTCTTACTGTGAAGAGAACTGGTGTGCAAGTCAGTTCTGGAACCGGGTACTTGGTTGTTGCCGCTGGGAACACAGTCTTTCTAATTTAGAACACTGCTGATGACAGGAAGGAAAAGTTTCCTCACACAGTTCACTGCCTCCCACAGTCACACCTCACATCTGATTTCGTCTCCTGGGAACAAGTTCTTGGGCCTCCTGCCCAGAAAGCCCTGTTGCTGCCACAAAGATTTCAGATTGTCTGCTCCAGAAGAACCAGCTAGGGATCAGATCAAAACATGTTTTCCAAGCAGGTTTCTGTTGGACATCTCTTAGGATGGTGTGGCTTGCCAGAGAAAGTATAAAAACCATAGGCAACTGATTTCCAAAAGAGTAAAAGTTGGCTGTAGGTACTGTGCTCTCTGCAGGTAGAAAGTAGCTATGAGTTTACACCTTCAGGAAACTACAAAGCCTGTTGCAGCTCTGGGACCCTCCCTCCAGTCAAGGATCCATCTTGTAGGGTCTGCTGGATCCAAAGCTGTTGATGCAATTTAGAAAGAAGATTTTCACTGTCTGTTCATGACTGACCGYAAGCTCATATTTAATAGAGGACCTTTTTCAAGTTGTAGGACCTGAGTCCTCTCTGGAGAGGGGGATCTTTAGTCAGAAATGTTGGAGGATGCTTATCTGTTCTATCAATGCAATGCTCAAGGTATACTTAAGGGGTTAGACTTTCRATATGTAGTTAAACTTCTTTACAATATGTCTGTAAAACGGTGGCTTTAAGATCTTTTAATGGGTTTATTTTCCTTCTCCTCTTTCTTTATTGTGTGCTRAATCCATGGTCTACTACTCACATATAGTGACAGCAGCCTGACACACAATATTGATGACTAGAAGCTTTTTAGAAATGTGACTCAGTCTCCTTGCACTCCCAAGCAGGAATGGTCTAACACTGTATCTGTGGCTTGTTTTATCTGCCCTTTCATCTCAAACCTTTATGGCTCATKCAAGAACTTTGCAGATGTGAGTCTGGGAAACGCTTCTTTCTCTTAATATTCACATGATGGCAGATGGGAGACACTCATTAAAGGATTATGAGATTTATCAGGTTACAGGAGCTGACCATGTTGCAAATCGCACACCAGGWTATCTACAGAAGGACAGAGTGATTGTAAGCTGTCAAAACTACTAGCAATTATCATTTGCCGTGATTGGCTCCAGATTGAAAGTCCATTGTATTTAGGGCATTAATGACCTATAGGTAACATAAAGGCAATGTACAACAGAACCAGAAATGATCGTTAATCAGTCAATCATGTGTGCCTGTTTCTTACTTCTCTTCCCTCCAGTTTTCCGTGGAAACTCTTACCTTTGAGTTCTGTTTATGTTGTCTATTGGGAGAAGTTTATGGGTAAGCTGTGAGAGATGGCTGCAGAAATTGCTGTTTTACATCCATATGGTTGAAGCTCAGTCCCTGTGGAAAACGTAACCAGTCTGGATCAGATCTACATTATACATCTTGGATCTCTCTTTCTCACTCATCTTCCATGGAGAATTATTTCCATTGCTGAGGTTTTATGGCCAGTTAAGTAATAAGGATGGTGACCCAGACCATCCAAAGGGAAACTCCTGCGTTGTTCAGAAGGAACTGTTCCAAGTTGTAAGTCCTCTGAATTCACTTATTTTCTCTGGAGCTTCTCCAGAGAGTCATTAGCTAGGGAAAGCAGTGTTCCCACAGGAACATTGGTTCCCATGTTGGCTCTTGAACAACGGGTCTAAAGGGGCTATGGAGACTCTGGTTCATTGTCCCCTTGTGAACTTACATTCCCTCAGCTGGTTCCTATTCAGTTGCTCATGAGCAAGAGGATTTCCATTTCTCTCAGCTGTGTCTCTTTTCTGCTGAGGTGCATGTACAATACAGTGGCCAGTTAGAGAGCATGAAATTCCTAGCTTAACTGTGGTCAGCAGAAAAACTCCCAGCAGACATCATGTGCATGTCTTTCAGCCTAGATTTTATTCTTTTTTTTCTTTTCCCTTTCTCCATTTATCTCTTTGGCTTTTCTGGTAACTATTTACAGTTGTTTGAAATTAGTCTGAAATGGACTTTAATGAGCCCATTGGATCTTTTACAGGTTACAGCAAATACGACCTCACACCTCCATGGGATCTCTAATGGATACCTATTAAAAGTTATAGGCTATCCTGTACCAAATCCACATGTAGGGCACRGGTGAAGTCAGCGGTAATGTCATTCTCCAGTATTTAACCTGATTTTCTGGGACAATGAAGCATTCTGTTTACTCTATCTCCGTTCTGGTTGTTCCCCATTCCTCATCATGCTCTTAAAAAGCTCTTGAAGCCACAGTAGAATTTCCACTATATTTGTCATCTGGTAAAAGATCTCCAAGATGTCAGTTTGCTCATAGTTTTGTGAAAATTTGGAGMTGGATAGAACAGAAGGATCCATACAATGGCCCCTCTCTGCTCTCTCTATCCCCAAGACAAAGGCAGTCAGAGTTCAGCCTAATATATACCCTGAGGTACAGCTGTCCATTAACTAAGGAACATGTATATCCTGCGTAATGAAGCAGTGTAGGTGGAACTCCGAGCCAGTCACAGCACAGGACCCAGCTCTTCAAACAACTTAAGAGAAATTTTGAAAAGAACTAGGACTATCATAGTGGTGGAGACTAGGGGGAGAACTGTAGTAAAGCAGGCTCTATTACTTCCATTGATCACAAACCAACTTATTTTTAATAGGATCCTTTTTCCACAAGGCCAGGAATAGAGTTTCTTTTCCTTTTCCAGGTGTAATTTGCCTGTCTTTAGCATTTGCTTCCTTGTTGGATTCTTGGGTGCTGAATTCAGTGAGCACGATGCCAAAAGTAGCCAAAGGCCACAGAAAAAAAGCCATAAAAGTGGAGATACTGCTGCTTGGCTGAGGCTGGAAAGAACTTACTGGAGGAGTGGAGGCAGGGGAGAAGGCTGGCTTCCCCAGAGATGCTATAAATGTCGCCTCCGCTGCTGGAGCTGATCTCTTCACCTCTTTTTACCATGGTGTYCTGGTCCCATTGGTATTACTGAATGTCCAGATGCATTGCACACTGGGAGACGGGAGAAAGTTAGGAGGATTAGCAAGAGGATAGTGGACACACTTTGAGTCAAACAGTGTGACATTCTGCCAGGAGCAGAATCCAGTTTCAATAAGCCCTGGATGACATCTCACTATTTCTCAGGGGCTGCTGGCCAAAATGTGTGACAGGGATGAGGAGATATTCCTGAGGTTTCCCGGGTTGTCTCAGGTCATGGAGTGACCTTGGAAACACAGCCAAAGCCTGACTGATTGGTTAGCGGTAGAACTCTGTTTAGCCAAATCTCATGACTTTATTGCAAATTTAGGTTTCTGAGACTTTTTTTTTAAAAGAAATCTGATTTGTGGAAATAGGTAGAAACATCTGGATTTTTATATCCATCTTGAATTAAAACAGTTGCTTTCTCCTACATCAAAAAGTTTTTCTGAAACCAGAAGGATGTCCTCCATTTCCTTGAAGTCTGTCTATGTTGCAACATGGTAGGCCCCTGACAAAGATACATCTCTCACTTTTCCTCTCCTGTATTCCCATTCTCTCCCCTGACTATTTTAGAAAAATCTTCCTGATCATAGTAAGTGACTGATGTGTGATTTGGTGCTCTAATACATGATTTGTAGTTGTACTGTGTCAGTGAAACTCAAAGCATTGAATGGTTTTGGATTCCTTGGGCTTTGGCGGGAGCTGAAGATCTGACAACTTTGAATAGGGAAAGCTAACGACTTTGTGTTATTAAATCCCTTCTAAAACATGCCTCAGTTTTCTCCAGGAGCCAGAAGAGAAAGAAGTTGGTGAGTTCAGCAGGCCAGAATAAGATGTATTAAAGCAGAGAAGAGCAGAAGGCAAGGCAGTAGCTAGCCCCTTTGGCAAACCTTGTAGAGGAATATAGCAACCACAAGGCTAAAAATAAGCAATGATGTCCTTAGCAGATGGAGGCTATGGTCCTGGGAGGCTGTGGAATCCCATGTAGGGCATAGGTGAAGTCCGTGATGATGTCATTCTCCAGTATTTACCCTAATTTTGGGTTGGAATTACTTGGCTGTGGAATAACTTGGCAAAACCAAGTTTTTATACATAGATGTATCAAACCAAACAAACACACTACATGGCAGTGTCTGGCAGAGTTGAAGAGAATGAGACAGTGCCTATACCTAATCGTAGGGGCTTGAAATGCTGTTGGTACTTTGTAGAGCAGGACTAGGCTCCTGCAGTTAATATTGCTTCCCTATGTCCTATGTCCCACTTGGGTACTCGGGGTCTGACCACAACAAAAAGACTTGGGAGCTCATAAGCTGCCAGCTGAAAGGTGAGATGGAGGGAAGGCTGGAAATGTTTTCTCCTTCACCTTGGGAGGGCCAGATTCATAAATATCAGACAAGAATAAGATGATCTTTGCAGGACTGTTGCATATTGCAGATAGAGAATCAAAAAAATTCTGAAATAATAAAACATCAATCCAAGAGACATTTCCATTATTGAACAATGCCTTAAAATAGACAAACGCGTGGTCWGCAGCTGTAAGTATGTTGCAGTAAGAACACTGTACGTTGTGAGCAGTGATGAACCACACTATGAAGAGTGGGAAGACGGCTGAAAATAATGTTTTAAAAACAGAGGAGCTGAAAAGCACTGACTTGCCACATTACATTTTCGTGTCAAAAAGTGGAATGTTTTCAGAATGAAATTTTCCTTGGGTGAAAATTGATTTCAGCAGAAGTTTGACATAGAGAAATTTAAACTAGATTTAAACTTAGATGAATCACCTTGACAGTAAAATGTGGGTCCATTCAAACCTCCATATCTTCTCACAGGAATAGTTTTAGGGCACTATTATCTCTATTGCTTCATATCAGTGGGGCTTCTTGTCTGAGTGATGTATCACCWTGATTTCTACCTCTGTCTGAGTGGTGGTAGTCAGTTTTGGGAAATGAGAAAGATTCCAGGACACTTTTGGGGCTTTTCRGTTGCTTTCAGTAGTGTTCATCCTGATCCTTGCACAATCAGAGACGTTGAAGATTTAGAACAGTAAAGATTAGAAAACATCTGAGGACAGTATGCTGGGCAGATAGTGAGAAACACATTTCTCTTTTTCTTTCCAAGTTGTGGCTCTTGTTGGAGAGATGTTTCCAGCAGCATGTAGAATTAATGGTCAGAATTAATTTCTCAGAGAAGGACTCTAAACCTAGAACCTCTTAACTAGAATCTTAGCAATCTAGTCGAGATACAATGAACAGCTATTATTAATCCAGCTACAACAGTAACACTTTAAGCCAAATTACTGCAGAAACACCTTATTAATAATAATACTTTTCAAATTGTTATAAAAGAAAACTTACTAATACCTAACCCTTTTCTCTGATACTRGGTTTTTCTTCCAATCTCCTGCTGGGTCTTGTCATTGTGGCACCAGTCTCCCCAAGTAGACAGGCTGTGAGCTGTCACAGTGAGTTATCAGTGTCCTGAGTTGTTCTCCAGATGTACAGTGTTCATGGTGAAGGTCCCTTCCTTCTTAAGGCTTAAGGTCTGCTTGGGACTCTTTTTATGTTTTCCTATCACAGTCTGCTTCCTTCTTGATGGTTCCCAGATAAAGTTAGAAAGTTCAACAGTAGCTTCTCCCAGCCTCAATTAACATAAAGGGCTATTTCTTGCTAAGCAGTGATTACCTACATTTGTCAGATATTTTACCATATATGGTATCATAGCAATTAAGCTAAAACAGGTTATACAAAAGTCACTTGACCACTAGCAATTGTTAAAGCAAGCTAACGCCAGCTCAGTTCAAGGCAAGCCTTGAAAAAACATGAGACACTGGACTTTCAGGTCAGTAAAAGCCTGTGGCCTTTCACTAGTAATTTCAAAAATTGTATTTAAGGGGCTACACCAGTACCTTGTTGGATATAGACCTTCAAATACTTTTGTATGCTATGGCTGTGAGAGGAAATCCCCAAGTGCCAGAAACCATCACATGTAGGGACCACAGGACCCTGTCTGGTGAGTCTACATGATCTGTGTTTGTAAATGGTCACCTCAGTGTTGCTCCTGCTCACCTATCCCAACAGTGTTATGGTATCATTCATATGTAGGAGAGAAACCATACMCACTGACATGTAGAGCCTTGCTACTTTTCTCAGGTGAAAGTTTTGTTACTAAAAGTTTGTACTGGGAGCTGGTGTACTAATTAGACCTGTATTGGCCCATGATGCTTGAAGTTTTAGTCTATTTCTGATTTTCATAATTAAAATTCTCATCTTGTGGGATGTTGAGTCTTTTGAGATGTTTGTGTCTGTTGAGCTTATGCCATCTTTGGGACAAGAACTGGGCTCATATTCTTGATGTGTCTACTTAGTCACAACAGAAGTAGGGGCAAGATCTTGCTGTGACTCTAAGTGTCACTAAAATAACAGTCATACCACAAGAGCTTGATTCAGACTATGGTCCCTAACCTAAACCATCTGTCTGGTGTTAACCTCCTGTGACAGTTTTATGCTAATATTCCTTATTTTTCCTTTATTTTTTTCCTATATATGTTTGTGACTTTTTTCTCAGACATTAGGCTCACAGATGGCTGGAGAGAGTCAATGAACCTGATGCTGCTGCAGAAGTTTGTAACGAGCAGTGCCAGCAAGCTTCTCCTTGGAAATGTGAACAGAGATTCAGGGCTAGTTTCAGTCCCATAAGSGTTTTCCTCCCATCCTTTAATGTTGTGAAGAAGAAAGCCAAATGCAAATTCCAAAAATTTCTGTTTAATGCACATTCCTTGGGTCTCATGGTGCCAGGCCCACTCAAGCTGGTGGTTCAACTTAGAAATTCTGAGGACATCTGAGGGAGTCAATGTGCTCTTGCTTTTCTCCTGTTTCCAGGGTAGGAGAGGGCATCAGTCCCACACAGGAGTTGTCTTCTGAAGGCAGGAGTAATGCTGCCACCTCTTGGAGCTAGGAATGAGGGACGAGCSTGGTGGTGATTGTCGTGGTGAGGAAGAGGCCAGCATGAGAGAACTGCAGGATGGTCACCCCTTAATTTTGCTCATGTATTTTCCCTGGCAAGCTGTGTGTTGCTGAAGGTCAGAGATCTGAAATATATAGAAATGATTTTGTCTCATGCAGACCCTTAGCCAGCACAGGAGCCATACCGATGTGTGGTTTTCAAAGGATATTTTTTCAAGTTGGGTTTTAAAAGGTGCATGTGATGTGGCTCCCACCATTTTCTGATGGGGTAATACTGCAGTGCAATGGATATCACCTTTCTAAAGCTTTTATTACATTTAAAATTCTATTAAAATGCTTCACTACAACATGCACTGCAAATGCTCCAATAAGCCAAGGGAGTGAAACTGGCTTGTTTTGAGGTCACACTGAGATTCTGACCTGCTCTCTGCGTAACTAACATTATTTAACTAACATTATTACTTCTCTTTCTCTCCGTCAGTATCTTGGTTCTTATCAGCATAATATATGCATGCCATCTAGGAATGCATTAAGCAACAGCTGTTACATGTTTATATTTCATCCTGTTAATGGAAGGGAAATATGCGTAATGAAATTGTTTTGTTTGAAATTTTTCATTGCACAGAATCAGACTCTCTCTTGCTTTTTCACAGAAACATATATGCAGACACAAATGCACACGTAGAGCTTTTCACTTATGCTTGTGGAGGTGAGATATACCAGAAGGTCCTGAGGCTTATTTCCCTGAGGGGAAAGTTTGCTCTGCAGCGTGTGGTTGGCCCCGTACAGACTCTTCCTCCTGCACAGAGGGACAGAGTTCACTACTGCTAGCTCTGGCTGCAGAAAGCTTAAAGGTGCCAAGGGCAGYCTTGATCCTGAAGGTACAGGTGTTCTTTTAGATAATTTGGGTTCCTGTCACCAAGATCTTTGAAGACAGGAATTTAAGGTGAATTGCTATCCTCTGGGAATACAGCACCAGCTAATGTTGTTGCTTATAGCAGCCCAGGGTTCAGGGGGAGCCCAGTTTGGCTGAGTCTGTCCATGCCAGTGCCCAGATAAGCACTGAGYTGTCTTGGAGGTAATCACCTAAAGTGGTAGCTTTGATGTGGTACCTTCCCTCACKAACTATCGTCTACTCCAGGTGGGAGCAGCACCATATGTTAGTGACTGTTGCTGAATTAGGAAGGGTGAGAGTCAGATTTGGAGGTCCTAGGCTCAGAATTTGGAAGTATCAATGACACTCTGAGGAGTGTAGGTGACCTACTTGCCGGTCACATTAATCCTAGACTCTGTGCAACCTGTTCAACAATGGGAGGTGATCATTGCAATGTTGAGCAGTCAGTGATAGGGGCTAACAACACTTGAATTGATAAAACAGRCAAACCATCCTGGAGAGCTCCTGAAAACAGAAAGGGTGTTCATACAAGAACATGTCCAATACCCTGGAGGAGCTGTCCAAAAAGAATTGCTGTCCTAGTCATCAAGACGGGTTGGAGGCTGATGTAAATGGGAATCACGACCTAGTTTCCAAACCTCTCTCCAGTATCCTCAGCAATGTGAGTAACTCCCTGGCCAGATAGAGGAGGCTGCTGATCTTTCCTGTTCAGTTCGCTACCACCTGTGAAGGTCATAGGRCTGTCTGTGAGTCTGCAGGTCCAGTCTCTGTTGAAATACTTCATGCTATCCTGACTGAATTAATCTCATGGACTACATAATGCACAGGAATGGCCTGGAAACATACTCAACTGGGACATTCATTTGGGATAAATGCTGGTGAATAGGGAACAGAGGATCTGACCTGTACCAGGACAGAATAGGACTGAAGCTGGGCAACAGGGAGTCTGGCTTAGCTTGTGGTCACATCTATATGGCGTTTACTCAGCTGGACTGGACAGGTGGAGAAGGTCCTGGTACACCTATGTGTCTAAATGCTCCAAGGCTTAAAAAATGGAGACTTGGTGGCAGTGTGGAGATGCTGCAGGAGCCCATCACAGACTCTTTTCCTGGATATTGTCACTTGGCTTAYGGGGTGAATCAGGCTTTCCTGGTCATAAACAGAAGCTAATGCAAACACAAAGCAAGGTAATTGGCAGCGCTCAGTAATTGGCAGCGCTCATTAATTGTGTGAGGGAAACGGTCACAATATGCTTGGACTCCTGAGTGCCCAAAGCTGATCTTGTAAGACCTGGGCTGGTAGTTTGCTGGAGCTTGGAGGCTACACTTTATGGTGATCACACAGCAGCCACTGTGAGGGAACAGTATGTGCCAGCAAAGAGGGCCACAGGAGACTGTACCTCCAGCATCCAAAGCAGTAGGAGCAAAACACATTTCTAAGGGCATCTTGTAGCTCCTCCAGTATGCTCAAGCACAGAGTTCATAGTAGCTAAGCTTACCTGCTTATCAYGGATGTAAAAATCTCTTTGTACATTCTCACTACTTCAATTTTTGTTGGCACAGATGGCTATTACAGCAGTACCCCTCACCTGTGCCTGGCTGTGCCAGTCCTTCAAAAATGCTTTGGGAGAGTCAGTGCTTGTTCCATAGAACTTATTATAATCAATTTGAAAGGAACGATATGGAGACGGAGTGCGGGTCCCCGTCCAGATATGCATTCTCCATCAACTGCCTTTATGCCCACAGAGAGAGCGAAGTGTGCRTTTATTATTCAGGCAGGTAAAAAATCTGTCATAGAATTTGTGACAATTGTTCCTTTACTGTAGTGTGTTTGTGTAAACACTCCTACTTTGTGTGTTTCTTTTTGTGGCTCAGATTCAAAAGCAAAGCATGCAGGAAATCTGTRCAAATAACACCAAGGCGCTTTCCAGTTAAATTTGTCTAAATAAAGTTTCCCTAGTGCCAGCAGACTGCAGCTGACTTATGTACGTGAAACCTTGCCCCCATTTTTGCCCCTGGACACAGTTTGTTTTCTCAGTTGGTGTCAGATATATCAGATATATGTCAATGCCTGGTGACAGGCATTGGGCTGGGAGTATGCCATGATGCAAGGCTAACGAGGCCTGCTCTGGTTTGATTAACAGTTAGATGTGTCCATTCAGGATCTAAAGATGGTCTTTAGCCAGAGCCCCAGCATACTGCAACATATGGCCACGAGCCGTGTGTTGAGCTGTTGAACATGAAATGAAAGATGCATGTTCTGTGGGATCTCTGTGGTCTGGTTTTTGGCTTCTAGCTGAGGCAGAAGGCACAATCTGTGACTTACAAGCCCTGTGTGCCTGGARCTTTCTGCTTGAAGCATCCCATCAGGTGAAAATTTCTCCCTGCTGTTTCTGAGCTCCGGCTACTGAGCTGCACTAGTCCTAAATAGCAGGTGAGATACTCTGTTCCAGCTGCTTAGGGAAAGGACATATATAAACCTGCTGGATCAGGTACATTTGATGTCACCTGTTGCCATTAGGCCATTCCACAACTCTTTTAGCAGGTTGGTTGGAAGGGCAGTTGCAGAAGAAATAGGCAAAATGTTTTTCAGAGAGCCTTCAGTTGATCTCCAATGACAATCTGTAAAATATGCTTTATTAAAGGGGAGAAGGGTATGAGGGGAGAGTGCATTGGAATAGGTTAGTGGAACTGATAATTGTAGTGCAAAAAAAAGTCCATGGTACATATTACATTGTCATTTATGGAGGCTGTGAAATGATACCATATGGATGCTGGAGACGGAATGTAACAACCAGTTTTATAGCATTTTCTGTACACAGCCACTGATTGATATTCCAATGACTCACTCACRTAGTGTTTTTCCAGATCTGATAGTATCTTGGACTCTGAACAACTCTCCTATCTATGCAGATTTTTCTTCTCAAACATATTTCATGCACCTTTGTGCATAACATAACATTACTGTACGTGTAATTGCCTATTGTAGATCTCTATCTGCTGTTTCTATCCTTTGCTTATGTTTGCCTTGGCTCATGATCCTACCAGGTGCTCAAAGCTAAGCAAGACTGATCCAGTAGGACAGGTCAGTGCTTGAAAGGGAAACCTCAGATTGAAACCAAGTACTGCAKCAAGAGGTGACAGCATTTAGGGGAGGGAAGCACTTTCTTTAGACATTGCATGTGCGAGCACAGCCTTTGTTGCATAAAACATTTGACTTGTGGTCWTCTACATCAATGCACCACCTAATGCCATAGTAATCTTCCACAAATTTGTAGTTTTCTTCCAGGTTGTGGATTGTCAGCTGGCAGGGGAAATTCCTGGGTGTTGGGGTTGCTTTAGCCAAAGGATATGACAAAAAAAAAAAAAAAAAAAAAAAAAAAAGATGCTTAATTTATTTTGTTATCCATCATCAGTTAGCTAATATAGCTAGAGCAATATAGACAAAATAGCTCAGACTTTTAAAGTGGAGTATAGATAAGAGTCAGCCTACTGTGAACTTACAGGTGACTATGATTTATTAACCTCCATTTCTTTGTACTGATTGAGCTTTTAAYCTGCTAGCAAGTGTGAATCAACAAATGAAAATTATGAACATGTGTTTTCCCCAGTGCAGACAACCTAGAACAAAATATGTTTCTGTCGCTGCTGGCTCATATCTGGTTCAGTGCAGATGCTGATCAGGGAAGGAGTTCTTCCATCAAGCCTTCGCCCATGGGCATGTGATGGATTATTTTGGCAGTGCTTGCAAATGAGTTGGAATTTGTAAAACATGGGGTAGTTGTACAACAGGAATAACAGCTAACCAGAACTTATTCAAAGCTCTTGAACAAACACATATGTTTGAGGTTCTAGGTGCAATCCAAGGATATCTTCATGAAGCAAGGCATATCTCTTTCCTACTACCACCCTGTGGCTACATATAACAGATCTACTGTATTCCACAGAGCTGTCATTTGTAAGCTTTTCCCCTTTYTTCTTCTAAGGTGATTGCTGGCATAGGCTTGAAAGAAGCCTTGTAATTTCAGGGAAATTTTCTAACATTCTAAATTTCCAAGCACCACCAGTGTAAGAATAAGGAACAGGGGCTTGGATGGGGGCAGGGCAAACCCTGTGGCTCTTGCAAGGGGACAGGATCCTCCCCAGAGACCTCTATCCTCAGATCAYAGCTCCTGCATGGACCAGAGAGCAGAACAACATCGGCTCCCAGACAGGAAAATGCAGCTTCCCACCCTGCAAGGAATGTGTGAGCCTTCACCCTGGGCCCAGTGAAGGGAGTAAGGTGGGGGGTCCTGCATCACTCATGTGGCTCTGGCAGCTAGTAAGGTGGATGAAAGGCTATGAGGAGAAGTTTCAGACGTGCRTAGAGAGCTGAGTTGGTCTCCCACAGTCTCCAGGGCTGCTCAGAGGTGGCAGAAGCCTAGTGCTGCTTTTCCTACCTGAGCCCTTGCTGATGGATGGTGTTATGATGGTGCCACGTCCAAAGTTGTCATCTCCTGGGGCTGAGCAGAAGAGATGAAAGCAGGAGGGGAGACTGTGCCTGCAGGGGGGAAGCGGCAGGCACGGGAAGCAGAAAGCGGGCTCTCTGCTCTGTTACCACACTTTCCCCATGAAGCCCTGTGCAAACAGTAGAGGCAATAAAATATGAGACGAACAAGACAAAGTCAGTTATTTATTGCCTTCAGCCAGGGCCCAGTTGTTCCCAGTGGCAAGTTTTCAAGTGCCTTTGGCTTCTTGTCTGCTTTTRAATGACACATATGATGTGGCTTCCTCCAGTTCTTGGGGGGAAGGAGAAGGGAGACTGCCACAGTGCAATAGAGCTCACTCTTCAAAAGCTTTTACATTATCTAAAATGTCAGTAAATTGCTGCACTGCTGTAGGCATTGCAGTAAGTGTTCTGGCAAATGAAGAGAGCTGTTCTGCTGGCCTGACCTGGTGTGTGCGTGTGCGCCCGCGTGTGTGTGTGCACGTGTGTGTGTGTGTGTGTGTGAAGGACATCCCTGCCTGCTCTTCGGAGGGTGCTTCTGACCTGCTGGCCTCACTAGTGGTGAAGTGGAAGCTGAGGCTTGCCTGCCCTTGGCTCTTCTGGGACAGGGAGCAGCCACTATCTACACTGCATGGAGGAGGAGACAGGAGCAGGGAGTGGGTGACTTGGGGTCACAAGAGATGATGGCAATTCTAGCACTTGCTTTTACAAGGATCACACACCACACTGAGCAGTTGCAAATTCCTTCTTTGTCCACTCAAAATTGCTTCTGCACTGGGTGTCACAGTCACCATTGAGGATAGGGAACTGGGCAGGAAGGAGTAGTGATCACTGAGGACTCACTCTGGAAGATAATAGCAGAGCAAGAATAATAGCATATTTCATGTGTCTTGATTTAATTTCAGGACAACCTAGCAAGTGAAGAACTTGTTAGTAAATACTGCTAATTTTCTATTTCTATGACTGAAGCCAGTGGCCTCTTATTCCCCTGGACACCATAGTTAGCTGAGCAGTGGTCTCTCAGCTGGACTGGACAGATAGAGGAGGTCTCCAGCACATCCAAATACTCCCAGGGTAAAGCATGGGGATTTGGTGGCAGTGCAGAGGACACTGCAGGAGGCCAGCATGGCTTCATTTCCCAGGCAATCTCACATGGCTTATGGGGTTAATCAGTCTTTCCTGGTAGCTAAACAAAAGCTAAAGCAAACATAATGCAAGGTGAGTAGCGGTGTCTGGTGCTAGAAATGGCCATGACATGCCTGGACTCCTGAGTACCCAAAGCTGATCTGGAATGCTGGGCTGGCAGTTTGCTGGAGGCTGGGGGCCATGGCAGGTGGGCATGCTGTACAGTACAAGTCTGTACTACGCCSCAGGGGTCAAGAAGGCCCACAGCAGCTGGGACTGTTTTAGCCTAAGGGCAACCTCCATGGCCAGTGAGGGGAATCTTCCTCTCTATGGTACTACTGAGTCACTGTTTGTAGTGCTGCATCCACCTCAGGGCTCCCCATGACCAGATAGGCGCTGATGCACTTGAGTGAGTCCAGCAGCACACAACAACGTGGTTGAGGAGTCTAAGAGGCATCTAACCAGGAGTTTATTGCTGTCTTCAACTATCTGTTAAGAGTTTATTTGGAGTGCACATCAGTAGGACAAGGGGCAGGAGGCACAYGTTGCAACAGGGAAATTCTGATTTGATACTAGGACAAAATTTCTCACTTTGAGATTGGTCAAACACTGGAATAGGGACCCAGAGAGGCTGTGAAATCTCCTTTCTTGGAAATATTCAGAACTCAGCTGGATGCAGTCCTAAGTACCTGCATCCTGCTCTAACTTTAGAGCTGGATCTAACTCTGAAAGCTAGCTTTGTTTTGATCAGAGGAGTGGACCAGAGATTCTAAGAACTCCCTTCAAACCCAAACTTCTTTGTAGTTCTCAAATAGGCTGACATCCTAGATGTCATCCGATAGGGTTTGCCATGAGAAATGGCCATGGGAGAGCATAAGAATGGTCACAATGGGTCATTCTGAAGGTCCATGTAATCCAGTAGGCTACCTCTGATCTTAATATTTGTCATGGGCTAGGAACACATGCATTGCCAGTATAGCCTGATGCATTGTGTCCTCTGCCTCAAAAAACAGGTTATRTGTCTATATCTTTGCTTAATATGAGCTGATTTGTGACATTGCCAATTTTTCTGTCATGCAGGGCTTGTGCTGGGAAATTACACGAAAGGAGCAAGGAAAAATGTCTCGTGTTTGGGCAGCACCAACYGATTCATTTTCAGCTTCTGTGGATTTTTCTGAGTAAATGGTTTTTTCCTTCAGAACTAGTAGGTTGGAAATGATCAGGGAAGAGACATCAAAGAAGCTTAATGTGTGAGTGAAAGTAGAGGTGGGGACTTGACTGAGATAGGGACAAACCTCCATCCCTGCTGTAATGCCTGTTGGGCTCCTTTGAGCTCCAAGGAAACAGCCACAGACTGGCCGCAGGGCTGCCTGGGCAGCATTCGAGGGGATTTGTGTATGTCTGCAAGGAATCTGTGCATCTCCTCCTTACTGTGATAGGCAGAATTTATCAGGGATTTCCTTTGGATACCTTCATGTCTGTGCTGGCAGCAGCCCTCCAGACTGTGACAGCCATCCCAGCTGCCTGCTCCCTGGCCTTTCTCAGCTGGTCCCTCTTGGTCCCCCTTGTAATCYCTACTTGCCCTTTTGGGGTGCCTGACATGAGAGCTAAGCTGAAAGCCACCCCATTCTGTGGGTCCTGCTATACAGCTTTATCCACCTCTCTGGCGTTACTGCCTACCCCAGTCAGCTGAGCTCAACCTCTCTCTGTCTTTGGATCTGTTACACCTGTGCAGGACAGCACTCCTATGCATCTGCAGTTTGCTGACATGTATAACATGGGACAGGCACAGGCTGATGGCATTGACCCTCAGCCCCACCRTGGGGGCACAGTGCACTCACTGGAGTTAGCGCAGAGCATGACAGTGGGTCTCAGCAAGACCGCTGCCACTGCTTCCACTCTGCATACCACCTTCCTCTGGARCTGCAGTGCAAACTCATGCCTCAACACTTTGCTTCAAGGTCGTGTGCTCTGAAATGAACACAGGTGGTCTAGGAGAGACCATCAAGCTGACAYCTACTCTCCAAGAAGGGAGATGTTTCACAGAACTCCCTGCAAACCTCTCTACTTCCCTGGCCTTGTCTTTGATCTGCTTGCCTTTGAATAAATGGTGTGGACTTTAAAAAAAGATGGACAAATTCCTATCTCCCAAGGCAGAGACTCATGGAGGCACCTCTCATGTGGTGAGAATAAGGAATAACCTCTGCAATATTTATTGCTGACATTAGTCACACTGAATCATAGAATCACAGAAGGGCTGAGGTTGGAAAGGATCTCTGGAGATCATTTAGTCCAACCCTCCTGCTCAAACCCAGTCACTTAGAGCAGGTTAGGCAGGATTGCATCCTGATGGGTTTTGAATATCTCCAGAGAAGGGGACACCATAACCTCTCTTGGCAACCTGTTCCAGTTCCACTGGTCACTAGATGACATTTGTGCACACCAGTGTTGGATTTCATATGAATGTGTTTGTGCTGATGAGACCTATGTGCTGGAAGAAATGTAGGGCTATTAAACCACAGCTTGATTTAGTGCTGTCTTCAAAACAAATTGTCTCTTTATTTTTTTTTTCAGTCTAATCTTCATTTTCTCATGTAACTCTCCTCTAATTTAATACTCTTAGAATTCTCACTTCTTCCAAGCTAAGAGTAACTTCATGCTAACAATATATAACATACAGTTATGATACAGTTATATATATAGTTATATATATAAATATTTATATATATATATATATTATACAATATAATATAACCTTTGGTGGTAATGACCAGAAGACACCTCYATCTAAAGGTGAGGGGTCCTCTGAAATGAATCCAATTGTTTTTTGGTGTGTGTCAAACCAGCATTGCTCTCAACAGTGCAAAATCAGAGCTGATATTCACTGATTATGCATTTAAGTATTGGTTAGCTTCATCAGCTGTTTCCTGACTCCAYAAAATATCCTTATCACAACTAGGAGTGAAGAAATCCACCTGTGGGTTTTGCATTGCCTCCTGAAAGGTCTGTAAGTATATCTTGCATGAGTGGCATGAATGGATRTACCCTATCCTTAAAAATTTGGTCTCTGTGAAGGAGGGTTGTGTTGACTACTAAATCTATCTTGTTCCAACAATGCAGAGGGAACAGACATGACTGTGCCTGTGACATGGGCCACTGTTTTGCTTTTCCTCTTTTGCACTGTTAACACAGGCTAATGCTCTTTTCGTGCTGCTTAGAGGGATATAGGTCCTTGTAGACTGTCCTGGATTGCAATATTTGGGAGAGGGATGAGGTGGAAAAGAGAATATGAACCCCATGGGGTTTTGTTGGTTGCCTCATCTGTAAAGTGTAACGACCTTTTGTGTCCTGAGGGGAGGACACAGCCATGCTCTTCTGATCACATTTCTGGGATAGAGTCAGAAACAGRGAAATGTTCAGTTCAGGGTACTGGATGCATCAGACTGGAAATTCAGGGCCTCATTCAAACAATCAAGTGCTRCTGCCCTGGCCTGCAGTTTTTTTCCTTTAATCTCTCTATTTCAGAGTGCTGGTGTTCATACTTCTCCAGGAAAAATCTGGCTCCTCTTATCTCTAGGATAAGATGTCCTGTRAGTCCTGTGGTATCCCTGACTATCGCCTTATCTGTGGATTGAAAACAGACCTGAGCAGGAGACTCAAAGCTCTGCAGGAAAGTTTGCACTGCCAAAGCCCACTGCTCTGTCTGCAGGGCTGGTGGAGCCCCTCTGCAGCAGTTTTCAGGGGCAAGCACAAGGATGCTCCCATTGTCCCTCATGAACATACAGGAGCCACCATACATGGTGAGAGCTTGGCTGCAGGGAGCGCAGCCGGAGCAAGAAGGACAAAAGGACCTGGCACTGATTGGATCAAGAGAATAAAGAGCTCACGTGTGTGTCAGACAAGGGACAGACTGGGAATGGAGGCTGACAGCAGGCAGAGAAGTAGAAGGACAAGTTCATCCAGCACAGAGCTGGGGAACAGATTTAATTTGTACCTTCATCACAAAGCCTGTGGTGTGGAGAGGTGCTGCATGAGAGATTTTGATTATGGAGGTAATAAATAGAAGGCAAGCATGGGCTGGATTTAGGAGCCTGAGATCCCAAGGTTGAAATCTCAAGGGTGCCCTAAGTCTCTTGTGATCTTCACCAAGACCTTCAGTGTTCCTCTGCCTCAGTTTCTCCCTCTYTGGTAAATGGCATATACGCATGAATAAGGAAGGCTTTCAACTTTACTGGGTCAAGAGTTGTGTACAGATTAAAAACCAGTGAGGTACCTCAAAAATCATCACACTTTCCTGTGTACAGAAATGACCCAGTTCTGTCCAAAAAGCAGAGAGGAGTAGCAGCTGCCTGGATGAGAAAGCCGTGAGACGAGAAATACCCTGTTTGTATGTGGCCCTGGCAAAGCAGACAGAATGCAGGGAGAGAAGAACAAAGGAATAAGGCTGCAGCTCCAGCAAAGTGTGCTCCTATGGTATCCCCCCATCCGAGTAAATAATTGGTCTGGAGATTTCTGCAAATAGAAGCAATGGAGTCCCCTCTTGATTATAGACTTCCTCAGCAGTCTGCTCTGCCAGCCCCTAAGGTTCAAAGTGGTTTGTATGAGTAGCCCAGGGTTACTCCCCTGGTAGAGACAGGCAGCCACAGCTGAGGAGCACACTCCAATTYCTTCTAGTCTTACAAAGTGGGAGATGGAAGCACTTGGGACACAACATTGGAGCTTGGTCGGGGAGGCGGTGCTGAGGTGCAGGCAGGAGATGGCACATGAAGACACCTCTTGCAGCAAGTCTTGCAATGGAGTCTTCAAGGAAGGTAATTCTTACAGCTTGTCTGAAGCACCCTAGATCTTTCTCTAAGAGTGWCTCTGTCACACACTGTGTGAGTTGCCAACAGGAATCCCATGCTTTTGCAGTAGCTGTTCCCCCACAGCTGCTTAAGTCTAGAAAAGATGTTTACAAGTTGCAGACTTCCAGCCTACATAAGAGACAATAGGGTGAGATTCCTCAAAAAAAAAAAAAAAAAAAAAAAAAAAAAAAAAAAAAAAAGGCTGCTGGAACCAGCAAGTGCCCACTTTCCCCCAAGGAGGATTCCAAATTCCAACTCTAGGTGCTTCACCCCCTCCTCTGACCAGGTGTCCAGGCCCCCTTCCAAGGTAGCAATGGGCATCAAGGTGGCAGTGGGAAAGCAGAGGAGCAGGGAAGGGAACCAGTCACAAGAGAAGACAAAGGCTTGACTTACAGGTAGCAGTAAGGGATGGGGAAAAGATGAGAGGAGAGGCAGGGTGGAGGCAGGAGTGCAAGACAGAAGGTAGGAGGGTATAGTTGTCCCTGCTTGGCAGAGGGCTAGACAGGGACAGGTGATTGTGGGCGAGGCTAGAGGAGAACCCAGGTGCCCTGTGAACCTGGTTCTTTACTCTGTCACCCAACAATGAAGCCAGCACCATGTTCTGATGGGCACCTGTGGTGCCTGTAGAGTCTCTCATGTATCCTATGGGAAGAGCAGTCCCTCATGATTCCTTCCTAGACAGCTCTGAAGCCATGCTCTCCTTTTAAGAAGCAGTAAATGCTATGTAATTCTCCTCCTGCTGACATTGCTGCTTCAGGGATTACCTCACACAGAGATAGCCTTAGAAATCTGGGGCAGGGAGGCTRTGACCCTCCCCACCATGCACCCTGTGAGAGAAACAGAGGATTGTAGACTGGAAGAGACTCCCATCTTTGTGTTACCAKATACATCTGAAAGGCCCTTCCAAACTCACTTCTGCCTGACAAGGTAAGAGCTAGCCTCATTTTACAGAAAAGGAGTCCATGACAGAGTGTATAGAAAGTGAGTATGGGTTGTAGAGGGCATGCACAAATTGCTTCTCAGGAGGGAGGCAGAAAGCACAGTATCTCTTTCTATCAACTCCTAGCTGAAATGGGAAGGCTATGACTGGATCCCTTCCTGTTCAACTTCTTCATCAATGACCTGGATGAGGGGATGGAGTGCATCCTCAGCAAGTTTGCTGATGATACCAAGCTGGGAGGAGTGGCTGACATACCCGAGGGCTGTGCTGCCATTCAGAGAGACCTGGGCAGGCTGGAGAGTTGGGCGGAGAGAAACCYCCTGAGGTTCAACAAGGGCAAGTGCAGAGTCCTGCATCTAGGGAGAAGTAACCCTAGGCACCAGTATAAGCTGAGGGCTGACCTTCTAGAGAGCAGCTCTGCAGAGAAGGACCYGGGAGTGCTGATGGATGACAAGTTGACCATGAGCCAGCAATGTGCCCTTGTGGCCAAGAAGGCCAATGGTATCCTGGGCTGCATTAGGAAGACTGTTGCTAGTAGGTCAAGGGAGGTGATCCTACCCCTCTACTCAGCCCTGGTGAGGCCTCATCTCAAGTACTGCGTCCAGTTCTGGRCTCCCCAGTCCAAGAKAGACACAGAGCTACTGGAGAGAGTCCAGCATAGGGCTATGAAGATGATCAGAGGGCTGCAGCATCTGCCCTATGAGAAATGGCTGYGAGAGCTGGGCCTGTTTAGCCTGGGGAAGAGAAGACTGAGGGGGGATCTTATCAATGTGTACAAGTACCTGAAGGGAGGATGTCAAGGGGATGAGGACAAATTCTTTTCAGWTGTCCCGTGTGACAGGACAAGAGGCAATGGGCAGAAATTGAAGTACAGGAAGTTCCACCTGARYGTGAGGGGGATTTTCTTCACTGTGAGAGTGACGGAGCACTGGAACAGGTTGCCCAGAGAGGTTGTGGAGTCTCCTTCTGTGGAGATCTTCAAGGCCTGCCTGRATGCAACCCTCTCTGACATGCTCTAGGTGACCCTGCTGAGTGGGGAGGTTGGACCCTGCTGAGTGGGGAGGTTGGACTAGATGATCTCCAGAGGTCCCTTCCATCCTTACTGATTCTATGACTGGAAGAGACACTGTAAAGTGGGTTGTGTTGACAGGGGAAATGATTGGTGAAGTTCTTTACAGCCCTTCCTAGTGCTGATTGCATCTATTACTTCATTGGTGTGCCTAGTGCAGAAGGGATGGGTGTGCTGATGGGATGTGTGGATGTTAAACCTTTGGCCAGCTTCAGGACAAGAGGCAATGACATCCAGGTTATGATCTGAAAGACTTTAGAGAGTAGATGTCCTAGGAACAAGAAGGTACATAATAGTACAGAAAGCAAAACCATCTGCTTAGAGAAAAATATCAGGTGCCTCCACTACTTGCTCAGTGCTTGCCAGTTGTAAATGACAGAAGAAAGACACGGACATTAATGTGAGACATGCAAATATGTAGGATTTATCAAGTGAGGTTTCTCCTAGGCAGTTAAGGTCATATCAAAGCTKTTATATGAGTATATGTGAGACTTGGCCATGCAGATGATGACTGCAGAGGAGAATGGAGTCAAGGCAGCTTTAACCTGTTACCACAGCCTGAGCACTCCCTGGTCAGAAAATGTGAACATGGGCAGGCAACTCAGCAGCCCATTCCTGTTGGGATCACAGTCTGGCCTTGCTTCCCACAGGAGCCAGGGGATGTCTTGGTGCCAGCACTAATCTTGTGTTCTTTCAGTCTGAGGAGAGAGTGAGCTGTCCTTACCYACAATGAGGAGCTCCTCTGCTGTGCTGACTATTAATGCTCCTTTCAGCCTCTGGTAAAAAGTTAATGTTCTACCAGTAAGACTGAAGCTRATGGAGTGGCAATGTTCCAGCTGTTGATTAGCACAAATAAAAGATAAATGAACTCTTGGGTGAAGAGGAAACACATGTGCTATCAAATTGAAACTGAAAAGTTATTGCTCTCAGAAGCATGTCTCCCCTGGAGTTTGTAGGAGCTTAGCCTTTCCAGTGCTGGTGTGGTGAGACCTAAGGGAACTGTTCCCCTAGCTCTTCAATATGATATGTACTAATACCAACACTGTTAGAGGGGCTTCATTGAGCCAAAATTTTCTTCACCAAACTCAGACCTTCATTACTAGTTCTGACAGTGCACTTATCTCAGGGAAAAAAATGTCTTTGGTTTAGCAGATGCGTGCTTCATGAGCTGCGAAAAATATGGTAAGACCTTTGTAGGGTCTATGCTGAGTGAAGGTTTCACATGTGAGCAAATCAAGGTAAACAGCAAGAGGTTAAAGAATGCTTGTGTATGTGAATTGTTGGGGATGTTTTGTGGTCTTCAGTCCTTGGAGTCAGTGTGAGTTATATCACTGACTTCAGTGAGGACACATCCCAGTTTGGACTGAGCTTGTCTCCTGCTAACATACAGCTTTGCAAAGCTATTAGAGCATTAGCACGAGCAGTTTTCCTCATGGGCTAAGCTTGTGAAATGACTGATGACACCTAATTCCTAACCCTAACTGGGAGATTTCTGTGTGTCTGGCTTGTCCAGTTCCTGAGATGATCATTTGTGGTGGGAGAGATTTCCTGGGATGTTTTCTGTATTCAGTCTGGAAGAGCTCTGTTCCCCTCTGTATGGGAAATGCCAAGTATGAACTCAGAAGTAACCCAAAGCGATAAGGTCTGGGAGCAAGAGGGGCTTTCCTTATCCAGAGAGATTGGATATGCTTTGGGAGCCTGGAAGTGAGTATTTTGAGAAATAAGAAAACACAAAACTTTTCTTGGATGCTCATTTAAAGATTAAATGTTATGTCTCCTGGAAAATCTTATAGGATAATACCTGTAAGAAATACTATGATGGGCAAATGCTGGCACATGAACTAAGGGGTTTGAGAATATGCTTGGCCAGAAGTTAGAAGAAAGTTTCTAACCTCCAGAACAGCAAGTTCTGCCAACAAAATTCCACCAGGAGGAGTAGGGGCACTTACTTATAAAATGGAGAAGGGTCAAGTCATGAGGGACGATGTGGTGTGGCTGCTTGTGTTAGCAGGGGACTCTATTTAGTGACTCCAGAGATCCTCCTCAGACTTAAAGAAACTATCCAAATACGACCATATGATGCTGGGTGACCAGTAAATCTTCGTTCTCCAGCCCTTGGCTGACTCACAGGTARCTGTTTGTGCTCATTCATGATTATTACATCTGAATGTAGATAGTAAGGGCAGTCCCATGTGGCACTGGTCCCTGCCTCGTACATGCATGTTGGAGCCGATCACTCCATCACTCCAGGCATCACCCCCTATGGAGAAACTGGAGGGAAACTGCCAGCTGCAAGAGTGACTCATAGGACTGGCCTCAGATGCCTATTCTAGCTGGGGACAATTCACCCTTCAGAGCTGCCTATTTCTCTTTGTTGATTGTAAAGAAAGTGCAGGATGACAGGCTCAGACTTAAAAAMTTTGGTGTTGCATGCTGTTACAGCAGAGATGCTCTGCCCTAAAGGATTCAGAGAAAGGTATTTGTTTTGTCACACTTCTTTGCAGATTGCCTTTCTTTAATACACAAAATTTCCAGAAGAACCCCAAAAATAAAGGAGTCGGACATTTTCAGCAACCAATACAGGATGTGGTCTAAACAGTTTTAAAGGGGAAATTAATGTCTCAGTGCCATCTTGTGGAATGATCTATATAAGAGGACAGGCAGTGGCAATAGGTGCATGCAGTGTCATACTCCTCAGACTGTGATTCATAGGGCTATCCTAAATGGCCTGGTGCTGGACCATGGGTTGCATTATGCTGTAAGCGCAAAGGCACCTCCCTTGATCCCTTCAGCTGACCCAACACTCCACATGTGTCCCCTGGCCTGAGCCCAAACTCCATTTCTACCTGCTGGTCTACAAGAAAAAGATACTGGGAAATGCTGCCCTAGAAGCACATTGGAGTTTTAGGGGACTTGGTGGTGATTTCACTATTTATGCCTCAAATGCAATGATTAAACCAAAGATTTCCACTGGAACCTGGGATTTCCCTCTTGCTTGAGAAGAGTGCAAGTCCATAGGAGCCCAGCATACCTGGAAAAAGCCTGTCTGCTTCTCAGCCCAAATTAGAATATATAAGTACCTATAATTATGCTTAAAACAGGAGAAAAAACCTTTTAGAAACAATGCAGCTGCTTTCTTGTTTATAAAGTGAAGGAGTCCACTTGAAAGGCCCCTTGAGATCTTCGAAAGAAAGATAAAGTTGTAGGTCCAGATATGAGGCATACAGATTGATTCACATCCTCATTCATCTGAGAAATGCTGTGAGATCTCCAATACACACTGATGCCAGGCCTTCAGCTTTACATCTCAGGTGGAAACTACAATGTGCAAAAGAAACTTGAGGTTCCCCTTGCTGCCCTGAACTGGCACTCCCAGGCTCACCTTTGTGTGCTCCACCAATAGATGTTTGCATGGAAGAGAATCAAGTGGCTTGAAAGGATCTATTGGTCCCTTTTTCTGTGCCACACCTTGGCTCGCAACCCCATAGGAGAAAAAACTTTCTAAGTAGGAAGRTGCTGTAGGAACACCCTTTCCAGCAACATGGTTATCGTCCCTAATGATTAAATGCTCTTTAATATCCCAGACAGATTAGTAATTTACTGCATATTTAGCCAGGCAATTCAATGAGGTCAACAACAGATATGTTGCTGGAGAAGGGCTTGCCTGAGTCCATAAAACATTTCCTTGCAACAATGTGGACAATCATCTATGGAGAACAGAGGAGAATCAGCTTCCCAGGTTCTTCCACACTGCTGCACATCCAGCGGGTGAGAGAAAAGCTCATGAACTTTTACAAAGCAGAAGCATAAAATGAGGCATTGCCAGGGACAGAGTCAGCAGAATGCTATGTCCCAATCCATGCAGCTGCCTGTGACTCTTCTGGAGCTGTGTGCCATATCCCTTTCAGAAAGATACTTAGAAAATGCAGTAGGCTTAGATTAAAATGAATAAAACCAGCAAAGAACTGGACAGGGCTCTTGGAAAAAGATTCTGAAAGGTCAGTGGGTTTAATAGGTTGTGGCTGAACAAAGAGTGACTAAAAACGTATTAAAACATTTTTGCATGGTGGAGTAAGAGTATTATTGCAGTTAGTAGGTGAGAAGATAAACAGAGGGAATCAGAAGGTTGAGATCTTATCGTTAAGTGTGGGAGAGTGAGGGCTCTGCTCTGGTAGCCAGGTGAGATAGAAAGTGTCCATCTCTTACTTCTGGGATCCAGGTGTGAAGTTTGTTCCTTATGCTAATTCCCTGTTCCTGCCATAACTACCAGCTGGCATTATGCCACACAAGTGCTGGACTCTTCAGACCACACAGTCGTTAGCCTTTCTTCAGGGATTACTACTGGAGACAGGTCTCTCCTAGTGCCACATGAGAGGACAGAAGGTGGGTTTAGTGGGGAGGCTCTGCACTAGTGTGACCAGTGCTGTGGACATGGGGGGCAGTCAGTGCATCCAGGTGCATGGTGCAGCGGGACTCAGAGCAACAGAGAAGAATTAAAGAAACGCATCCTGAAGCATTGTCTTGGGAGAGCAAATATTCAACCTGTAACAACTGTATAGCCATTATCTTCCTCCTGGCCATGGACAATGGTGCACACCAGTTCTAGACAGAGCATCCTCGCTGCGGGCTAGGCATGAGGAAGATGGTCCTGCAAAGTGCAGGCAAAGAGTCCTAATCCCACCCATTAAAGGAGAATAGCACCAAGYGACCAGTCAGCAGGTTATAATGCAGMGCASAGAAAAAATTCCTATTCATTGTCCRTGCCTGCGGAGAATGAGAGRCTTTTGTAACACAGCGAGGCTGTTTACAGCTCCATCACTCTGGAGATACACTGCTCCTGGGCAGAGTTGCAGAGCTTGCAAGGTACTTGTAGCAGAAATGTTAAACCCTCACCATTTAGATTTAAGTGGATGACAGGAGAGAGAGACTTTAAAGCCGGCTGCTRCTTTATTGGCTTGTTCATCGTTAACCAAATGAGTGAAGGTGTCTGAGGGTGAAAGGAGGTTGCCAAGTTTCAAAGGGTAACTTAGCTCAGTGCAATGAAGTCTGCTCTCATAACAGGAGCTCCCACAGCTGCACGCTGGAGCCGGAGAGCAGAATGATGGAGAAAATTCAGAAGGCACTCACAGTTCGTAACAGGACCATCAGGGAGCTGCTGGCAGAAGCACTGGGGATGTTCATCCTGATGGTAAGGAGGAAGTGTCCCAGATGTGTATGTCTATGCATGCATACGTGTGTATGGGGGGGGGGGTGTTGCAGCAGCWGGTTGTAAGTTCAGTGATTTCCTGCCATATCCTCAGGATTGCTCACCACCTGGTTATTACCACTTAACTCTCTCCTCTGGTCACATGTCAGCTTGGAATTAGGGTAGACAATCTGTTGAAAACTTTCAGTTGGAAAAAGGCAATGCCAGTGGTAGGTGGGGCACTGAGAGAAGGTGAAGTAGGTTGGGATGAACAGACTGTTTCTGTTCTCTTCTAGGAAAAAACAAACATGAGACTCTGAATGAAACCAAACAGCAGTATCTGGTCAGGTAGGGCAACACAACACTTGTGACAAACTCCCTTAAACTTATAGTCAGTGAATTGGTGCTTTTCTCTTCGTGGTGCCAAAGGGGACTGTGTGGGCTGAGCAGCTGCCATTGACGCCTGCCTGAGAGCCTGTGCAGGGTTCAGGGGAGCAGTGGGCAGATCCTCAACTCCTCTGCCACTGATAGACTCTCTGAAATGAAAACAACATTCATTCATCTTCCTGGTGGTGTTGCCTGGGTAATTAATGCTTGTGAAACTCTCTGGAGCCACAATCCACCATTAGGGAATGTAATTACCAGGTGTAAAGCATGCCAGGGGTTTGCCTTCAGTTGTCTTATGCTGGCAAATGAACAGTGTTYATCCCAAATCATAAAAAACCCTCCCCTGTTGCCTGAGAGATCTCTTGCACGTGAAGTGAAGTGGTTTCAAGCTTTCAGGCTGCCTCAGAGGTGTTTGAGGGAAAGAGCAAGGAAGACAGGGGCCATTGCTTTGCAGTCAGAATTGATCCCTGGTGCTAGTGCAGCTCCCTGCTGGTTGGGGTAATGGCCTTGCCATTGCCCCAACATAACCAAATGAGATCTGCTCTCTGAAAAGRTCCAGCAAGTGTCTGTGCTAATTTATTATGTTTGGACTTAGTCTGTAAGCAATTCTAGACAGAGCAAGGTACTTCAGAAATAGAGAGAGGCTGCCATAGAAGAGCTGGGGATTATCCAAATAATTCATACTTGAAGATTTCCATAAGCATGGGAACCTTTAGATATAGCAGTCTGCACAGGTATAGATGCTTTTTATTAAGAATTTGCATGTGCAAAGGATACTTGCATTTTATTGCATCATCTTGTGTTTAGTCCCTTGAAATCTATTCCTACTGCACAGGTCATTCTACACACACTGGAAATCAGAGTACAGACATATGTGACTCCTCAGCAGGTCCTAAGCAGATATTTTTCCATCACCTTTGTTTCTGGTGGCAAAACTTCCTAAATGACAAAGAGTAACTTTARGGGAGTCTTGACAGAGTTGACAGCATGAGGAGGATCCTGAATAATTCTTGTCTTTGCGCCCAGGACTCTGACAGTTCAGGGGAGATTTTGGAGTTGGCAACTCATATTGCCTATTGCCTCCTCGAGTTCTGTGAGATGATAGAGCAGGAGGAGGGACACTGCACACTAAACAGCTCCATCAAATGTTGTTGGCAGATTACAACAACCATCCAAAAATAGCCTCTCTGGCAGCCCCCTGCCCATTGCTGTATCCGAGAACATCCCCTCTGATCTCTGGGACTCCTGGTTGTCTGTCATTTAGACAACAGCACCCAGCGAGGATAGGGGCTCTTGTTTCAATAAGCAGGCAATGTTCATTAAGGAGGGAACCAGGCAGTAGGAGTAAATGGCACTGGGACTGGGTAGGTAGAAAAAACAAAGGTTAGTTTGGGATCACGAGAATAGAAAAAATGACCAGAGGTTTGGATCTGTGCTGTAAAATAGCTTTTTCAGCCTGTCCCTTACCTTTTTCAGGATAAAAAAGTTTCAGTTCCACTTTAATAGCAATTTCCTGTCTTCTCCTCTCCCTCTGCACGTACATGCATTCCTGCAAAACTTGTGTCCTTTCTTTACGCATTTGATTCTCTTGGACCTGTCTTTGGAAAGGCTCAGAAATAAACAGGGAAAGATTTTTTTTTTCTAGGGGACATCCCACATATTGCTTTGGGGTGCTTTTGCTGAGGCAAAATGGGAAACGGGCCCACGCTGCAGGCTGTTACTTTGCGTGGAGCATGCAGTGTGGTCTGCGTGTATGAGAGGTGAGAACAGYGACTCGGGAACATGGGATTTTGGTGATGTCTGAAGGGGAAGAGGAAGAGCAGACACATGAGATAAAGACTGGATCCAGKCACAGTAGCAAGTAAAAATCTGAGTCAAAACAGGGTAGCTCGAAGTAGAAATAGAGGTGCTACAGAACATAACTGACTTCTTGCAGGGGCATGTTACCTGGTCCTTGTTCTYGCTGGATAAACACTGATATAGTTTAAGGTATGGGATACTCTAAACTCCTAAGTGATTTGAGAGGCAGAGACCTCAGAAGAGGCTTTGTCTTTCTGTAGATTTCCATGTAAGAGCTGTGAAAATAAATGATTTTTCCAGTCTCTGACCACATTAAAAAGAAATGTAAATATTTTATTCCAGCAGGAAAATATATATTTAAGAAATTGCTCTGTCCTGAAAGTAAATATACTTCACTCTTTTAATGTGGTCAGAGGCATATTAAAATTTCTTTTTATTTTTTTCTTAGTTGTCTTTCGGTCACTAAAAAAATATTGAATCGTGGCCATTTTCAACTTGTAAAAATATGCATTGAAAGGAAAAGTCAAACCAGAATTTCCTTCATCGTTCTTGGCCAGAATAAGTTACCAAAATTAAGGCCAAGCTTGGCAAATAACTTTGTCTTGGTCAAACTACATTTTTTAGGCAATAAAATAAAAAAGAAATGAAAGAAAGAAAGGAAAGAAAGAAAATAAGAATCTGCCCAGCCCTCATTCCATCTGACTTGGGCTAATCTCTCTGGGTGGTGACTCTCTCTGGATTCACATCCCTGATTTCATGCATAGAAGCCCTCACCAAAAATGGGAATTATCCCTTTTGAACCTCAAACCTCTCTGTGGGCAGCTTTGGTTTGTGCACCCCGCGCTGAACCCACACCAAAGCATCTGCTTTGGTGTGATAGGCACCAGAAAGGAATACCTAGGTACCTGCTCAGTTTTTACAGAAAGGCTTCATTCTTGTTTGCTCTCCTGGCCATGGGTACCTTAGACTCTTCCCACTTGTGAGAGCCTTTGGAAATTTGTTACTATTACTGAAAAAGTGCCAAGGAAGTCCAGTCCACCACAGCAGTAATACTACTTTTAACATTGCTTTCTTTCTTTTCCCATTCACTAGCTCATTGGCTTGTCTTCTGCTGCTCAGGTGACTTTAGGAAGAGGAGAATTTGGGCAATATCTGAGCATCAATTTAGGATTTGGCATTGGTGTCACCTTGGGGATCCATGCAGCTGGAGGAATCTCTGGTGAGTAGGACACCTGAGCACAGAACATCTTTATGTCCTGCAAAGGCCATATGTCAAGGGCAGGAAGACTGGACTGTGAAGCTGTGGGTGGTGCTATAGCAAACAGAGGCAGTGGCCTCACTAACAAGAAGTGCAGTTCCACCATGCCCAAACAAGAACAGCAGAGCATGTCCAGGGTCAGCCTTGTGATCCAGTGATCACCAGACAAGTCTGAAGAGGTGATGCAGGTTTCAGGTCAAGCCGAGGGGTCGAGATGGCAAGACAAGGTCAGGATCAACAACGTATAAAGCAGGTACAGCATACATACAGTGTGCTGAGAGGCTGATCTTAAATGCATGTCCTGAGCTAAGCCAGAGGATGCATGGGTAGATGCCCCAGCTGAAGCTTTTCACAGCTCTTGCTCATAACTTGTGTTCAGAGTCATCTGACCCAGGTTATACAACCCTACTATAACAGAGCAGACATTGAACACAACAGCCAAACACATGTAGTAGTGTTGGGGAAAGAGGTTGCAGAGGAGGATTACAGAGAAAGATTGTTCCAGATTGCTCATTAGAGGTAATTAGAGCCTGTCAATGCACCCAGGGTCCTGACAAAGTGGTGCAGAAGGTACAGTGGTTAGACTGGGGGACTCCTTGCTCACCTGTAAAGACTCACCAGAGGCAAGTTGGGGCAAAAACAGTGGTAGAGATTTAACCRTGTCGTGTTCTCACACAGTCATCAGAGAAAGATTTCAGCAGTGCCCACATTAGACACTTGAAATATGCCATCAGAGCATGGCCCAAGGAGATAAGAAGTTTGGAAAACATGCTGCCAGTATGACCCATAGGGAAGTAAATAATTATTGCAAAGGAGAACTTGCTGCTGATGTTGCAACAGGGAATAGTATGAAAAATTTTCTCCTTATCATCCACACCCATGTGCACATAGCCACACACAAGCACACCCTGCACTCAGATCGGATGGTGTTTCAGACCTGTCGGATGGTATCTCTCACAYGACAGACCATTACCTCTTATCTTGGGCAATTTCTGCATTCATTTGCCCCAAGTGAAGACRTAAGAGCTCTAGTAGGCAGAAAATTAAAGCAAGTCTTTGCTCTCGAGCTGTGGGAGAAGAGAGATGCCCAAATCTGCAGACGGCTTTGAAAAGAAAATTGTTCCATATGAACAGTCAGCTCTTAGTCTCTTTGTCCGTTTGGAACTRGTGGATTCACCCTGGGGAAAGCAAGCTGAGCAAAGAGGGTCCCCACAGTCCATGATGACATTTGAGATAAGGTCTCAACTCAGCCAACAAATGGCTGGTTCTGGAACCAGTGTTAGGGCTCTCTGGCACTGTGATTTGGCTTCATGTGTATCACAAGATGCTTCTTATGATCACTGAAATGTCTGGTTCATGCCGACAAGGAATAAGAAGATTGGAAAAAAAAGKTTTTTTCCCCCAATTTCAGATGTGATTGTGGGATTGCAGCAGGCAGTACATGCACTTTCACCTCCCTCTGTCTTGCCCTTTGAGGAAATGATATGTATCTGGATCTTACTCCTTTTTGAGTCTGAAGGAGGAGAAGGTCGTTGAGATTGGAATATTTACTGATGTCCAGAGTTTACACTTAGTAGACAGTGGAGATTATGCCTTGAGGATAGAAGTGATTTGTGCTGAGGGCACAAGAATTATGTAGCAAAAGCCAGAATAGAACCTGGATCCACTTAGTTTTTCTTTAAGAGCACCATGGTGATATCTACCTCCACAGAAAATGTTCCCTCAAAATAGGGAAAACCATTCTTGTGCTGTATGAGAACTAGGTGCTAAAAAGTTTAATGAAATGCAGTCCAAGATTATGAGCTTTGYAAGGGGAAGACCATGTCTGCTCCTGACCAGCAGGTATAACAATGGTCTGGGCAGGAACAGCTGTCCTTCTAATCCCTTCTCAAGGCAGTGATATCCAAGACCTAAGCTGATCTGCTGCTGATAGCCCTATACAGAGTTTTGCTTAACAAACATGAGCATATGCAGGCCTCTGATTGATTTCACAGTTTGTTACTCCAGTCTCTAGTGCCTTGCTCACAGATGCACAAAGAGCCTGCAGCTGCCATCAGCTTGGGGCACTCAGCTCTGCCATGATCAGACCCTCCTTGCCTATCGGATGTTTCAGAGGTTTTTCCCTTGTTTGGGATGCAATTTGTAACCAATATATGTAACCATTTTAAAGATGGGTGATGGGTATAAGATCTGGGCTCTCTTTAAACTAAATGGAGAGAAGTCGATGTAGAGGGAGACTTATTCCATACATCAGAGCTGTCTCTAACAAGTGAGATGACCTGTTTTCTGGGAACATCCTGTGGTCTATAGTGAGCTAAGCAGAGGATACTGCACTCATAGAGGACTAAAGCTAGGTGCTCTACGGCCTGCATCATGTAGGAATATTGCCTTCATCCATCCAGCAGTAGCCCAGCTAGAGGAGATGCCACCACTGTGACTTGCTCAACAAAGTGATGGTCAAATATTTAACAGGTCTCAGGGAAAACACAGAGGGGGATCCACACCCTGCTCAGTAAATTAGAGCTAAAAGCTGCTTCAGAGGCAGGCAGGAGTTCTCAATCTGCTTATGTCTGGGCCCACAGCAGCCCATGAGCTGTGAGCTCATACACTCTTACATGCCTTTGTCAAGGTAGAAGTTCCAGGCTGCAAGTGTAAACGACAATCTGAGATGCAAATCAATGGAGGACCAAGCTGGCTAGATGCATCCCTCTCTCCAGAGAAAATGGGTCAGCATTGTGCAGGAGGGAGACCCTGCCACCATGGCTAGGGGACCCTTGTGCTTGGTATTCTGGAGCAAAGTCTGGGTCATTAGCTGTGATATGAGGGGGCATGCTCCAGAACAGGTCCATCAGAGCAGATACAACTCTCTTGTTGCAATTTTRCAGGAGCTCATCTGAATGCCTCCATTACCCTCACACACTGCCTTTTGGGGAACCTCCCCTGGAAAAAGCTCCCAGTTTATCTGCTCGGCCAGTTCCTGGGCTCCTTTCTGGCAGCAGCTACGGTTTTTGGCATCTACTATGGTATGGTTGCTTCTTTATCCTGGTGGTGGTGGTGGCTGGGGGGGAGGGGGGAACGATGCAATGCTGTGGACACCATGTCAGTCTTAGCTCACAGTTCATCAAAATGTTTCCCTTTACCGTATCCAGCATGTCTGGGTGAGGAAGGTGAGCTCTTTGTTAATGAGACAGATCACTGTAGCTCCAGGCCAATGAAAGGCCCAGGGCATTCCCACTACCAAAACCTGCCTTTTGGCAAATGTTTTGTTTCAGTCGCTGTGGTTGGGGTTCTCATGGTGACACCTGCATCAGAAAGTGCAAGGACTCAAGTTAGATGGCCTACCAAGCACCAAGTGCAGCTGGAGCTGTGTGAGTGACTCAGCTGGACTGTGGAAAACAGGACAGCAGTCAATCATTTTTGTGACTTGTGAGCAGAGGACTCGCATGCCATTGGCTACAGCATGTCCAAGTCTCTGAGGGGTAGAGGGAAGGAAGCGTCTCAGTGCAGTATGAGCATTCAGTCCCCGCCAGGCTCCCAGAGAAGGAATAGTGAGCTGGCAGATTAAGGAAGCAACTGGAGACCAAAGTCTACTGGTGATGAATCAGTGAGACCATGYTCTGGAAGGGGTGTGTCACTCTGGTCATGTCTCCTTTTGCCTCTTTTCCTGTTGTGTCTGTACTGGCTGCAGTGCGTAGATATCTGTCCATGCCACGTGTGATGAACTCTGTGCTAGCTGCTGTGCTAACACCGCTAACTCCCTTTCTCCTAGATGCACTGTATGACTATACCAAGGGGAACTTTACAGTGACGGGACCAACTGCCACAGCAGGGATCTTCTCCACTTATCCTGCTCCCTATATGTCCTTGATGGGGGGCTTCTTCACAGAGGTCAGTCGGGACAGCCATGGTGTGCTAGGAGAAGATGGATGGCAATAGGTACTATTGCAGGTCTGGTACAGAGGCCTCACAGTGCTACGTGTGCACACCCAAGCACAACCCTTGCTTCAAGGAGCCCACTGTCCTGACAAGTGTCTGGCTGCATATAGGGTTCAAGGCAGCTTGGTGGCTAAGTTGGGGAGCAAGAGCACAGAAATCATGTGCTCAGGCTGGGTGAGTAGCCTGGGTCAGAGGAGGACTCTGTCAGGATTATATCCCACAATGTGGCCAGCACAGGTAACAGTGCTGATATGAACTGTGCTCAAGAGAGCATTAATAGGAGGAAAGTTCCAAGCATAAGACCTCGTCTGCATGGTCCCTTGAGACRATGTGGGAGACTGAGGGATTTGGTTCCTCCAGCTACCTTGATAGGCCCTGCTACTGACAATCTGCATTTGCTAAATTTCCCCCTTTTCTACATGCTCTGGATTAAGTCATTGCAAATAGTATCTCAAGCCAAGGCCTACCTTCTCCTTCCAGCCCCATGCTTGTTTCAGGAGAACTGTCAAGCCTGAAGGATAAAACTTCCAGGCTGCTTCTCAGCTCAGAGTACCCTACAAGCACTTCCCCTTGTACTCAGCCCAGGCAATGGGAAATTTGAAGCCAAGCTGTGGCAGGATTCATCCAGATATTACTCTGTTACTGAAAACTTACTCCTTTGGGGATGCCTTAGAGGACTTGGAGTTATTCCCGAGTGTGTCCCATAGCAGTGCTACATGAGAAGACCCATTCACATTTAATTCAGGCCTGAGGAAATCCATGCTTTTGTTTCTGAGCCGATGAAGCTGTGCCTGGTCGTGATGGGGAGCATGGTGAGCGCTGGAGAACCTCCAGATGGTCGCCTGATTGCTCAGCCTCCTATGGAGTGTGCAGTGTCCTTGCTGCAAAAAAATGCAAATGACAAAGTGTTGCCAAGAGCTACAGGTTTCTGCTCTTCCTGTCATCTTTGCAAGCAATTCAATAACATTGGGGTCCTCTCTGACTTGACCAGAACTTGAATCCCACCTGCTCTTCTGGACTGGGAATTCACTTCCTCTCTGTTGAGCATGATCCTTCTGCCTTTGCCATTCTCTCTACTGATCTGCTTTTCCTTTCCTGCTCCTGCAGTTTATAGCGACGATGATGCTGTTCTTGGGCATTCTAGTCATCCACGATGAGAAAAATAACGGAGCCCTGAAGGGCACACAGGCCCTGCTCACGGGTATCCTGGTCCTAGGCATTGGCCTAGCAATGGGGATGAACACAGGCTACTCCATAAACCCCTCCCGGGACCTGCCTCCAAGGGTCTTCACTGCCATTGCCGGCTGGGGAATGGACGTCTTCACGTGAGTTACCTGTTTGGATTTTATACTGCCTTGCTCACAAAAGAGCAGATAAACCCAACATAAAACAGTCATGAAATCTGTGTACAATTGGAATTCGAGTCTGATTGGCAGCAGGTCTTGTGATTAAGCAAAATTTTTTTTTCAACTAAATGACACTATGCCTGCAATGTGGACTCTCCCTTTCAAGTGAGGGTTGTACACATGGGAGCCCTGTGTGTGGCATACACATAATCTGGAGTACACCAAATTCTGGAGTACACTAAATCTCCATCATGAGATTTAGCTCCACATTCAGATACCGAAATTTAGGTACTTGCAACATAGAAGTCAACTTGTGAGTAGAGATCTAGCTAGTTACTGCGGTGAGTAGAGAGCCAGAAAATTATTCAGATGACCTGAAAGGAAGTAGTTACAGCTGGATTGCTAAATGGCTCTCATAAATTTATGTATCTGAATCTGGAGATGAAACCCTACCTTCTAGTATTATAGGATGGGGTCTTATGATACAGTTTTTCCCAGGGTGAGGGCACTAGTAGAGTCTCTCTCCTGTGCCGGCTGCCACTTTCACAAAACTTGAAGAAAATATCATTGAGAGCTTGACTTCTCTATAAAGTTGGGTAAAGGAAATGCAGATGTTATTGGAAATGGAGAAGGGGGAATGGTGTGTCTCTGTCTGGCAATCACATTCACCAGGATTACATAGACTATTTCTTAAGGAGAATAGGAAACCTGCAGATAGTGCAGAGCTAGTTTCCTAGACAAATAGGGAGAATGACTCTTCCACCAGCAATTAGACTGATGGATGCAGAATTTGTTTAAGCCAATTGTGTCAGGTTAGTTACTTGGCTTTCTCTAAAGTAGCAGACGAAGATGAAATAATTGAAAACCAAACTGCATTTTGCTAGCACTACAGCTATGTGCTTGTGTGGCTATGGAGTGATGCTGTGAGTAGTAGAGCAAAATGAAAGATGAATGTTAATCTGTGTAAGGCATCCTGCAATGTGTAATTCCTGGTAGGAGGATGAGTCCTGTGGTTAAACCACCATTCTRGGAAGCAGCTCTGGGTTAACTTCCCTACTCTCCATGATACTTTGCACACATTGCTTATGCTTTCTATGTCTGTCAGTAGTGGAAGCTATCTACCTCCTACATACAAAGATGTGGAAAGCCCATAGATTTAATATGCTTTGATATGAAGCCCAAGAAAAACCATAAAAATCCTTTATTTGACTGAGCAGATTTTGTTTTAAGCCCTACAGTCCCTGACCCTAAGGTAGCCAGCTCTTTGGCAGCAAAAAATACGGCCCTTGAGAAACTCTCATTAGAACAGTTATTTCCTGCAAGGAAAAATGACTTTGTTTTAGCATAGAATTGTACCCCACATTAATAAAGAGCACAAGGGAGAGATTTGAGCGGGGGGGTTGGACTAGATGATCTCCAGAGGTCCCTTCCAACCTTACTGATTTTATGATTCTATGATTTAGTTGTCCTTCATTTCAAATATGGTAGAGTACCCAGGAGATTTGCCATGGGCCTGTGGATTTGGCATAAGATGAATGGGAAACCACGATCTCTGGGAGCTGCTGCTGGAAGTGTCAGTATGTATGTGGGAAGGCACTTTGCTTACATAGCTCACTTTTGCCCCAGCAGTTTTAGCTCACCTCACTTCATGCTGTGCAACAGTAGGGCAGTGATTTCAGTCTGGCTCACCAGAAGCCTGTTCTGTGTTTCCTTTTAGAGCTGGACATGGCTGGTGGTGGATCCCACTTGTAGCTCCAACACTGGGAAGTCTTTTTGGTGTTTTAATCTACAAACTCTTTATTGATTTTCACAATCAGCCTGTCCTGGAAAGTGAAAACGAGAAAAGACAGCCAGATGTGGAGACTTCTAGGATGTGACAGCCACGTATCCGAAAGAAAGGRCCTGAAAGGAAAGCTTAGTTGGACCACATGCACTGACAGTCAAAAGGTAACTGAATGGACACTGGCACGTGTAATGACACTACCTGCACATGGAAAAATGAGAGACAAGTTTTTAATAAAACAATTCTGCTGAACCAGGCGAACTATATCTCTGAGACAGTGTGAAGACCTGGATAGGGCTAGACTTATCTATGATCCAAAGAAATTTTTCAAATTCACTGTGTACAAACTTATCCAAAAAAAAAAACTCCCACCACACTCCAGAGAAAAGCAAAGCAGAACTGCAAGACTCCAGATACTTATAAGTCTATAGCCACCAAAATACAAGATCTGGTAGTTAGGCATGAAATAAGTATTAATCAGGGGATCATGTCAGTGAATACACAGGGAACAACTTGCCAATGCCAGGAACAAGTTAAAGAAATGTTGATCAGGAATATTCTTTGGTAAGAGAGAGATACTATAGTAATGAACCACAGGTTTAGATTTGTTTCCATTTGCTAATTTGACACACTAACATCTCCTCTGGCAGGGAACAAAGAAAAGCAAGGGAACTGACATTCTGAAATAGAAACTTCATTTTTTGGCTTTTTCATCTGAATATTCAGCAAGCATTGAAAAATTTGTAAACTACAGGCTCTCACAATTCCTTGTATAATTCTGCTGGAGCAGGTTAGGAGATATTTTGTGCTATGTCGTGCATAGTGGAACCATGTTTGTTACTGATGGGTTAGAGTAACTACCAGCATGAGAAAGGATTAAGATAACTTCTTTGACAGCATGTCCAAATGATGAAACAAAGGAAGAGCCGTTCTCCACTGTGACTGTACCAAAAATATGGGAAGAGACGGTTGTACTTCAGCAGGAATTCTGCCACCTCCATCTGAACCACAGAAAGAGTCTGCAAGTTTGAGAAAGTGTTGGACTAGAAGTAAAACAATAGCAAAAGCGGTCTGTTCACAGGCCAGGTGATACAGTTTAACTCCTCTAGAAAGTTCTTAAGCAAATCTGGTACACGCTAAGCAAATGATTGAGGCTCCAGGGTCGGATACTGCAATGCATACAAAACAGGGCTCTCCCAGGGTAGGATGTGCTAGACCATCAATACTGCGTAGAATCCTGGAAACTGGCATTTAATAGCTTTGGCAATTATTCATATCTCACTATTAGAGGGATTATCAGTGCACCACTGTGGCATAAGGTGGCGTAGTAGATATTAACATCCCTGCTTCCTCATTAGAACTGATCTTGTGTTATTAGAGCAACTGCTCTAATGGCAGGACCTTCACCTGGCAAAAGATGCACATCAGCTTAAGAGGGCTGAAGAGCATTAGAGGATTTTCTTTAGGGTAGGGGATGTGAGAGGGCAGCTGCTAGGCAACCCCTGGAAGGCTCTCAGCAGCCACATTTGAAGGTGGGATGCAGGGAGTGCCAGAAGCCAGCAAAGCATGGCAGAGCTGGGGCTGATGGATACACAGATTTTGAATGGTGAGCCTAGGACAGAAGTGGAGCTGCTGTTATGAGACTTCTGGTCTCTGAGAACTTTGGAGCAGCTCAAGGTAGGATCAGCTTAAAGACACTGTAACCCATCCCTTTTCATTGGGGAATTCTTTACCACAGTAAAAAAAAACCAATTCAGCCTGCATACTGCTGTTACCATACATTCTTGTGCATGTGCTCCCAAAGGCATCTTCAAATACCAACTCACTCTGGAGGAAAATATTCAAATCTTTATTAAAATACTATTAAGCACTTACTTACAGGGTGGCTTGGTCTTTCTGAAGGCCATAAATGCTCGTGAAAGCCTCACAACATCCCTGTGAGGTAGGTTTGTCTTACGCAATTATGTAACTGTTTCATAAATAAAATATGCTGTTGTTTGAACCATCAATGCTTGCTTGGAGATGGTGACTTTGCAATTCCTACTTAGGCACAGAATGGGCTGGCTGCTATGAGGTGTTTCCAGCATATGTAAGAAGACTGAATGACATCAAAAATTAATGGAAACAGTCAGATGTTACTGAAAACCAGAAATGAATGGGTTAAAGTGCAGTTTTACCTGAAAACTTACAGTATCGAAAACAGCATCAGGGCCTTCTAGGGCTGTAGGATCTCAATGGCCCCGGTCAGATCCTGCCCAGTTAATAAGTCATAAAAGTGTTTTGAATGCTCAGACTGGGAAATGAGTGTATGACAAATCAAGGTGTCCTCCTGGTTTACAACACTCTAACACCACTGATGCACCTGGAGCTGCCCTGGCTCCTGCTCTAGCAGTCCCCAGACAGTTCCCACAAGAGGAGAAAGCAGAGGCAATGAGGGTCCTTGCATCTTCTTGTTGCCTCCAGTCTCATTACAGAAGGCATCACACAGAGCTCATTCATTATCCCAAAGGATACAGCATGAAGGCCAAGGAATGGTCTTGGCTGTAAAGCAAGTGGCTAGGCCAATGYAGGGACACAGAAACCCCAGGTCCCTCTGTACTGTGAATCTCAGAGTTGAAAGATTGGAAAGGAAAATGCAGTTTGATTCTGTCTGAAGTGAAACATATTTCTTTTTGTTGCAGGTTCCAGCCTGCTCCCACAACATGCAAGGCCAGGGCAGGTTTCTTTCAAAGCAGATAGCAGAAATATCCTCACATGCTGTATTTCAGCATGGGTCTATTAAAGATAGTGACTTAAATTTACTTTCAGTTCACTGCTGTAGTTGCACAGTAACAACAGCTTCCCTACAGAGCAGTGACATCAATGACTTCTTCATGCCTTTGAGAAGTACATGCTGCAAGTAGCAAATGTGAATTAAATCAGTGTCTCAAGTTTTTTTGCYGAAAGCCACCAGGATCTATCTCCCTCCCACATCAAAGTACACTGTGGTTATATTTCATGCAAATGCTGCAGTGTAGTTTCCACGGGAAGATCTATTCATGCACAACAAAGGGCTTGGTCTGAAGCTCTCAGACTCTGCATCACAGAACATCAAAGCTTGTTGCAAATGATGTCCAGGGCCAGATCTCGGGGTCTCACTTCCTTGAAGAATTGCCAGGTAGTAAAGAACTCTTGGAGGACGTCATGGTAGTATGGCTCTTTTGGGAGCCTGCTGGTTGGGAGGACGACTTCTTTTTGATCACTGGAGTTTTGTTCTTGCTTTTAAATACTTTGTTGGGGTCCAGCTTATTCACAAAGGAGTCAGCTTCTTCAGAAAGTAGAGCTGTGTTGACAGTTATGGGTTTATACATGTTAAACCATTGCTGAAAGGCAGGAATAGAAGGGAAGAAGGATGTTAAAAATGAAGTTGCCATTAGACATTCCCTCCTTGCTCTCCCCTCATCCCCAAGATCTGGTTTTAATCATACACAAGCAGGAATACACATCAGTTTGCAATAGTTTACTGGATTGTGCAAAGTGTTCCCCACATTCCAAAGAGGGAAGAGGAGAACCAGACACAAACCTAAAACTACCTTTTTTGCAATGTAACTCCTATCAGGAGCAACTCCTGACTTAAACCAACAGGAGGAGGAAAAGCAAGGGGAGGGGAAAAAACTAAATCACATTTATTTAAATTCAGAGAAGCAGAAAGGATTAAAAAATCTGGAATTTAAGACTGCTTATAAAACAGAACCAAACTAGTTGTACTACTTAAAATATAGCCTTCTTCCCTCCCTTCACATATATGATACAGATTTTTAAACTCTTTATACAAAAGATATATGCTGTTTCTCTTCTGCYTGATTTTATGTCTAGAAGTGATCACAATACATTTTTTTTGGCTCCCAGATGTCCTCATAATGTTATGCCCTGCAGCTCCCATCTCTTAGTGTTCTTCCTATCAGTCGTCCATTGCATGAAGTCAGGAAATGAAACTGTAGGGGATACAATGTTACAAACCCCACTAAAACCACCCTCAATGAAATTCTRAACAAGATAAACAGAAGATCAATACAAAAATGTAGAGAGCAATCAGTTAATGTACTGCATAATGGAAAATGGYTTTAATATATCATCCTTAAAGACCTTTAAAAATGATAATGGTTAACATATTAGAAGGATATATCCTTCTAATTTAACAAAGGCTGTGAAACAGCTAGGCAATATATGAATGATTTCAATAAGGTTTGTGAATATACTGAACATATCAAAATGTTCTAGCAGGAAAGCAACAGAAAGGTAGAGTACAGGGATATGCTAGAGTGCCATACACACAGCCTTGTGGCTGAGCACAGGCAGAGCAYAGTATGTCAAGGAAGAACCCCAAAATACAAAAAGCCAAATTCTGCAGGCACTGCAGGAAGCAAGCAGTGTTTTTAGTAAGTAATTTTGATATATGCACAAAGTTGAGGCAGGGACCAAGCAATATCATGCCATCAATACAGCTGTCATAKCTGAGGCAAGACACTGACCAAGACCCACCAGGCCTTGCCAGCATGCACAGACGTTGCACAGGCTTATGCACTGTGTTCAGCTGTATTAACAGCTCCATTCCCTGACCTTCCACAGAGTGGAAGCTAGGTTGGGGCTGAATGCCCAGTCAAGCACAGAGGAATGGCAGGAGTCTCTAATAGCAGAGTTCTGATAGAGTAGAATAGCAATTTTAATAATAATAAGGAGATGGACTGGCCAGCAGTCTGTACCTGGAGCAGGGAACAGTGTGAAAGCTGCACTATCCCACAAGTACTTCTGAAACTGCTGGAATTTAAATTGCTCTTTTGGGCACCATCTTCTCAGGGCACCTCTTTGTGACTGAGGAGGATGGAAAGGGATTAGTACACCTTATAAGGCTGAAGCTCATAGTTCTCCTCTGGGCTTCTGTCCAGTGTGCAACCTGGACCTCCCTCTCTACCCAGAGAAGTCTTGTTGGCTTCAGCGCCAAGAAAGCACAGAAATCGTTGGGGTTCTACCACTYGCTATCAGAGGTCAAAGGCAGAGTCCAACTTATGTGAAAAAAGCAAAGTTAACACAACAGTAGTGACTTTGCTCATGTAAATAAATAACTGTAACATGCTAGAGGGGAAAGGCTCACGGGCTTTCCCATGGCTCACTAGGCCTACCTGAGCCTGCAGATTGTTTGTTAAAAGGTAGGAAGGTGTTTTCTGGTCCAAATTTACTTGAAATATTGACATACTGGATCCCACTGTCTTACCTTGGCCTGGGGGCTGACCCCATAGCTAGTGAAGGCATATTGCCACTGAGGGAGGCCCAGGTGGGTGATGAGCAGGCGGTAGTAAGCTGTGAAGGTTTTGGTGAGGAAATGCCAATATAGAGCTCTGTCCAAGAACCATATCTCTGTGTCTGGGGAGACAACTACAAAAGGAAACAAAAATTATGTTGCAGCTTTGCAATGATAGAGATCAACTCCTGGCCAGCATTAGCTGGGAGACACAGCATACTTATCCGAAATGCTGGACCTTCTAAAAGACAACATCCCTGATTAAGATATACAATTATCCAGAGGCAACATGGTTTAATGGTTAGAGTATGGGGGCTGAAGGAGACTTGGTTCTGCTCTCAGCCTTACTGAACACTCATGCAGCAGCCATTATATTCACTTCCCCCATTATAAAATGGATGCAAAGCTACTCCTTCCCAATCCGGGGCTGACGTGCCAGGTGGAGCATCTTTGGACAACAGTAATTTTGTAACGTAAGTTCAAAGTACAATTACTGCCAACATTTATCTGTCCCACAAAGTAAAAACAGTAACTAACTCAGTAGTCAGTCATCTGGATTACTGAGTAGAGTCCAGAGTCTGGAAGTCATGGGAGTGTGCACTGCCAAAAAACCCACATTTTGCAAAGACTTTCCAAAGTCATTAAATTTTTCTCTAGTGGGSAACTTAACTAGAAGAAATCACAGTCAGAGTAGCAGGGATAAAAATAAGTGACTTTACTTGATAAATTGAGACTCTTAACACAGTCAGTTAAACACAATGCCTCCTATGCTGACATCAACACCTGAAAACAAGGTCCCTCCTAGGTCATCCACTGAATGGGCTGAAATCATCACTGAAAGGCAAGAAGACAAGTCAGAAGTTTCAGCTTTGGGAATTTTGCCACACCCAATTATAGGCACAAGATAACAATGGAAGGGTTTTACTACACAGGTTGCATGTGCACAACCACACGCAGTGCATGTAAACATAGACACATGTACATAGTGACCTGTGCATTTTGAATGTCTGATGACTGTTACAAGTAATTGGGGTGTTTCACTAGTCCTTGATTGAAAACAACTTTCTGAGTATCTGTCAGAAGAAAGCTTTGCTTGGCTCTCCCATTTGTCCCTCCCTGCCAAATTCTGACCTGGTTGGCACCTAGAGGCATGGCATCCATGYACAAGGTGGCAAAACCAGTCTAAGATTGTCTCAGTGGGCTAAGGACTTTTTTTGCCATCCACACTTTGCTTTGAAGCAAAATACACCCTTCCTTATCAAAATGTGAGGGAAGTATTCTGAGACATGCAAGCAACCAGAGATAGGTGGGTGGCTGAGCTCTGCATTATTTCAACATGATTGTTCATAGGTCATATGCGAGTGTTTTCCTGCTTTGATATGCAAATAAGCTATGCACTCAGAAATCTCAAGTTATAACACTGTCTCAAACATTAAAAGGAAGGAAATGTTAGCTCCAGCTAAGTCATTGTAAGGTTTGGCCACTGAGTTCAGTGCAGCCATGACTTCCCAGTAAATGTTCATCTAGAAATATAAAGATGATCAAAAATGTAAGATGATACTATATATCAGTCCCCAGGTACAACCTGCAAAAACAGATGGCTAACTTCACTCTCTTCAGTCTTACCTGGTTTAGTGTGCTTATAAACAAGACAAACTTTCCCATTCCCATTGCAYGGGTCTAATTCAAAGATAAGACTACGAGAATCAAAATGTGGCTTCTCTGGTTTGTCTTCATTACCTTTAAAAACAAAAAAGCCTTAATGAAACATGTTTGGAAAACTCTGTTTCAGCTGCAAAGAGTYAATCTATTTGATAAGTATTAATAAATCAACTGAAGGACTACATCAAAATATTTTTATGTTTCTTGGAAAGGATTAATTTCCCTGTGTTTTAAAAAAGTGTGAGAAAAATTGTAAGTCTCTCCTGTAGGACAACACATTGCAAAATCAAAATCAGATGGTTGGAAAGGAAATCAAGTTGTCTTCTAGCCCTTCTCTGGCATAAGGCAGGATAAGATAGGATGTCACTTTATGAATGTGATTGCACAGAGATGTTTGATCTTTTCTTAAAGACCTCCAGTATTGGAGATGCCACAATTGCCAGGCAGTCAACTCCAATGCATCATTATTGCTTGTAAGTTTTTCTCRTGTCTGAATCTTTCTTGCTGCAGTTGAAGTGCATTACTTCTGTTCTATCCAACATCCATTTTTGTTCTATCTTCCTTTTTTTATGGAGTACAGAGAGAACAGCTTTTTCATTTCTCTTTACAAAAGACATTGATGAATTTGAAGACATACATAGTTCTTTATACATTTCAGTATGACATCAGCTTCCTCAACAGCCAAGCATTTTAACTCATATTCAACTTGTGATCAACCACTACCATAGAGCCTTTTCTACAGGACCCTTTTGGGACTATATAGCTGCATACTCTTGCAAAAGACCAYTTTGAATTTTAATCCTGCTGAGGAAGAAGGGGGACATAAGAGTTTTACTGTTAAGAATAGCTTTCCATGGAAGTCAGGATGAGAACTCTTGTGGAAGACGTAACTTTTTCTCAGTGTACCATGTAGGTACATCAGTGGGGCTCTGAGTGACTAAATGGAAGCAGAATTTGGCTTATTTCAGAATATCAAGCTGTAGCCAAACTGGAATAAAGAAAGGTTCATCCAACAAACTCAAGATTAGTCTCATTTAGAAGCTACAAGAGCTATAGAGATTCAGAGACAAGACTGTAAAATCAAACAGCAATTTTTTTTTGAAAGAGTCAGCATGACATCTACTCCTGGTCTTATTTTCTTACTTGTTCCAGTCTTGTTAGACTGAAAGAGCTCTGAGGAAATGAGTGGGTTTTTTTAATTGTTTTTGCTTTTTAATCTGAAGGAAGCGTTCATTTCTAGGTAGTCTGCAAATACACAACATTTTCAAATGCYGTCTCACATTTAAATGTATATATTAAATGTGTATATTTAAATGAATTAAATGTATATAACAACTCAGAGTTGTTTTTCCAGTTCCAAAGAGTATATCCAGTTGCCTTTTTACTACCAAGACAAAAACTGTTACCTTCTGTTTATATAACACCAGAAGGACACAAATAGTTCATAAACTGAGGCACTGGAGGAAGCACTAGTTACAAATTTAAAAAGGCAAAAGACAGAAYAAGAGGGCAAATTGGCTGTCAAAGAATATGGAAAAAATACTGGTGATTGTTAACTCTGTCACTATGAGATTCCCAGTACACAGGTCTACATCTCTCAAGGCTATAGGGGACTAATAGGACATATGGTAGAYATGGCTTAGGAGACAAAAAAAAATCATCTCTATTTAGAGTGACCTTTCTGTTGTTAGACCCATGTACTATACCCTAACATTATCTTAACAAAGCAAYGGGAATGAGGCAAAGCATGTGTTCTAACCTGCTAATAGAACATTACCTTCTTCATCTGTGTCATCTTCCAGATCAGCAAGAGTTGGTGCATTAGGCAGAGTGTACATTGAGGAACCCCCAAGTCGACATAGCTTCGAGACACTATTAATCATCATGGAACCCAGGGGCATTGGGGTATCTGCAACAAGACTGATCATTAACTGCATCCTAGCATCAGGAAAGCACAGAAGATATTTTTGTTTCCCCAAACATCAGTGAAACCCTTCCAAAACATAGAGGTGGGGAAGAGATGTCCAGCAAGCCTGGATACTTAACCAAGCCAGGCTTCACAGAAGCAAAAATTAGTCTTTTTCAGACAATATCACATAAGCAGCTTCTGTTCTACCGCAGAACCCCYAAAAGTTTCAACCAAAAATTGTATCTGCTATAATCTGGACCAGGAAAGGGGAAGTGCTATTCGTGCATTATCTCAGAGCTATGCAGAAGAGAGAACTACACTGCTGACTAAGGCTGTGATATAGCTGTGTCAGCCCAATCCTGTGAGACTGGCTATTAAAAATCCTGGCTAGCTGCAGCCACTCCCACAGAATGCTCTTCCATGCTTCTCCCAAGAGTCCTTCCTCCCAAGAACCATACYACCCATCTGCAACTTACTGAGCAGCTCATCCTCTTCCACCCTATGCACTTACTCAGGGTGCATTGCTTTTGTGTCCCACTCCAAAATGGGTTATAGCCAGTGTGGCAGCACCTGGGTGCTCCTGAATGAACGCTTGAGGACTTGTCACCTGTCTCTCCTTCTGAGGAATCTCTGCTGTCACTAGTCACCAAGTTACAATCACTCARTGCAGCCACATGCCACCATGAAGGGCCTCAGAAGACATAGCTTGCTCAAACAAGACAGTTACGTGAGCTGCTTTAGGCTAGGCATACTTGTATGCCCTGAAGAAAATCTCTTCAGAGGCTGTAACACACTGAATCTCACCTGAAACACAAAGGGTGTCAACATAGGTATTAGACTAGGTGTCAAATGTCTCTGAAAAGAAACTGTRCTTCCTGAGGAGAACCCTGACACCTGAAATGAGCAGTATCCATAGCCTCACCTGACAACTTAATTGTACGGCAACAAGCATCAGGACAGCAGTGGCAGGGCCCCAGTGCAGAGTGAAAGAACTGCCTGATTTTTGCCACACAAGGATGGACAATAAAACCTGGTCCCACTCTCACTTCCACTAATAACTCCAGAAATAATTCCAGTGAGCGGACTTAAGCTGGTAGGAGAGTAGAATCAGGCTCAGGGCTAGAAATTCTGGCTATTGGTACTACTTGGTATTACTTTGACAGATCTCAATAAGCATGAGATCAGGCACTTCTCTGGTGTATTTTGGCTGATTAACATAACCTGTGTGACCTCTGCTCAGATGCTTGATGGACTGTGGCTTCAATCTAGTTGTGAGACCTGTGTGAAAAGCAGGAAACCAACTGAAGAAGAAGAAAAAAAAAGAAAAAAAAAAACAAAACCAGATGTTCCATCTCTGCTGAGTAAGGTAAGAACGTAAGCAGCTAAGAGGACAGACTGCACCTTAACACTGTTATGATCTTCCTTGCCTCTCTCTGGCTTGGAAATGTGAGCAATTAGATAGCTCCAGCAGATTCATTTTCCTCAGATAAAAGCTACCACTTGGAGTGGAGAGAAAATGAAGGTATTAATTGATGTGCAGGCTTTTCTAAAGCACTCATCATAGCTCTCAGTGGGTAATCCACATGCTAATGCGACAGCAAAGGAAAGTACCCTCCTCATAYCATGGAAGCAGAAAAAGAGACAGGGATCATGTTGTTAGCATGGCGTCACTATTCTGGCCTTTTACACAACTTGCCAGTCTAAAATTAATGCACAGTTCAGGTCTCTTTGGATATAGCATACATACATTTTTTAATGAGAAAGAGGCATTATCGGAGGGTAATTCCTCCTACTGGCGTACGATGGGATAGTGTCCTCTGTAAAGCTGCTTCTTTCTCCGTGAACTACAGAGGGAGCCTAATTACTAGATTTAAACTACACACCTAAATCTGGATGTCAACAGATAACCAAGGTGCTACAGAATGGTATCTATGTCATGACGACGTGCTTGATTCAGTGTACAAGTCTCTTCTGTGCAAGTCCAGCACAGGCAAGCAATAGGTTTTGTCCTGTTGCATCAGGAAGGGACTTGTGATGAACATCCTCTTTTTTCTCACCAGAACATCTCTAAAATGGTCTATGATCTCATTCATAACTGCACTTATTTATTAATTCAGAGATAAGTTTTCTATAGTCACTGATCAAGTTGGCTAGCAAAAACAGACTTTTTTTTTCCAGTTAAGGCATAGTGTTAATTTTTCACTCAAAATGACTGTGTGTGTGCTTTTTCTTAGACTCATGCAGGATGCTGAGAGGTAGGTACTGATTCTGCAAAAAGAAAGACTGAAACTAAAGGGATTCTACAAAGGAAAGACTAGATGCATATAAATGAGTGTATCACTGGAGAGGATCACATGGACTCACCATCAGTTTTCACACTCCAGGTCATCTGGAAGCCATCGGTCATCAGATAGAAGTTCTTTAAATCCTCTGGCAACACGCAGGAGTTTTTCTGCAAATCACAAGAGGGCTGAAGTATTATGAAGAAAMGTAGGACGTGTCTCAAATCCAATGAGCAACTGATCATGGGGACAAAAACATTTGCCACCAAACATTTTGCTGAATTCCAAGACGACTCAGATCAACCCAAATATCTCAGCTTAAAACTCTGGGAGAAAATGCACATTTCTTGAGTCTATGCCACTGTATTAACAGAGATGATTTGGGTAAATTTCAAAATGAGCAGTCAGTCATCAAAAGGTTATTACAGGATTTTTCTCCAACTAAGACAACATATAATCCTGTGAAATCGCACTCCCAGATCACATATATTACAATCATTAGCTTTCTTTTTTTAACACACACACACACACACGTGTATGTATATATATATACACATACACAGCTTACAAAAGCAGAATTTTACTTTAAAGTGAAATCAGACTACTCCTACTCCTACCTGTCCCATTACAGCATGTATAATAGCTGTATAAGAACTTTTTTTTCCCCTAAGGGTTTTCAATTCCAAGTAAGTGAGAACTCCACAGACTCAAGTCACATATACTCAAGAAAGTTTGATGTTCCACTTAATAGCATGTCTACACACACACACACACACACACACAGAGCCAGTCTCACAAACCTGTTGGTCTGCCTTCATCCCACCAAACTTTGGCAGTTGGCTGGGGCTCCTAAGTCTGCTTCCTGCTGAGCCAAAAGTGAAAGAGACAATTCTAATGAGCTGTTGGGAGCTACTAAAAACCAGGATCCTTTCTTTACACAGATCTTCATTGTGGAAGGTGTTTTTCTTAACTCAGCCTCCCTATATAGGCAACAAATATTACAACGGAAGAGTATAGGCTTAGTTCTCAGGATAATGAGAAGCCCATAGAGCTATTTGCAATTGCAGACACTGTTCCTGCTGACAGGACTAGGCTCTGACCAGCAACCCTCATTCCTGTTGATGCTCCAAGGACACAAAAGGAAACAGTATAGAAGCATGTCAAGTTTTAAGACAAATAATGCATACGATGCACAACTTATCTGTTTTGTTTGCAATCATATCAGTAAAAACAACAGACTGAAAAATACTGGAGTTTACATTTAAAGTACTATTAATCTTGAGGCTTCAAAACCATGGATGAAACTCCAAGACAGTTTAATGATTAAGAGGTTTTAACAGATGAGCATGGAAATGCTAGCTGGAAAAGACTTCTGAAAGCTTCCATTCCAAACTCCTGCTTGAAGTAGGACTACTGCCAATGCACCAGATCAGGTTGGTTATGGCTTTTGCCTAGCTGAATCTTTAAAGTTTCCAGTGATGCAGGTTTCACAGCCTCTGTGTTGACCTGTCCCAGGGCTGTACCACCTTCCCTGTGAGAAAGTTTTCCTAAATATAGCCTGAACCTCTCAAGTTGCAAATTGTCACCATTTTCCTTATTCAATCTCATGTACTTTTAATTCTTCTCAGAAACAAAAAACAAATAAGCTCTTTGGGAGTCAAGTTTTGTAGATAATTATGAGGATGTTGTCTTCTTTAAAACATAGATCTGAGATTCATATACAGTCACAGGACTCTGGGAGTTGGACTTGTACAGGGAAAAAGAACAGATAATGAAATCTGCTACACAAGACACTTGATTATTCAAATATTTCTGTGACAGGATTTTCAACTTTTTCCCCAAAGTTTTTTTCTTTCATTTGTCTAGTTTAGAAGAAATCCTATAGGAGATGGCCTGCTCTCTGCATAGTGAGTTTGACACCTCAAAGCACAGAAACTCAAAATAGAAAAATTTACGAGCATTAAAGGGTCAGCAGTGCTGTCCCTGTACAGGCTTATCCTGCCATGAATCAAGATGCTGTACAGCTGAGTATTCACAGTCTGGCCTCAGAGGCCTGGGTGGATTTTAGAGCAGTTACTGAATCACTTTGGAGCAAGTGGAGAGGTGTCAGATGCTAAAAGCATCTGTCTGTCTGTATGCTGGGGCTACTTCCCCACAGTTGCTAAAACATTTAACACAAATTCATAAAAAAATAGAGGAAAAACCCCCTAATTAGTATCTAAGGCAACAAAACAACCTTCAGGCATGCACAGTTCGTGTAGCTCTACATAATCTGGGATACAAATTGATAAAATGTGAGAGATGGTGATCAAAGTCTTCCCCATGTCTGCCACTTATGCACATCCCATTATCTGCCCTGATTCTGTCTCTCAACACACTTACCCAGCAGGAGCTACCTCCAACCCACACATCCAACCACAATGCTGAACTGTGGTCATCAATGCCTGGCATGAGAAAGGAAGGGCTCTAGCTTCTTCCTGTCCACATCCCCTCCAAGGATCAGGATAGCCATTCTGCCTATTAAAGCCCTACTTAGGTTTATATTCTTTGAGTTTTTACAGTGTCTATGGCATATACACAATGCAGAAGGGTCTAACTCACCCACAACCTTCACTCCCACATGTTAAGTAATTTACTTACTAGGCATATCCATTTATGCCTATAGACTGCTATTGATGAGTTAGTTCCAGATATTAATGGCTCTGTAGCTTGCCAAAGGGCAGTTTACTTTATTTGCCCCCCATCAGCAGCCTGGTCACCAGCACAGTGGTTTTTTAACTCAACTTGAGAAAATCTCCAGAGGCAACAGGTATTAAAGCAAAGCATCTGATACTCTAGAAGCTTTGTTTGAGAAGAATTTATTGTCATTGGATAAGGTCATGTTGATGGCCAAAGCTCTGGTGGTAACTTTCAGAAGATTACTGAACTATGTGGACATACCTGAAGTTCTTCACATGCCTTTAACAAACACACCTTAATCTGTGGGTTCTTCTCAGTGCTAAATAATTTCATGCTGCGCTTTCACCACTTCTTCTTTCATGCTGTTGCTGCAAGTGTGGTGACCAGGTTTAGAATTATAAAGAAAGAAAATATCACAGACCTGCTACTAAAACTTACAAAAATACAAATGTCTACACAATATTTCTAGTCCATTTGCAAACTATCCAATTGTAACCAAACTACCCCCAAAATAAAAATATATATGGGAACAGTTCTCTTGACTTCAATGACTTCCTGTAAGCGGGAGAACCAGATCCATTGGGATGACTGGTCTCTGTACAAACAGATATGCGTGGATAGGCCTTCTGCACTGAATCCTCTTTTTCTGGAGGGAAAGATCAACATGTGCACTTTTCTCCAAATGGCTGCCCTCTCCACTTTACCGTTATTTTAGGACCTTCCTAAGTATGACCCTTTCCAAACRATGTGGCACAACACAAGGGTGGAAAATGCTGACCAGAGCCCATCTGGGCCCCATCCAAAATCCTAGAACACTTTAGTTACACTCACTTCTCCCTTGTGACGGAAAGGACTGACTAATCTGTCACATTATGCTCAGCCACAGAACCTTATGACTTCAAAAGAGGGGTCTTCTGACAGCAGAGTTCAGAAAAACAAGACCATTATGCATCAAAGATGGCTTCACTTCAAGCAGCTATACTTCCCCTGCTACTCTGGTAGTTTCCAGGGTTATGATCCTCAGTCCCTCAAAATATGGTATTTCCAATAACATGCCAAAAASGACTTAACCACAGTCCTGACAAGCAGCTTTATTTGTTTATTTAAACCCGAATCATCTGGTTATACTTGTCAGCTCATAAAAAGCAATATCCCACGTACCTAATATGATGTGTAAGGTCTATTTCTTTTGTTTGTTGTCTATAATATCCCCAAGTAGTCTTCCAAGAAAGTACAGTACCTWGAGGATAGAGAACACTAGAGCAGGGAAGCTTGCTGCCAAGACCTGATCGACACTAAATCCAGAGCTAAAACACTGACATATGGCAATTCACTTAAATCAGTGTTGAAACAATGCCTCCCAAGCAAAAATCCTAAGGAACTGGAGAGTAATCAAAGCAAATGACTCTAGAGAGACTTCTCTAAAAAGTGAGCAAATTCTGTACACCTTTTGGGGAGAGGAGGAACAGATTTATGTCGCATCTCAGGGCCTCCTGGTAGCAGAGTAAATCAGCAGCCACCTTTCTCTCTCCTTAACTTCCTGTAGTTTCATGACTGGTCTACCCTGGCTGTCAGTAAATACTTACGAGGTTATTTTATGTAACGTACTGAGACATTCTAGTCACACCTTCTATGAATCTGATCCAGCTGGGGCTCTGGGGAGCACACCTTGACAAAATTTACTCCCCCTTTCATCTTTACCAAAGCACACAGGGGAAGCCTGACTCCCAGCTGCAGAGGACAGGATTTGGCAAATTCTCTCAAGGATGGTGTTTCTGCAGCCAATTTTTATCAGAGTATTATAGAACTCCACAGGAAAATACTATGTGAGAAACAGTATGGGCGTCCTGTACACCATTACGCACCCTGAAGAAATTTACCTTTCCTCATGCACTGGTTTTGCTGGCTCCACTTGCCTGCCTCTCCCACACTCGGGGCCACAAAGCAGATTCAGGATAGGTAGGTCTTGTGTTGTAGGGACTGAGGATTGCAGGCTTGTGTAATGCTGAGGGAAGACACACATGAAGAATGGGGAGAAGGGCTCTTGTGGACGTGTGTGCCCGCACACATAATTTTCTGGGTAAAGGTTAGTCTGATTGACAGCTGCCAAGGGTCTAGAAGTCTCATCATATAAGTTTCTGACATACTGAGCAAACCACACTTACCATAGAAGGAATTGCTGGTGACTGGACTTGAGCACAAGCTTTGTAAGCCAAAATGAGATGTGGTACAAAAAATGTGGAAGACTTCTAAAACTGCCAGGAACAGCCAACTCAGTTCCCACTGAGATTTACATGTAAAAAGTGCTTCTAAATCATCCGGCAGCCTATAACAACGCACAGCAGGGAATCTACAAACTGCTCGRGGTTTTTTTGGGGGGTTTATTACAGAACAATAAATCCCTATAGACAAACTGCACAGGGAGAAAAAACAAAATTCTCATGCAGAGTTGGAGAATGTCAGAGCTTCAGCAGTGTGATGGACATGGATCATTCACAGACACCCAAGGGCAGTTCAGTCACTGTTAGCAAGCCAGTTAGAAAAATGGACAAAACGATCCCTTTGTTTTCCTTGCTTGCTGAGGTGCTAAGTTCTCCCCAGTAAAATATAATGTTGTATTCTTGAAAAGCAAAACAATGATGTGAATGACTTACTTCCCTTCTGAATGAAAAAAGAACCCCCTGATTAGGCACTGTTATTGCAGATATCAGAGTATTTCCTAGCAATATTTTAGTATCACGTCTCCTTTTACAAACTGCATATGGAAGTTAGCAGGGTAGGTGCAAACCTAACTTCAGCAGTAGAATTGGTTCATAGCAAGATATAGGATTATTATCACTGATGTCCCAGCCGTATGCTAACTCTGTCTCTATTCCCACTTGTACTGATTGTCTCATCACAAGATCAGGAAAGGTGAAAATTTCCCTCTTTTCATTTCCATACTTTACTACATAAATACCACAGAATCACAGAATGGTTGAGTTTGGAAGGGACCTCTGGAAATCATCTAGTCCAACCCCCTGCTCAAGCAGGGTCATCTACAGCACGTTAGACAGGGTTGCATCCAGGAGGGTTTTGAGTATCTCCAGAAAAGGAGATGCCACAACCTCTCTGGACAACCTGTTCCAGTGCTCTCACAGTGAAGAAATTCCCCCTCACACTCAGGTGGAACTTCCTGTGGTTCAGTTTGTTGCCTCTGGCAACTGGCAACTGAAAAGAGTTCGGCCCCACCCCCTTGACACCCTCCCTTCAGTTACTTATAGACATTGATAAGATCCCCCCTCAGTCTTCTCTTCCCCAGGCTAAACAGGCCCAGCTCTCGCAGCYGTTCCTCATAGGGCTGATGCTCTAGTCCTCTGATCATCTTTGTAGCCCTATGCTGGACTCTCGCGAGTGGCTCCATGTTTCTCTTGGACTGGGGAGTCCAGAACTGGACACAGCACTCRAGATGAGGCCTCACCAGGGCTAAGTAGAGGGGCAGGATCACCTCCCTCAACCTGCTGGCAACACTCTTCCTAATGCAGGAATATGGTATCCTAATCCAGGATACTATTGGTCTTCTTGGCCACAAGAGCATATTGCTGGCACACAGTCAACTTGTCGTCCACCTGCACTCCCAGGTCTTCTCTGCAGAGCTGCTCTCTAGAAGGTCAGCCCTCAGCCTGTACTAGTGCCTAGGATTATTTCTCCCTAGGTGCAAGACCTTGCACTTGCCCTTGTTGAACCTCATGAGGTTTCTCTCCGCCCAACTCTCCAGCATGTCCAGGTCTCTCTGAGTGGCAGCACAGCCCTCAGGTGTATCAGCCACTCCTCCCAGCTTGGTATCATCAGCAAACTTGCTGAGGAGGCACTCTGCCCCCTCATCCAGGTCACTGATGGATGAGTTGAACAAGATGGGACCCAGTACTGAGCCCTGGGGAACTCCACTAGCCACAGGCCTCCAACTGGACTCTGCGCCACTGATGACAACACTCTGAGCTCTGCCTTTCAGCCAGTTCTCAATCCACCTCACTGTCCACCAATCTAACCCACACTTCTCGATCTTGCCTAGGAGGATGTTACAGGAGACAGTGTTGAAAGCCTTGCTGAAGTCAAGGTAGACAACATCTACATACCTGACAATCACTTATCTTAAATATTTTTGTGAGCGTGCTAATTTCCAAGAAAATATTCAGGATTGATTTCTAGTTTGATTTCACAAAGTGTAAATCTTAGCAGCYCTTTCTGCCTCTTTGCCTCTACAGAAAGGCCTGGAAAAATCTTTTCTGCCTTCCCACTGTCCTACTGCACTGCATCCTGTCACAAAGCTCTTTTTCTTCTGTAGAGTTTCAGCTGACTGGCATTCAACAACCCGATATAACAAATGACTACATAACTATGACAAGAATAATAATGCTGGCAGTATGCATTACTTAGAATACCATTATAATCATTCATAATTAAAATTAGGTTKATTTTCTTACAAGCATTTCTGAATACCATAGATTTTCTTTTGGTAGGAACACATTTCCTCTACAAAACCGAAATGGGACTAGAAAAAAATCCTTCTAGCAAAACTGTAAAGTAAATCTTAACCATAGAGCTTTTATTTGGCGAGCCTTAATCAGGTCCCTTCCAACTTTACTGATTCTATGATTCTAAAAGAATTAGRTTTTTGGGGAAAAAAAAGTGAAGAGTTTGACAAATTTTCCCTACATCACACAAGAAGCCCTGCAAATACTTTCCTAGCCAAAGATATAGTAGAACTTAAAAATACAGACTGTGATCAGACTTTGTTAAAATCTCAGCTATGAAGAAAATATGATTATGCGCATCAGTGTTGCCACCTAGTGGCTATGAAAAAGAGTGATAAAAGTGACACTTGTATTCACTTACAGATAGGATGGGCTTGAGGAAAGCAGAGGTACAAGTTCCTCCTCAAAGGGCCATGTGAGGTGCTAAGTGCTTCACACCTAATCTTCATTGCAGTATGTACTGCAATTGCATGGACTAGCCACTGTGCTAGATAGTAGATTTCATCTCCAGAACTCAAGCTCTGCTACTTATTTCCACATAAAATAAAAAAATAGTTAACTTTGAATTCAGGAAAGGAGATTTCAGGTTTTATCAATATGACTGGAAACAAAGGCAAAAAAAAATAGACAGTGAAGTCCTTCATCACTAGTTCCAGATGAATAGTATCCACTTAGTTTTCACCATTTACTGGCACAGTTCATTCACTGGGTAAGAGATGATATTTTCTTTTGAGCAAAGTGCTTTGACCAAAGTACTTCAAAGACTGATTCTAAAAAATAGCTCAATTTTGAGACAAAACAGATTTAATTAGGAGAATAAGAAGCAAGTGTAAATGAGAATAAGAATATATTCAGATGGAACTGACTTCTGCTCTTAAGGGGGGGGGAGAGAGAGAGAGAGAGAGAATGAGTAAATATCACTCTCTTCCTCTCAGACCTGATCTGGGTGTTACCAAAATTGGTGCAAGACTTTTCTGTACTTTTTAGGAATAATTCTGTAAATGGCAAGATGTTATCAAAGGGACAGTTATTTTCATGGAGTGGTAACAAGCGCAGCCGTTGGAAACACATACACCTGGGCACAGTAAGGGTTGGAGTAGAGGGAAGTCAATTCACTCAACTCCATCCCCTGCCACGCTCCTCCTCAAAGCCTGGTTAGCTATTACTGCCCCTTTCCTACACAAACAATGCCTAGAAATCAGTCAGTCTCCATTCTGTGCCCATATCCCGTTGCATGATGTGTGTAGGCATGTGCATTGGGTCATGAGATTGATAAACACATATACGTTCAGAGAGATGACCAAAAATGCCATCACTGTCCCCCACAGCTACACAGCAGTGTTCAGGAACCCTCTGGTCAGGTAGTCTGATGCACTGAGGTTGCTAGTGGAGAGCTGAGGTAGCATGTGGTCTTTGTAGGCTTCTGGAACAGCCAGTAGGCCATACTTTGACAAAAGATTGGGGCTGTTGGCCAAAGAGGAGGTAGAAAGAGGGGCTCTGAGAAATGGAAGTGAATACCTGAGGCTGAAAGAATAAATGGGTAACTGGAAGGAACCGACTGGCTCAGGGGTATTTTCCAGCTTCACATTTCTACCTATAATGGCTATAAATAATAAAGAGCTTCTTCATTCTGTCTCAAAGGGAGCTGCAAAATGTGGTTTCATAGCCGCCTCTGTCTGTTTTCTCCTGAATCACCACAGTTGCTGTCTGTAATACCAATGTGATTTCTTCTTAGAGTTCTCTTTTTAAATATACCCTCACTGATGAAGTTTCTCTAACAGAGCAAGTGCGTGTGATATTGTAGAATGGTATTGTACAAGAGTAACACCTGAAAAACAAATGTTGTTCAAGATCCATTGTGCATCTGGTAACAGGCTGTCTTAAAAGCAAAAAAAGGTAAACATGTCATGTAACATTCTCCAGGGGCTGCAGTACAGTCAGATCAACCCCACTGCAGAACTATCAGGAAAACACTCACTTGCTCCCATGAAATGATAGTGTGGCGTTCAGCTGGCTCCTTTTCCACAAACGTCACCTCAGCAACTCCTGGAGAAGTCTCTAAAAGGAAAAGAAGAGTGTGTGTGCTGCTGGCATGGGTGACATCAAACACTGTGAGCCAGATGATTTTTCAAGTTAAACTTGACTGACAGCTAGGGGAAAAGCACTAATGACTGCAAGAACTATGCTGGTGACTGAGCAGTGGCTTTCTTTTGTCTGTAATTGTATTCAGCATATCCTGGTATGAGGATGCACAGGACAAACAGATTTGTATTTAAGGTCTTATCTTTTGCAGAGGCTTCATGGAAAAAAATCAGCCCTTGGTTCCTGAAGAAACTCTAAGAGTCAGATGAATCTGTCTTTGTAAGCATGCTCTGTGGTTTCAGTTGGGCACGATATTTTTAACTAGACACAAGATGCTGTGCAGGTTGCTGTGAAATGCTAACCTCCGTATTCTACGGTGATGGGCACATTTAAGGGCTGGATTCAGTGAGTCTAAACAGATGTAGAATCTGATCCTACAGAATGGACCAGCATGAGCAAACATCCGTTCCCTAGAATCCCAGCTGGGCACACGCAGATCTTTTAAGAGCACTGAGCTCATCATTTATAAAAGTGATCTGAATATTTTATGGGAAAGAATGGAATATAAACACAAGATACTGATCTATAGTGCTATCCCTGCAGGTGTGTGATGGCAAAATAGTCTCCCTCACACTTACTATTTTATAATGTTTTACTTCATCTACAGGCAACTGAAATGGTTCCCATGGACTTCATTCACTTCGGATCAGGTCCAGAAAGACTACTTGTTAAGGGAATTGCAAACCCAGCACACAAGGCTGTATAGCAAAAATGATCACTATGCAGAGCTTTCAAGACCTGCTCTGCTGTGAAAGTATGGGCTCCCAAAGCAGTCACACATACTATAATTTCTTTCTGATAAAACATACACAGTGCACTAGATAGGAAAGGCAGGTACCAGAGAGCTCTGGTTGTTTTTTTTTTTTTTTTTTTTTTTTTTTTTTTTTTTTTTTTTTTTTTTATCTCCAGCTCCAGGCTTCTAATTCTAGCAACGGTGCTGTCCTTGTCTGTTCTGCTAGTGGAAAATCAGCAGCCAGCATAAGGAAGTCTGAACTTTGCTTTAGTTGAAAGTATTGATTGTTATACTGCCAGGTAATTTAAAAGACAAAATATATCACCAGAAAAACCAAAATTAAAGATATTAAAAAAAAAAAAATCATAGTAGGTCACCTAGGTAATCTTTCTGGCCAATGCAGGTCTCCAATCTGTAAGACTTTCTGATGTTTCACCAAGCTCACTTCAAATAGTTGGGTGCAAGGCAGGATGATCTGTCTCTTGCTCAAATGCAAGTCCTCCATATGGAGCACATATTCTGCTTTTAAAGGAATGTGTGGAATCAATGATCTAACTGGTCTTTTCCATCTATGCTATGCAAGTCTTACAAGTTAAGAGATTATAACAACAGAGTAACTGTTATTTCTGTGATCAAAGAAAACAGCATGGATGTTTAATTCATCATGCACAAAGGCTCAGCCAGCATGGTGGAAGATTTAATATCATATCAGTCACAGTAAGATGCCCAGGGATGAGCGAACTGCATCTTCCAGAGAGGTCTGAACCAAATCCAAGATTAAAAGGAAGAGAAATGTCATCTTAAAAAGCCTGAATGTTTTATTAAAAATATCCTGTGGGTAAACTGAAGATCATGCTTAACAGATGCGTGGAAGTATGGAYAGGAGTTCCATCAAACATGAAGGAGGAAAAGAAGGACAAATGCCATGGCATGCATGGCATGATAGCTTTTAGAATTTAGATGGAAGAAATCAAGAGGCCAACTAGGTTACACAGAAGATACAGCATAAAGCTTAACCAGTTCAGGAGAATCCTCCCAGTTAACTATTCTGAATCAAGATCACAGTAAATCTTGTCTTATTTTTAGCATACTTCACTTGGAAGTGTCCAGAAATGCTTTGCAGTATTAATCAGAACAACTTGATCAAATAGTCTGAGCACAAAGCTGGAAGCAGGAAATCACAGCATTAGGGCTTCTTACTGTACTTCTAGTATTTTCTGAAGTCGGACAAAGTCTCAGCATCTTTGTTAAACTGTCTGAATACCTAATTTCTTATCTAATAAAGACTCTAAATAGTGAGGTATGCTCCTGTTCTCGACGTAAGTTAAGAACAGCTAACACTTGCCATTCAAAATTAGTTCTGAGCAATCACTTTTGGAATGTTAATATTAGTCATGGAACTTCAGCAAAATTAATTATACTGGGAATGAAAAAAGATACCTCTCCCTTTTTCCTCAAATTATAACCTTCATAATGCTGTGAGAAATCTTGCACCTTGTAGGGATTTCCACAGAGACCAGAAGTTGAAAAGAAGCATCTCATACACAGAATGTTAAAATTTGTTAAATTTGTTAAAACAAGAGTTTTTGGAATAGTCCCATGAATATTTACTCAAAGGCATTGGAAAATTGGGTCTCAAAATTCCATATACCATATGTGTAATATTTTCTTGCTTGAAAGGAGTATGTTGTGTTTTAGTACATGATCATTTCCATCTCCCRTAAGTGTTTCACTAACTCAGAGTTAAACATAAGAAGTATCTATGGGATTCATGAGGCCTCCTAGAAGAAGAGTTAAAATAAAAAGATAGTTTCTAGTAGTGCAAAGTACCAAATAAAGCATCTTTCTGACTCAAATATCCTTTGTTATTTGAAAGAAACAAACAACATACAGATTGCTCTGGTAATGTTTTCCAAAAATTTTAATTCAGCAATTCTAATTAATATGGTGCTACAATCTACATGCTTTGGATTACTTTATGGAGCAGAAAAGCATGAAATCCCAGAAATATTGATGAGACAGAAAAGATCTGGACCAAAACATCACAACAGTAGGCTGGAATGTGCATTGCTATATTACACAATACAACAGACCAGAGAAAAATACAGAGAGGAGAAACAAGCAAACACATGCCATGTGAAAGAGATGCCATAGGACTTTCAGAGCCAAACTCAGATTGCCATGGCACACTTACCCTGAAAACTCGAATAAGTTTGAAAGAGAGCTCTGAACAGAGTTTGGAGATGAAACCCTGTCCTCAGAGGATCATGACCATTTAATCTCACTTGGCTGTGCAGCTATTAGCAACTTGCGCTATCTGTGATACAAATAAGTTACTAGATGAAACTCCCTGTCACTGGACACAAAGCACAGTAGCTAATTACAGTAGTCACTTTTGTCTTTAAATGCCTATAAATATATTATTTTGTGAAGTACGATTTGTTATGTTGGCATATGCAAGGCCTAACAACAAAATCCTTTACACATGCAAATATTTTCACCAATTCTTGTGATTCTACTGCCATGAGTAAAGTTTTGTCTGAGATGCCTTATTTTCTGATGTTGATGTTGAATTCCTTACACTCCTGCTGAACTTTGAAGGGAACTGCAGGGACATAAGAATCTTCAAGATCTGGACAAAAATCAAAGATGACAAGGAAGGCATGTTATGGAAAAGGTCCTGGGATATGGGAATAAATTGTATGGTGATTACTTATCAGGAGATGATCCTGAGCAGATTCAGCCTTTCTTCTCATGTTTCTCTCAGAACACCTTGCTATGCTGATCTCCTGTCATTAGGTACAGTGTCTGTCAAGCCTACATATTCAGAAGTCACAGGAGAGGCTAAAAATTATGCATGATTTTGAATAAAACACCACTTTCTCTTTGCTCTCAGCCTTTGACTCTCAAGGGCTCTCTCAAGTCACAGTTTTGAAGATTTTTCCCTTAAGCTGAAATGCCAAAAACATAGATTTTGTGCAYGAATAAGCAGTGCAACATCTCTCATGGCTAGGCAATCCCAGCACAGRGACCTTACGAAAACATACCATATACTGAGAGGAAAGCAGTAGCACCACGGTTTCCCACGTTGCAGGTGCCCAGGCCGTCAGGTGCACCAAGCTGCCCAGCAATTCCCAGCTGCAGGGGTAGGTGCCGGGGAAGGGGGGCAGCCCCGCACCCTGCCAGGCCTCGCAGCGGCCCAGCAGCAGGGGCCCCTTCCCGTGCCCAGGCGGCCTCCACACCAGCGCCGTGTCCTCGGCCTACCTCGGGCCCGAGGGACTCTTCTCCCACGCTGCTACTCACCCAAGACGCGTATGACGCCCAGGGTGAGCTTGTCCAGGTGGGGCTTGATGCTGGCGGAGGGCTTCTCCTCCATCCTTCGCAGGTCCCGGCCCAGCTCCGCTCACCATCAACTCCCAGGCAGGCAGACACGGCCAGCACAGCGGGCAGCAAGCGCGTGTGTGGGGAACGATCTGTTTGTCCCTCCTCCCACCCCGTAGCCGGGGGCTGCACCGCGAAGAACCCTGGGAGGTGTAGTTCTCCTGCCCCTCCGCGCCGCCCAGCCTGTGGACAGAGCGAGGCCTCACGGGATTGGTAGTTCCGTCAGCGCGCGGCCCGCCGCCAGCTGCCGCTCGGCGGACTACGTCTCCCAGAATGCCCCTCTCTTCCGCGTGCCGCGATCGCCCCGCGGTCCGGCGGCCCCCGGCTGAGGTAGGGCGACGCCGGGCGCGGGTAGCCAATAGGCTGCGAGCGCTGGGGGGGCGGCGGGGGGCACTCTGGGAGTGGCGGTTGTTTCAAGATGGCGGAGGTGGTCGCCGGGCCGGGTGGAGACGTTTACTGGAGCGGGGGCAGTATCCTTCCGCGGGAGGAATCCTTCCGAGGCTGCGGCCTGGGCAGGGACCGTGCCCGGGGGGCCGCGGAACCGGCGGGTTGGGGCCCGGCAGGGTTGGGGCGGCCCGCAGGAGGCCTGGGGCTGCGGGGAGGGGTGGGGAAACTGAGGCAGGGGCCGAGCCTGGCGGCGGGGGGTAGCGGTGTGTGCCAGGGCAGGGGCAGTGCTGCGGAGAAACCTGGAGAGCTGCGTTCAGTCCCAGTGCCCCGTGGGGTTTTGCAGCTGAGGGCCGTGGCACTGCCTGCTCAGTCAGGAGAGAGCACGGGGAAGCACGGAGTTTGGGTGTGCGTGAGCAGGCAGTGGAGTTGTGTGAGTCTTCAGGGCAAAGGTCTCCCGTGGGAGATGGGAGATGCTCGGCTTGTGTGTGACTTAGTGCTGAAGGACTTTGGGGAGGTAAGTATGTAAAGAAACTGGGTTCAGGTTGTGGAAATGTGGAAAAGAATTCACAGAGGGAAGTGGGGAAACTGAGGCTGAAGGTTCAGGTGGCAAGCAGAAGGTGCATGCCTTTTGTGACTGCAGTCTAAGCTTGACTTTGAGGCCTAAAAGCTAGAATGAGCCCTCAGGGGAGCTGGATGCTGGAGGAGTCTGTGAGAGAGAAATTTGGAGGCTGTTGTGGCTTGGTCTACAGGAAATGTGGAAACGCTGGTTGTGAGAGCCTAGATAGGGCTGGACATATAGCTGGAGTAGGTGGTGTTCAGCCTGTAAAAAAATGGCTAGAGAGATGGGCTCACATTGTTCAGAGAACCAGAAGGAATTGGCATTGATGTTTCAGCTTGTGTGGCTTGATCTGGAGGCTCAGCTACTTGGAGGCCTTAGGGCAGAACTGTCTCACTTGACAGAGGCATAGGAACGAAGGATTTAGTTGTAGCTGTAGGGGACTTGTGGTATTGCTGTGGCTGGTATTGGGAGCTGGGTTCCAGCATCAGTTAGAAGTGATTGAAAGAAAAGGGAATGTTTGTGTGTGCTTATGTGTATATGTTTGGTTGCATACCCACTGCAAAACAATGCATGAATGAAATGGGCTATCCATCCAATGGGCTGTGTTCAGCAGGCACATTGTTATAGATCTGGGAAGATTGTTCATTTGTGTTAAGAACTGCGTACAACTTTCTCTTTGGTGTGATGGGATGAAGATTGGTAGGCACATACCAAATTTCTTGCTGCACTGTCACTGTTCTGGCCTATTGTGGAAATACTGACGTAACTACACTGTCACTGTGTTTATACCAATTRAGTACTGGGCTGACAGGTTGTTTCCCATGACTAAACACACTGTTCTGAGCCTGGCAGAAGCCTTATGCGTCGAGATATGCCAAGGAATAGGGGTCTTCTGGATATCCACTCCTATTTTACTTTTTTGCCTCTGATCTTGTCAAAGTTTATATATCCTCACACACACATTCTCTCTCTCTCACACACACACACACACACACACACACACACGGAACAAGAGTAACGAGTAGGGGATACCTTTTCCTTAATGATGGTTTGACAGCTTTGGAAAACTGAACTTGTTTCTATAATTGCAGAATTAGGTACAGGATAATAATACTGGAGCCATACTTGAAAAGCTGAATGTTGTTTAAGCAAATCTGTTTTGTTTCCTATAGCTATGTGTTGATACACAGATTAGCAATATGTCAGTTGAGAAAGCAATTGCTGGTGCTAAAGTTTGTTGTTTCTGGTGGTAGTATGGATTGAAGATACTCTCTTTTGCATCCTGCAGATTGCTGTCACAATTGTGGTGACGCAGCTGTTTGGGGGCTTGAGCTATTCTGGTGATTTTTGGGAAGAGAGGATRTGTGTTTTACTTTCACAGTTTTTTCAGCTTCGGTATCAGGTTCATGCTGTGACACCAGAAACATTGTGTTGTGACAGTTCAGGAGATAGCATGCTGCAGTTTACAGGTGAGAACAGAAGTATTTTCAGAGTATGTAGGAGAGAGAACTTTGATAGCAATATCAGGTTAAGATGTGGTCTAAGACTTATGAGTGATGATGGTTAACAGGTGATAATGTGGGCCATTACAATCACAAGTGAGCTTGTGATTGAACTCTTATTTCCAGTGTGCCAGGTGTCAGTTATGTGATAGGTACTTGTACTAATTGAATTTRAAGTTGCTGTCAAGAGGTGAAAGCTTCTAGGCTGCTGTTAGTTTTGTCCTCTGTGTAATAACTTACTAAATTAAATTTTCAAGATGTAGTTATCAAAATAAAATTTCAGGTGAAGTCAGAGAAGTAATTGGTCAGTWGAAATACTTTCACAACCTGACTTTACTTGTATGAAGACAGTTGTGCAAAATCCTAAATGGATTTACTGTAAACAGAACGAAGTTAAGTAATTGGGCTTATAAGCCACCCTGAGAAGGCTGCRGAAAGTACAGCAGTATAAACAAAATATAGAGGAAGTGAATTTCATGTTCTGTGTTTTGTTTTTCAGTTTAGTATAGTGTTATTACTTATGTGGGAATAAAAAAATCTTTACTTTTGCCTATCTGAAACTATTGCTTTAAGGAAGATACTGTGAAAGCTATTCCCTTCTTTCATTTGTATGAAGTGCATTGAGTCTTATTTTTAGTGTGTCTTTTAGGAGGCAAGGATTCAAGTTTGATGATTGATAAGATAGCACAAATAATATACTTCCTGGTTCTTTGTACTTTTTGAGTATCATGCAATGAAGTAATTTAATAGTTGAAACTCCAGGTTACTGAAAGTTTCTGAAATGCTTTTCTTTGCAATTTCCTCAAAACAAATCTTGCTCTTCTTAAAGCAAAAACGTCCTTAGGCTTTCAGCTGTTACTCATCATGTGATGATCAGATGAGAATGACCAACTTCCTTTGAAGTCTTTGCATTTATTCTCATTTATATTTCTTAGAAAGTATTATACAAAAAGTGKTTTTTTTAATAGCAGTATGAATATAGGTTGTCCTAGAAGTTTGTCAAGAGATACATCCGTATATATCAAGGGATTACTTATTTAATGATAATCTGCTCTAATTTAAATATTATTGCTTCATTATCTTAGTAATTGGACTTGCAACTGGGGCTGGTCCCTAGGATCTCTTGTGAAGGTGACCTCTGAGGTGATTTTTACTGGATGAAAGTTAATGCACAGTGAAGAAGTTAGTGACACTGTTTGCTTTGTCAATCTGCATTTTTTTTTAATTCAAGCTTTTCTTACTCTTAGTGCTTCTCTGGCATTGCCAGTTTGTTTTGCTGTCAACTGCTTTTTAAAATTAAGAGCCAAAATACTAATTTTTATATTTTGATTTAAAGGGCTGAAATTGTACTCTTTTTGCTTACTTCCTTTAACAAAGTTACCTGCAGTTTCTGATGAAGAGCAGCCAATGGTATATGTTTCAGGTATGACATTATAATAGGAAGAAAAAGCTTTTTGCTATGAATGCTAAACTTTACAATGCCTTTCAGGTATGTGGTTTGTGTACTTACGTTTATAAGGTACAGAGTCATCAGAAGTACTTTAACTTGTAATGGGACATTGAGGATTATAGCAGAGGATTTATGTTCTGCTGCTTAGCTAAGCATATGGTATGAGATGAACAGTTTCAGGGGACTTGTTTATATTGCAGGTACAGCATAGTTCCRTCCAATCTGTGAGATAAGCTGAATTTTTAATGTGGTCTCCAAAGTATGTTGAAGCATTAGAGATGTTCTGGTCTCTTATAAGCTTTAAGGAAAACAGTTAAAATGAAAATTCTTTGTTTAAAATAAAACAAATTGCTCTTGTGACGTGGAATTAGCGCGGGCATTCTTGCTTACATCCCTGGGGAACAGCTTGGTGTTTTTGGCTGCCCTTCTCCAGAATTTCCTAATTGTCTTCGAGCATGGAGGACAAGTCTTCTAAAGTGACATTAGGTTCAGCAAAAACACAGGGGGGTGAGCACATGTCCAACAGTTATAAATTTTGAGAAACACTGCTGTCTGAGTCTGGAGTAGCATGGTTACCCTTCAAAAATACCATTCACTGACTATTGCTCCATTGTCCATACAGCTGTGTTAATAATCTCTGAATGAGTTCTGTAGCTAGCACGTTTCAAGTCAGCTGATGTCRGATCATTATACTCTGTGTTCTGCTAAGAAAACAGTGATCCTAAATTATGTAAATTGATTCACTCTGGGAAATATTCTTCCAATTCTATATTTATATGAGGAGATTTTCAGCAGTGTTACTGACACACTTCTAAACTTCATTACACAAACAAATATATTCTCTCTGTTGTTATAAATTCAGTATCTTTTTTTWAAAAAAGCTCTTGACAATTCTAAGTAGTCAAGACTCACTCCTTGAGGCTCTATCAAGAAGATACTGATTTTAATCTGGCCTTGGAAGGCCTTGTTAGTGTTAGTGTAGATTTTTATAATAGCACCATTAAGATTTTCAGTGCTTTTATTTGTCAGTACAGTTGAACTAATACTAGTTATGACAACTTTTTGCAGAAGGTCTGTGAAGTGTCCATTRTACCGTTATATTACTCATATGCTTGGTTCTATAAGGAACAAAAAAACCAGTCTGAGCAATCAGTACATTTGCTATATTAAGGAAAAAATGATTTGTATGAGTAACACTGATCTGAACATTAATTCTGGTTCCTATTTAGTCATTAAGCATGTCAAAGCAGAAGCTCTCGCTTATGCTTTTGCAGTTTAAGAAACAGATTTTTGCTTTGAAACTCAGATGGAAGAAAAGAGGTACATTTGCAGAATTTACTTTGTTCATGTGGGTGGGTGCAGACCCATACCATGCACCTCTTTTTTGCTTATGTGTTCATCTTAATAATATTTTGTATGGAGTCTGAGGCTGTGGTGAACTGCAAACAGAAATAGTGCTGAAATTCTCTTTCTAAAAGAGTTGCTTAGGCAAGAATGAATTTCTGGATGTTCTGTTGTAGGAGGAAAGGTAAGGGTCCGTTTTGACTTCATAATGTGTGTGTTTTGTGTGTCTTCAATCTACAGGAATATCTGCAAAAGAAAACTTAAGAACAAGATATTTGCCAAAATATCAAAAGAGTGAAACTAAGCTAACAGTGCCTGTCACTGATACKTCTGTTTCTATGGATCCTGTTAAAAGCACCAGAGATACGACAGAGCAGCAGGTCAGTAAAGGCTAATTTTAATTCCTCTAAAGAGCGTGCATAGTAAAAAGTGGCAGAAAAACTTTAGGTTGAAAACTGCTAAACAATTTTACAATGCTACCATTCTTTCAAGGTCTTTTATATATTTATATATAAACACACACACACACACACATATATAAGCCCTCTATATATAAGCTTTTCTTTCTTGGCCTACCAAGAGAACAAAGGCTAAAAGGCTGATTTATTTAAGTGATGTACAACAGGGACTACATAAAATGGATAAGTAGGTTTATGTGTAGGATAGTTTTGAGTAGCCCCTAAACAATGTTACTTACTGAAGACAGAGAAATTGGTGTTTCAGTCTACTCCATTTCACTGTCCTAGTCATATCTCTTAGAAACAGGACTTTTGCAGGTCTTCTCAGAGACCTTTTTGCTGTGGTCATTTGTGTTAACAATGTAAAAATCACTTTCCATGTTTGACAATAAATGCTAAAATGCAGCTGAGTGATAAGAGTAACTTTGTCAGTTATCATTGGCTGTGCTTAGTGGATTGTCTAGTCTCCTCTGATGATAACAAGTGATGGTTTTCCTACAGTTTTCTATGTTGGAAACTTCACTGCTTTGAAACTTCTTTTGGAAGATTATTCTGTGTTCTGGTAGGTCTTGTAATATTTAGGAATCTTTAAGAGAGACTATTTTTATAATGTGATTTGGATAGTACATTGACTATCCAAGTCATTGAAATACTGTATGTCYGCTGTGTAGTAGTCATCTTGAATGATACTGTAAGTCAATAAGATTTGATATCTTTGCACTTCAAAGCAGTATCTGAAACTTCTGGCTGCTTCTGGTTTGCTGCTGTATCATCACGCAGTTAAATCTTATTCTTTGTCTTGGTTAAGATGTTCTTCTGTCTTCTGCATACCGTGTGAGTGCCGTGTTGCCTCACGTACTCATTCAGAACTCTGCTGTGTATCATTCTAGTGTTATCACTTTGACAATGTCATTGCTGTTCCTGCAGCAGCTCTCCACAGTATGACATGCTAATAACTAGTATTCATATTTAAGGCTCTTCCTGGCCTCCTGCCTTTCTGTTACTCTGCCTTTCAGTACTTGCTTTTAGGAGGTTGGTAGGTACCTCTCGTTTGCCAATAATGCTGTTCTTAAGTGACATGTCAGGATATTTCACGAGTAATGTGCATTATGCAAAATTTTTATATGGAAGCATCTCTTCATAAACATCTACCAGGCATCTACTTCATAGGTGCCTTCAGATTTCACTTCAAAATCTTTTTATTGTATTATGTGTAAGATATCTACTAGTGATTAGCTGGTATATGTGAGTTACTTGTTTTGTTTAGAAAATGTTTCCTCCTTTTTCCATGTGAGTGCTGCTGGTGTAGAGATGTTCTTTGTTCTTTTTAATAAAAGCCTAACACACTAGACCTTGATTTGAGATTCAGGTGTGCTTTTATAAGACTGACAATAAAATGGGTTCCAAATTAGTGTGTTTTTTTTTCTCTTTTCTGTCTTTTTTAACCTTCTATTTTTTTGTTCATCTTGCCAAATCCTAATGGAAAGTTTGTATGTTAATTTTGAACCTAGAGCTCTGAATCACTTGAAAGAGAACTTTCAAGTAAGTTTTACTTACTACAGAAGAGCAAAATTTCACAAAGCTTTTTCACAAGGAGTTTTGATGACCAAAACTCATTTTCTTCAGAGTGTTAAATGCCCTTCTAGGGAGAGTTGGTCATTTTACTCTGATAAATTTTACATTGCTGTACTGCTGGGTGACTCACTGATATGATTTACCAGAATCCTCTGTAGAAGACACTGGATTGAGTTTCACTCTAATAGGAATTCTAGCAAAACTGATTCACCTTTTCCTCTTTTAGATAGACTTGAGTGCTACATAGGAGTTTGAAGAGTTATTGAGAAGATTTCGAAAAGGTCTTATTAGCTCTGGGAGTTTTTCTGGTACTTTCATTAAATCAGTGATTTGCTATAATGGTCTTGGCCAAGTTTTCTCATCTTCCTGCTTGCTGTTTGACAGAAGTTGTAAGCTTCATCCACTTACATTGTCATCTTCCGGGGCTTGGTTTATGAAGTGAGAGTATTTTCAAYCTCTCTAGTGTGTTTCATCTAGGAAATTACTGAGATAAGGAGCTATGTTCTACCCTAAGATGTGTAGCAAGTACAGAAATCTGGACAAATGAGACATTATAGTCTTGGCCTCTGCCTCACTTGTGTGTTTTACAGTGGAGCTGTTGCTATGCATAATTCCACAGCTCTGTTTTGACATGTGTAGTGGTACTAGCCTGCCTGTGAGAATTTGTGGGTGCCATCTGTCAATACCTGTGGCTGATGCAGAAAAGCATAAACTATCTTTTCATCCCTCAAATCTGTCTGAGAATATGTATATGGATTGGGGGAATGGCTTGAGGAATCTGTACAGTACCTCCTGTAAAAATCTGCTTCAGTAATAGAATCAAGCTTCTGACTACTTATTTTCTTTTGTGAGTTAAAAGTGATTTTTTTCATTAAGAAATTTTGTCAGCTATCTGCTAAAACTTTTTCAGCTATTTTTAGTCTGGGAAACAGAAACCTTCAACTGTATGTTTAGTTGAAGTTAAATTATACAATAAATTTCTCTTCCTGTTTAAGACTAAATAGCATATATTTGGGAAGGAAACTGTGAAAKAAAATATCCCCTTGAAAAGCACTAAAGAAGTTTAATTTGCCTGGTGAAACTTTTGTTTTCCAAGGAAAATATGTTTATATTAGAAAAAAGGAGAGGGGGTGTACTGAAGGGCCATGTGAGTATAACATCTCTCTGTATAAAACCATTTCTGTCTTTCAAAAGCTGCACAGTCACTTAATTGTTTTAAACTTCTGTTCGAGAAGCAATTAGCTAAGAAGGGAAGGAGGTGCCTCCTCTCTGATGTGAGAGATCACATCAGCTGCCCTCACTGGTAATGAGGGAGAGAAGCCCGGTGTTTGCTTTGTATGGTCAGAGGTTATTCTGTGCTGTATTATGTTAACTTGTCTGAGTTGTCCGAGGCTTTTGGAGCAACTTTCTGGTGTCTTTTATTAAGCGCTGTATGTGCTCAGTGATGTTTAATAGGTTTTTAAGTGTCTAAACTGAGGATAAACAAGTCAGATTAAGTGGAAATACTTAGATTCACCAAAATCTTGGGCAGACCAGCATAGCTACTTCTRTTCTTTTCATTTTCAGATTCTTTTGTGCGTATCACTAGCACTAGATCGCTGAGTCACTGCCTGCAGTTGTTTTTGGTAAAGAGATTTAGAACTAAGAAGGATTTCTGCTTTGAAATACCCAAATAAGTAATGACAATGACCATTATAATACAAGGGATTGTTGCAAACATGAACTGCATTATGCCATCTGGTGGACATTGATAACAAATACTGTGGTTTTCAGTATGATAAAGGAATGCATTAAAAGAACTAAAACACTGAAATATATTAAAAATCTTTTTCAGAAGGAGTAGTAGTGTGTGAAGGTAGCAAATAGGTGACTAAATAATGCAGTAAAGAGAGCTGTGTACTTTTCTGTATTAAAAACTCTTGAGCTAAAAATTTATCTTCTACTAACAATATATTGTATTTCTTTTTTGCTGTTTTGTGTATTTTTTGTGAACGCTAAGGCAAAATGTTTTTTTTGCTATGTGTTTTTGGATCCCAATGTAATAAAGTTCTGATCCTGGACTGGGTATCTCTGCATTAGATTCCCAAGTCAGAAGTGCGTGTTACATTTTATCAAGTATGAAGCAGTGAATGACATAGATCCTGAAACTTTACTCAACATGTTTAGTATTGAAGCAAGCAACTTGCATTTGATTTACAAGCCTTTTAGAAGCTTTCTCCACAATTTGGTAATTTGTTTTATTGAACTGTACTTACAGTTAGAAAATATGCACCTTATTTTCAGTTGGAATTTGTCTACCTTCAGCTTCTAATTATTAGGTTTTGAAATGCTTTTAATATCTTATGAAATGCTTGTTCTCCTTTAAAAAAACCCCACAGTTTAAAACAGGGATTTCAATTTTCAGGTCACTAATGAAGGAGGAATGAAGAGCGCTTCTTTAAAGGATTTATGTCCTGAGGACAAGAGACGCATTGCAAACTTAATTAAAGAACTTGCCAGGTGAGAATAAACGTTACCTGAAAATGCATTATGTTTAAGGAGAGTCATTCTTCTAATTAACATCAAGCAATGTAGAACTGCATAATGGAACTGTATATTTGCATAAGACAATTTTTCTTGCGGGAAGAGGTATGAGCGGCCAGATAAATTTTTTGTGCTTCCTGATTAAAAAAAAAAAAAAAAAAAAATCTCCAAAACAAAATGAAAACAAGAGATTGTTTCGTGACCTGTTGTTTCATCCATATAAACCTATAAGGTTAGAGTTTTGTTTACTGCTCATATTGTTTGCTTATATAAATGTATATTGTCTTTTGGAAACCACAAGCATTGTTAATACAGAACTTTTAGTTCTTATTTGTCAGGAATGAGCTTTTATATGGAACTGCACATTAAAGGTGGATCTTTTGGCTAAAGTGCACTATCTGTGTTTATCTGTGCTTGCATGTGCAGAACAAGAGTCAAGAGTGATTTTAATTTACTTTGCCAAACTTCGCTTATTTTGCTATGTTTAATTTCTTCRTGTTTCCCCTGTTTTTCGAGAGGAGAGACTGAAGTCTCTCAACTTTAGAAAAAGCTTATTTGTGAATTTCATTCCAGTGTTAGCTACATTCACAAAGGTAAGTAATGTTAAAGATAGGTTGAATGTGAGTGGGGAGTCACCCGTCCGTGTTTCTTACACTTCAGAATTTCTGGAAATCTGCTTCTTGTGTAATGGTTGTAATGCTGAGAAAGGACAAATGGGACCTTGGTAGTTTTTTCACAACACTTAAGAATACCACCTTGTGAAATGAGATCAGATCCTAAGAATTTGTAAAGGTAGTTTTTCTAGAACAAAATACAATTTCTAAGATACTGAAGAAATACTTTGTCACAGATTTCATATGTAAACRTTAGCTGGCACGCAATACCAATACTCTTTATTCTTTTTTTTTCTTTTTCTATTGGAAAACTAGGGCAGAGAAATTAACTTGCTTATCAAGGTCATAGAATACATTACTGGTGCAGCTAGGAATATGTTCTCTCTGATTATCCTCATCCAGTGGACCATTTTGCCTGCTAATAATTTACACCAATATAGATTTTCTTGTTATACATTATTTTAGTCATTTCTGAAATTTTTCATGCTTGCAACTCTATTTTATCTTACCTCGTGTTAGAAGATGTCTWGTTAAGGATGTCATAAAGACTGAATTGCTGAGAAGCACAGTTGCAAATTGTCAGATGTTGAAGCTATTCAGACTCTTTTGCCACTGTTGATACTTAGAGGTATATTCTAATATTAAAAAGAACCTTTTTATTACATTGTTCCTCATAATACACTGCTCTCTAGTGAATACTAGTGCACTAACTCATTTGAGCATGGGATTCTTCTTAAATCTTGGATGCTGTGATTTTTCCCTGGGGACAGTTTGATATTTTTGTCTGACATTTCTTCAAAGAAAAATAGAAGGTATAGCAACATTAATTTTGAAAAGTAAAATTAGTAGAACACTATTATTTTATTCTTAGTTCTCTTTTATTTTTAAACCTAATCATATTTTTATTGGATGTAATTAAAAGTCCTTTGCAGAGTAATGGGGAAGTTAAACTTTAATTCTGCTCACCTTGTCACTTTTTAAAAAACTCTCCGTAATTTTTATGTCTAGTTGGGCATTGATGGAGGATTTTTACATGCGGTAGAACATTCTCTGCTATTTCAAAGAAGAAAAAGAACTAGCTGTATGCTGAAAGTTCCCAAAGACTGTCCTGCAGTGAATATTTGGAATAATAAAGATTTCACTTGACCAGAGCTGTACTTCACTGGCCCTTATTTTGCTACTATTTATGAATGAAAATAATGGTAACTGGGGCTAATTCCTGCAYGCTTATTGCAAATAGTCAGTAACTGCCTGCATCAAGGCAGTTGTAAAGTAGTAAAATTCTGTGCATGGAAATCAATGACAAATTATTATTAACTCCTAGGGCTTGAATTTCAACTATATTTTGCTTGAGCAGTTCAGGATATTGGCCTTTTCTCTGACTTTTGTGACTGTTGAGAGTTAATTTTCTTTCGCTTCCTATTTTTTCCTCTCTTCTTCCAACTCTCATTTCCAATGCAGGTTTGAACATTGGTAAAGTATGTACCTGCGCATCAACTAATCTACTGAAGTGTGAGACTTTGCCTTGGTGTGAATAAATTCTAATGCTAGCTGTATTATTATCTTCTCCTTTGAAAAATTCCAGTTACTGTGCTTGACTCTGATGTACTGCTGCTGGAGATTCTGGTGGCTGACATCACAGCAGCAGTTAGGGGCTGGATGAAATTGAATTTTGAGCCTGAGTTGAAAGAAAGAACTCAGCCGTATCCTTTCTAATCCTCCTTTCTAGGTTAAATAATCTTAGTTTTTGCTCTGTGCTCCCACTGTAAATCCARCCATTATTTTGTCTTTCTCTGAACATATCCAATCTGTCTTTCCTCTTAAGGTGAAAAGAGGCAAACTGAATCTAGACTTTAAACTTTGAAAGACTTGAATGTTGTAGACTTTCTTTTTTCTCTTTGGATTGTGCCATTGGATTCTTCTCAGATTTGTTTTTTTTTTTGTAGTGTAATTTCTAGGCATAACGAGTCATGCCGATGAATTCTGAAGTGCTTTGTGTATAAATGGGAAAGTTTTGAGTATGATCAGCCAGGATTTTCAGAAATAACCAGGACGGCACCTTCATGTTTTCAGCAGGTGCTGCTGGGGTGGTAGTGAAAGTGGTAAGCACAGTAAGAGCAAATTTTAATTATTAGTCTTCATGTAGGATCTTAAGCGGCAAAAAAGACTTTTGTTACAGCAGGATACTCCTGAAACAGTCATCAGCTTATGTAATCAAACAAGCCGTGACATGGTGAGGACACTGAAAATTTCTACTCTTGTTCTCTGTGCTGATGTCAGGACACATTAGGTCCTTCCAAAAGGGAGCAGCACAAGGTCCCTTGGGACCTAGCCAATTAACTGTTGTGTATGAATGAATTGCTAAACACCATACTGAGAATGGTTGCAGGGTATTCTGAAGTAAAATATTGTAATTTTAAGTATTGTAAGTGATAGGCAGATTTTGAGACCCCTTTTCTGCTCAGCATTTAGTTGAATGGAGAGGATTATAACTTTCTTTGCGAAGAAAGTGTGGGTATGCTTGTGTACATTCATCTGACTCCTAACTGTGATATATAGCTATGGTATTATGACTTGCTGGATCCTGCTATGACATGTACATTGTGAATGCTTCTTCTTTCCCTGCACAGTTAAAGTACAGCTCAGATATTCAGATTTCTCTTGAACGAATAGAGGCAAGTGATATACAAATAAACTTTCGTGAACCATTCTGCTTTTAGTGATGAGACCTGGTATCTAACTTCATCTCTGAAGAAGGAAAGAATACTTGGAGAAACCTGGCTCCCTGTCATGTTTGCAAATCTTCAGAAGGAGTTTAGATAGGAAGGTATAATAATGATCGTTTCCACCTAAAGGAGGGAACGAGTATCCTTTTCAAAATGAGATGCAAAATGCTTTTTTGCTATCAGACAAGAGACAAAGACCAATGCCTGTTCAGGATGGCTTGTACCTGACAGCTGGCAAAGCAATCTTCAGATAGACCTTTGCTTCTCATTGAGAAAATGCTTCCTCCTTCCCAAGACCTTGGATTCCCAAACTCCTCCTAGGGTGCTGGCACTCTGGTAACTTGCCTACTAGCATTGCTTTATGTAAACTTTTTTGCTGTGTACTAATATGAAATTGGCCAATTAAAACTGAAATTTTCTGACACAAGGTGAAAACTGGAATAATTGATTTAATTACAGAATGGGGAAACCATTAAAAAGGAGGACAGTAAAACTATTGGAGCTTATACCTGTTGTTAAATGTTTTTCACCTAGCACTTAGGCTCTTTGAAGGACAGGTTGCCTGTGGAAGTCCATTTTACAAACCTAAAATTTTTGACTTTTTGGGTTGCATTCTTTTCTGGATCGTGCTACCTCATGTTTAACCATATTGTTAGCTGGTGTTTAACTTCAATGTAAATGTCTTTTTTGCGTGTGTGTGCGCGCACATGTGCACTACTGTAGGARACAATATTGTGGTGCAGTTCTGTTAATAGGTCAGGCAGCAACACTGCAAATGAGACATCTGAAAATTACTTCTTGTTGATAGGTAAAGCATGCTTACGGTCCATGCTTAAAAAGTCATTTTTAGCTAAAAGTTCCTGCTGTGAGATCTAGTTTATGTTACTTTGCAAGCTGCATATAATAAAATTTACCTATTGTGCAGCATTTTCAGTAATGTTTTGGGATTGGTGGGGTTTTAKTCATTTTTGTTTTTTTAATTTTATTTATACAGACTGCCTGTGACACTTGGGTAAAACGTATCAGATTTGTGAAAAGCATACTTGGACAAGAAATGTTTCCTCTCTCCTCCTTGCAGTGCYGTTATTAAATGTCATATTTTTGCCCCGTTTTGTCAGAGGCATGTTTTAATCAACTCTGGCGTGAAAACTTCCTCTTTTATCTCCTTTGGAGCACATCTTTCACTTGCAATACCTGATAGCATTTCACGGCTGTGGTGCAGGCTGGTCTCTGCGTGATGCCTTGATCTTGGTCCTGTCTCCATTTTTTATTTATTTTTATTTTATTTTTATTTATTTTTTTTTTCTCGTCATCCTGTCTGTTACATCTGCCATTCTGTGCTTGGAATCGAAAGTTGTGATTTTTAAGAATGGGTTCCAAAATATTTCATCTTAGCTAGCTAGTTGGCAGACTAGTGTAAACTGAGTGCTCCCTAAAAGATAAATGTTCCCTGTGATGAGTATGGGACTAATCAGTGAGGCTTCCAGTTTCTATTTCTRCTTTTTGTTTATTTTGCTTCCTTCTCTTAACTTGTTCAGCCACAGTTCTCGCTTAATTCAGATTTCTCTTCTTAAAAGCTCAGTTTTTGCTGACACTTTTAGAAAGTAGAAATTGTTATTTTTTAAAAYTGCTTTATCAGGGAAGCTTCTTCTATATCAGCACAAACTACTTTTGTAAAGCTTGTATGGTTATAGTGTTTATGTTGATAATATCATGGCTATTTCTTGTGCATGCCAGTTATTCATTAGACAAGAAAACTAAATGCTGTTGACCTGTGCAGTGCTTCAAAAATTGTAGCTGGAGAACATCAATCCTGCTTACTCATTGGAATGACTTAGTGTCATCAAGCAAACTTGATGATCAAGTCCTTCTTCAGATCATACAGATAGAACTACTGGTAACAGTAGGGTGCTCATAATGAGTGTAACTGATAAATCAGGAATTCTTTTGAGCACTAAGGCTGATATCATAGGAAGATTTTCTGTTGATGTATCTGCATCATGATTTTTTATTCTTCTGCAGAGGCTCCTGTAAAATAAAACTAAGACCCTTATTTAAATGCATCTAAAATTACTTAATCTTCTAAGTGTGAGTATACAATGAATCTGGAACAAAGATGGTGGGTATCTTATGCCACAAGATAGTTGAAAGTGAATTGCATGGAAGAAAACAGCAGGGACAGTTCTGTTGATTTGTCATCTTTGCTCTCAGCGGTCAATCCTCCATTTTCTCCTGTGAACAATGACAACAGAGCCAAACACAGAAGCGTTGCCCGGTGAAAAGGTTGTCCTCTGTAGTTAGGATGCCTTCTTTTGCTTCTCTTCTCTGACCATGAGCTGATGAAAAGCTGGCAAAAATCCTTTCCAAGAGCATCATGAGCCTTGTAGTGTTTCTGTTTGGCAACAGTCAAGTCTTTCCTAGTTCTACTAAAAAGTTTGCTCTTTACTGCCAGAAGGCAAAGAAATAAGTGTGTGTATATAGAGCAAACAAAACAACCTCCCACCTCTCTGAGCTTTGTATAGGATGTGACATAAATCCAGCATAATCTAATGATGTTGTATTCCTTTTCTCTTACTTTCTTTTGTCACCTCCTGTGAATAACTGTCTCCTAACTGCCTGCCTCTTATGGGCTGTCTCCTGCTTTGTGATACATAAGCACATATTGCCACATTTCTTTTAAGATCGCTTACTGTTCTCAGTCATTTACTACATAAGATATGTGGCACAATATATTTGTGTCTAGGAGTATGACAACTTGCTGTGGTCTGTGTTAAATATGAACACAGCATGTGAATGTGATGCGGACTGATGCAACTAGCACAGAATCTGGAGATGGGCAAGGCCTCCCAGGTATCGTCTAATTCCTTTAATGCTCAGTTATTTCCTAAGGTATGTTTTCTTTGATTTTTAATGTTCTAAGGCACCAGCACAGCCCAGTATTTCACTTGTCCTGATTTTTTTTTCTAATGCAAAGTAACTCCTGTAGTTACTAAGCAAGCATCCTTCCTTGTGTAGCACCCTAGAGACATTACTTGTCTTCTCTTTCTCTTCTGCTTTTTATTTTTTTTTAATTTTAATTTTGTTCTTGCTTCCTTCCTGTCTTTCATCTGCGTGGTCATTAATGTCTTCATTGTCATGCCTAGTTGATGGCTTTTATTCTCTCTTCTCTACTACTTTTTTATATTAAGAAGACAGGAGACATTCTTGCATCTTTCACTGATTATATTTGAGGGTAGGCCATACATGCTATAGCCACGTAGCTGATAGCTCTAGATTTAGAGAGAGCGAGCTAGTGATGGTTAGATGCAAAAACCTGTGTCTGCAGCTTCTGGCATTTGTGCTGTACCTGTAACTGCATCTAGGAAGTGAGGAGAGATGGTTGCTGGCTTTTAAAAGCTTGTATTTGTTGCCTGCTCAGCTACACCAGTCCATAGTTGTTGAGATGGACAGAGTTATACAAAGTTATACAACTGTTTCCCTTTTCATTGTTTGTTTTTGATATGTGGGCTCTCCTTTCCAAAGTCTTTGGGGTATGGGAGACAGAACTGTAAACTATGCCATTAGCATGTGAATGGTGTAATGTTTTGATATTAAATCTATGCTTTTTGTATAACTGAGAAAATTTTCAACTAACAGTTTCTTCTGAGCTTTCAAACTGCCCTAATTTACAGGATCTAATTATATGCCATATGTTATTTTTCTGCCTCCAAGTTTGTGAAGAAAGGATGTGGGTTTCAGTATTATTCACTTCCAACTTCATTTAGTCTGAGCAGTTGTGGAAGGGGTTTCAGGTCAATCTTAGAGGTTATTACCTGTCCATATGTTACCTCAGAGGGCTGACCCAATTGTTGTATTTATGTTTTTTCCACTGGAATGTCAAAACAGATCTGTGTCCTCCTAAGGGAAAAGTCATGATGTCAAATGGATGGTTGAGTCTCTGAATGGATTTTTCTCTGAAGATTGTCAGTGGGTCTGAAGGGATAAGTGGAAAGCATAGTCTAATGCACATATTTTTCTCCTCTTTTCCTCTTCCTGTAGGATTGTTCCAATTAAAGGAAGTTAAAATGGGAAGTTTTCTTAAAGTTATACTGCTTTGGACTCTAGTCACTTAAGCTGTGACAGCTGTTTGATCAACATAAAAGACTACATTTTAAGAGCCTTCAACAACAGGAAATGCCTAAGTGCAGAACAAAAATATGTATTAGTTTAAGCTCATTACTAGTGTTTTTGTAGAGCCGTGTAAAAGCATGTTTTCTAAGCCACGTTTTTAACGTAGTTATGGGATCGTCAATTGCATTATGGTCTTTTTGCTTGCATGATTCCAGAATAATTGTTTTTACAGCCTGCTCTTGAAATGCAGAATAAATGCTTATTGTAAACCTTTTTGATATTGTCATCTTTTAACTTTGATCCAATTATTTATACCAAGCAACAAGATGCAGGGTACCACAGCCCAGACAAAACATAAAATTTATGCTTGCAGCCTGAAATTTTAAGATGCCTGGGAGATGGCAAACTGTTTAGTTTAGAGAAAGCTAACAAGAAGAATAGTTCTTTTCTTGGACTTATATTTGGCTGCTAAATATACCAGGACACATTTGTTTAGGGGCTAAGAACACAAAAAAAATTTCTTTCTTATCTAAGAAGGATATGAATGGCATTTGCTATTTGTATTTTCTGTGTATGTGCCCTAGGCTCCTATAGACCTTGGAGTCTTCATTATGGCTGCAGGAAAACACTGCACAAATTTAGTTGTGGGTTCAGGTCCTTACTTTGTAGTACCATGCAGCTTGTTAACGTGCACGTACTCTAGTGAGACCACTGTCTCTGAAGACAATTTATTATAAAAGATCATATGCAGCTTCTAGTCTAATGTAATGAAATAAACTGTATGAGGAACTGGCCTGCTTAAGAATGGAGATGGTAAGATCTGTTTAAATGGAAAGCAGAAGAGCTAGAAGTCAGGCACTGTGGCTGTGGACATATATTTTGTTTCACGCTGACATAGTCTTTGTTTCCTCAAATTCTTTTCAGGGTAAGTGAAGAAAAGGAGGTGACAGAAGAACGTCTGAAAGCTGAACAGGAGTCATTTGAGAAGAAGATCAGACAACTAGAGGAACAGAATGAACTTATCATCAAGGAAAGGGAAGATATCCTTTAAAAAAAAAAGTGTGCAAGGGTTCACTGTCTGAAATAAAAACTGAACTACAGAGAAATAATTGTTCTAATTTATGGCAGAGAATAAATCTGCATGTGCTGCCATTCAAAAGCAATCAGAGAGATGACTTGTCAGCATGTGCTGCTGGTTCATTTGAGCTTAAAACTGCCATCCAGCTGTTCCTATGATCTTGTTTTGCTATGAAGTAGATATTTGTCAACTAAAAATGGCAATAAGGAATTTATGCATTAAAATGTGGTTATATATTTTTTTCCCCCATTTTCTTTTTCTCTCCACTTAATCCTGTTAGGTTGTTGTAATTGAGGTCTAAAACTTCTCTTGCATGATATTCCAGTGCTTTGTGTGTCTGGAGGAACACAGCTTACTCTGAAGACATTTAAACTGTATGTATGCACTGAAGGGGTTAGCCAGCTCAGACTTTGTTTTTTGTTCTTATGTAAAGTTAACTGTTTTACTCTTGCAGATTGTGACTTTCTTCCCCGCTTCCCTCCCCCCCCCTCAGCATGCTTTTATTGCCAATCATGAAATACAACATGCAGGAATGGATGATGCAGGAATTACGATTTTCTTTCAGTGTGCTGTGACAGACATTTACAAAATGTTCTTGTTCATTTCTCTTCTAAATCTTTGGTATTGATGTTTTTTTGTTTAATTCCTCAGAAGAATAACAGTAGATTACAGTGGGGTACGAGTGTGTTGTAATTACAACAAAGGCAAATGTGTTGTGATTTGTCTGGAGCCATATTTCAAGTAGGAAAGATACTAATGCTATTGCAGAAAGCCTTGATAAAACCTTATGTGAGGTACTGTGTTCAGATGTGACTTATCCTTGTTCAAGAAAAAATCAGTTAGATGTGGAGAAGGGCTACTCAGGGTAATAGGCAGAACGGAGAACCCATTTTATGAGAAGGGACTAAAGTGTGTGGGTTTTTTGTTTTTCATTTTTTTTTGGTTGTTGTTGTTTTATAATAGTGACTGGCCRTATAGAAGAGACTGAGATGGGGATAGGGTGAATAGGGGCAGAGACAATGATGAGTCAAAAAGGAACTCTTCAAGCTATAGGCTGGTGTCAAAACAGAAATAAATGAAGATAAACAGTCTACAAAATACAAAGTTAGAGGAAGGTTCCTGAATATTAGAGGAATCATATTTCAAAGCTTATGAACACTGGAGAGTTTAAAAAAAGAAAAAGCTACTTTTTTTTAAATGATTCTTGGTTAATTTGTGAAAGGGATTCAGTGATGTGTTGCCTTTGACAGGAGGGGGTTGTTCTTGAGAACCCAGAAGATCCCTTGCAGCACAGTGGCATTAATATTGATGGAAGGAACTTGGTCTACTGTTTGTATTAATAATATACACATCAACAAGCTTAGCTGGTATGGAGCAATTCCTGGAAAATATTAAGTCTGATGTATTTAAGAGCTGTCCGATAAAACTCTTTTTTTGCATTAATTTCACTGAAGTCAGTATTGTTGTGTATTACAGTATGTGCATTCAGTCAGCTTGTGAATGTGGATGGGATATATGTTCCTGATTGGATGGTAATTTTTTTCTTAGTATATGTACATAAAACTTTCACCAATTCATGAGGCTTATTTGACTACTGGAAAGTAGCCCTGTTTGCCTCCCTGACCCCCTCCTTTATCAGAAATAGACTGCATAAGCATGAATGGTTTTTCAGGAGAAGCCTGGTAGAGATGGCAGAAGGTTAATGCATGCAATTTTACACTTCATAAAACTCTGTAAAGCTTAGAAATATAAAACCAGGATATAGTTTAAAAGAATATATATTTTTTTAACTGTAGGAACACTTGCCTATCCTTTATGAATGTTTCAAGATTCTTCACATACAATCAGGTAATTTCTGGTCTCTCTCGCAGCTTGTTCGAGAGCCAAGCAACAGCAGATTTTCCAAAGCTGAATGTGGGTTCTGGTAACTTGAAGTTCTCCTAGAATGTACAGCATTCACTTGCAAGTAAGCTATCAGGAATATAATAGCATAAGGAAAAACCATCAAGTCTGGTAAAAATCAATTCTACCTATCATTTTCTTTTTCCTGAAGAAAAMTGGTGCAATTTATTTTATATAAAACTATTTTATCTATTCAATATTTAAAATTATCCTACAACAATAAGTCAGTGCTTTTGACCTAATGGGTGCAAATATCCAGCAAAGTGTAATTTCAACTTGGTAGGTGTTTAATTTGAATGACATGAGGACTGTCTGTGTGAATTTTAGTTTGTTTTAAAGGCTATACTATAGCAAGAATACACTTTGTGCTTACAATCCATACTTTAGAAGCAGAATTTCCTTATTTTGTTGTGGTTTATTTTTTGAGAAGCGATGTGGACACATCCAGTTGAATTTAAGTGTAATATTAAACCAGAACTGAAGCATGGCAGGGGGAAGTAGGTAGTGTGCAGTGGTCTTGCTGTAGAGTAGAGTTTTATGTAATTGCACATTACTGGAAAAAGAATAGTACAAGTCTACAGCTAAAGTTTACATCCACTTTGGAATTGGTCAGTACTGTCTGGGTAGGGAATAATAACTAAAATTTCACAAAAACATGAAGTCAGTTATTTTCTTTGTAATTGAAATTTTGAAACAGATTTGGGTAGTCCTTACCAGGGCATACAGTTAATAAAAGACAGCCCTGATGAGCACACTGTGAATCTTAAGTAGGCCAGCCCATTGTTAGGATACCAAGTACTTATTACCACAGAATTAAAGAAAAAGGAGGATTTCAAGCGGTCATGTGGTCTGCTCCTTTTCCTTAATGTAGTATGTTTAGACCTGTCACAATAGCTCCTTAAACTGATTCAAAAGCAGCTATATTGGCTTAGCTTTTTATCTTGAGTGTCCACTTTAAACTGACTTAAAAAAAAAAAAAGGGGGGGGGGGTGAGCAAAACAAAGCTAACTTCAACTAAAGTGTTCCAACCAGTTCTAAGAACAAAAGAGAGGATTAAACCTTTATTTTGTCTGTAATAAACTCTTGCAGGTGGCTTTTTTTTTTTTTGAAAAGTTCTAGTGTTGCCATTTGTTGGAGATGAATGGTGTGTGTGCTGTGACTACACTTTTTGATGTTCTTATTAAAATTACCCACATGAATTAAGCTTATAAACTCTGGAAAAAAATCAGTAATGCATGCTCTTATTCTTTTAACGCAATTTGTGGCCTGTGTTGCAACTCTGGCTCATGTCTGCTGTGAATTTTTCTGGGTACTGAACTAATTGTATCCTCCGATATTGGTGTGTTTGTGGACTTCGGTGTCTGGAAGAGGTGGCTTAACTCAAATGCAGGGATGAGAACAGACCTTCGGAGGAGAGAGAATAGAGAGACCAAAGAGTTTGGGGTCAAATAGAGAAAAAGACTGTGTTTTGAGCTGAACGGTGGTGAAAGGGAAAACAGTGGGAGCTGGGATGGACAGATAAAAGAATCTTTTAGATACGAGGATGAGAAAGTGGTGAAACACTGAACCGATTAAGCAGGAATTGGAGGGAAACTGCAARTAGAACTGGGGAAGTGAGAACTAAAACTTGGCTGAAAGAAAAGACTTTGGGGGGAAAAAAGGTTGAGCTGGGTGTGAATTATGTGAAGCAAAGAAGTGAAGCATGTGGTTGGCGAGTTTAACAGAAGATTTTTTGGAATGAGCAGTCAGAGTAAAGGAAGAGGCAGGATGAAGGCAGGCTGTCTAGAATCAGTCGAATGATTGAGAGACATCTGACGAAAATGGATGTGTCTGTTCAGTACCACCATCCAAGCTTTCAAAATGAGTTTAAGAGTGGGAGAAACTTCACCATATGTAATCTAACTCCATGTCTTTCCCAGCTTCCCTTCTTAATAGTTTTTTTCCATGCTTCTATATCCTCAGATCGTAATAGATACATATTGGGTGGTTGAAATGTGGTTTTGGAGGTGGTCTGAATACTGGCATTTCCTTTGGAGTGTTTGACTTGAAACTTCAAGTGTCCTTCTGAATTTTTTGCATGATTCATTTGCATTTCCAGAATAAGGGAGAAACACATTGGTCTGTGTTGTGCTCATAGGCTAATGCACTGTCCCTTCTTCCAGTTATGCTTAGGAGCTGTTATGAGAGAAGCTTCTGGCTTGTATTTTTTTTCTAGCATATTTTCAAGCATTTATTGTGAATATAGATCTCAATATGACTTCATTCAAGAAACAGGGAAATAGGTAGTCTAAGATCATAGAATCAKAGAATTGGTAAGGTTGGAAGAGATCATCTAGTCCAACCCTCAAACAAGTGGCCCATACAGGGATCGAACCTGTGACCTTGGCATTTTTAGCCCCATGCTCTAAGCAACTGAGCTAAAATACTCCAATACTGTGAATATAGGTATCTTAGTAAAGAAAAGAATAATAATGGAGTTATTAAGAATCAAATACTATTACTGCCAAGCCTGAAGAAAATGTGTGGTCTTTAGTCTTTCTTGTTATCACAATTAAGGGTTTTTTGTCCAAATATGATGATACTGCATAAATGAAGAGTCAAAACAAGACTGAACATTTTCTTAAAGATCTGTTATTTGGGAAAGAAGCAACTTCTAAAACACTTTGTTATTGAGTTTTAAGCTATGTGAAGCAAGATATTTTGAAATAGTGTTTCCTTGCCCAAATTATCAGTTTGGATAAAGRGAAGAAGAGATTGTTTATTGCATTTTTTTTCCTTTATGTAAATCTCTGCTCATCAGCCCTACTAAACTTCTGTTTTGGTTTATATTAAGAATATACCTGAATTTCTTAAGCTTTTTGGTAAAATTATTTTCTGATTTAAAGGCCCAGCCAAATTCCATATGATTTATTTGGCTAGTCTAAAAATGAACAGATATTGTTTACTTATTCCTTAATATTGTAACTACTTAGGATGACTTAATTACTTGGTGGTTTTGCATACAGTCAATGTGAAAATTAGTTTAGAACAATTCATTTTATGATATTGTTAGCTGATGATTGAGTGAAGTTTTTACAGAAAAATTTTCAATTTTTTTTTTAATACTGTAATATACTTACGTTGCTCTTGAATATACTGAATAAATTAGTAGTACTTATGTGTTCCCTCCTTTTCCTTTCTTTCTGTGTTAATGCAGAATTAGTGTTATTTTACAGAAGAAAAATAGTTAAGATATGCTTAATGTCACAGAGCAAAATGGCAGAAAAGCATGGTCAGACTAGAATTTCTGGATTTGTTCTATATTATGCTTATCTTTCCATATAACACTGAATTTGCTTTTCTGAAAATGGGGGGAGAAATAAACATTTATTCTATTTCTTTTCCTTTTTTAATTTGACTCTACAAAAGCCATCATCACAGGTGAAGAAACAAAGCAGTAAGGTCTTGCATAGAAAGCCTCTGGAAAGGTGCTTTTTGACATTTGTGGTCCTTATTATCAGATATTTGTACATGCACCCCTAGTGCTACTGTTTGCAAATGACAGTTAGTCTGAACTTAAAATAACACATAATGTCATATAGAAATGGAATGTAGAAATTAAAAATATAATTTAGCATGTATATATGAAAGTTGCATCTTTGCCCTGCATTGCCCTCTCACCCCACCCCCAAATTACTAAGTCTTTGGTATGATGTTTTCCTATATCTGACCTTTTAAGAAAGAAATGAGCAGTAAGAAGAAAAGTTTGTAGTATAAAGAGTAGACATTGTTGTCTGCAGGAAACTCATGCCCAGTGCTTTTCAGTTAGGCTGTTTATTTAAAACTTGGTAACAATTTAAGAGTCTGACTTTGGCTTTTGAAAATTTTGGTCTTGATTCCAGCACAAAAATTTGGAAATTTTTCCTGAAGAAATTTCTGATACTGGATCTTACTTTGAAATTCTTCTAATAGCGGTGTGTGTATCTTTTTCTTTGTAAATAAAAGTCAGTTTTACCCATTAACTGTTACAGATTACTCTAGAAARGCTTTCTTTTTTGTTATAGTTTCTGGAAGTTTAATAATTGAGGGATACAAATTGAGGGTTGGGAATTGCCACTGTCCTTGTCTTTTCTCAGTTTAGTTCCTTCAGTTTGTAGTATTCAATTTTTCTCTTTGTTTTTCATGTATCAGTGCATGCATATATGGATATATATGTTCTCATGTACTATATATAAGTTGTTTGAGGGCATGTGAGGATACACAAGTTAAGTGTTCTGCTCTTTTCTTCCATTTTATCCAGCTGCTTCACTCTTTGAAGGTGTTTCCCTTACTGATATTATAGGTCTCCAACTAATAAATGTTTCTAAGCAACCATTATTGTCTATTGAGGAAAAGCTGAACTCATTAAAAAGGCCCTGAATATTTATATGCTAGTGTGTAACAGCAGTATTGGCTAAATAATGTATGTATTTAAGAACTTCTTAAATGTAAAAGAATCAGTCAAGGACTATTGGGTAAATAAGAGATTTTGAATATTTTATGAACTTTTAAACTAAAACAAGATGAAACATATTGTAATGTTGAGTGTTCAAATAGATCAATGACTACAGATTCATTTAAAGCTCAGCTTTATGTGTTATTTTAATCCTGGCWAGTGCTTTAAAGCAGAAGCCAACCACGTTATGTTATAGAGTTGTGTGGAATCAACAGATGGTACTTAAACAGTCTACCTTGGCCTCTGGAGAGTAAGAGCTATATAGGCTTTTTGCCCTAAAAATTTACTCTCTGAGGTGCAAAATTTTGTCTCAGAGAGTACTGTCAATATAGAAATACAGTGGTAGGATAAGAGAGAGAGTTGCTGGCCTTGTGGTTCGTACTGAGAAGTGTTTTGTGTATCACTAATAGGAGGAAACATGCCGTATCCAACAGCTGTGGCATAGAGTTTTCAGGACCCACCAGGATGAAAGATGAGGACTAGTGCCATTTGTACTAAGGAGATCTCTTCCTGATACTTGAGACTTGGTGTTTCTGAGCTGCACTCTTGATAGCTGAAAAACTGGAGCTCTGCTCTGTGAGGTTGTTGATACTGAYTGTAGGCCATACACCTCGCGGATGCCTTGCCTTCTTGCCTGGGAATGTGAATGGTATCTTGAGCACAGACATGATGCTGTCTATACTGTCTCCTGTTTGGATGTCAGCACTCCATGTGATGGTGAGTTGGCCATATCTGARCTTAACAGGACAGATCTGAACAGGAGAGAGATGTCATTGTCATGGCAGAAGCTAGATTTCTAGTCATTTACATCAACACAAGTTACCCTAAAAAAAAAACCCTTAAATAGATCAGATAAAATGTATTCCTCTATTGGAAAGCAGGGCTTTTTTTGGTTTTGTTTTTGTTTATTTAGGGAGGAGGGGGAAGGGTGTTTAAGCTGGCCAAGCTATTTACTTGACTAAATTTTGCTTCTGCTTTGTGGATATTGCAGAAACATTGGGCTTCAGATATGTGAGCTTTCAAAGTGATTTTTTTTTGAGTTAAATTTTCCTTTATGACATTTGGGCTMATTTGGAAACAAAAGCTGAGATCTCTTAAAAGGAGGCACAAATGGGAATATGAGATCATTAATTGTTGAAGCTGGTACTGTAACAAATTGACTAGAAATGTGAATTCAGAGAAATTGATGTACTTTATCCTTCCRAACTAAATGAATTCTCCATCTGCTTCAGCTTCTCGACTATAATGAGGACGTTGGGCTGACTCTACTATTGGTTTCTCTGTCTCCCTGAACTATTTTGGAAAGTTAAAACATTTCTTGCATGATTAAATACACTTTCAATAAATCAATCTCATAATAATTGTTGTTCAGGAGAGTTCATTATTCAGTTTAGTCTTTTAAATTACTGTTCTTCTTTAAAGGATTCTTCTGACGTAATGGCTTCAGCTAAATCCATTTGCCATACTCTGGCTTGTAATTACTTTAGATTTGAAGAATAAAATGAATGGCTTTATTATTAATCAGTAGCAAATTTATCTTACTGTTTTTAACCTTAGAATGGCCTTCCTTCATGAAATAGTTTTAACAGTCTAGATAGCAAAACACTTCATACCTCTCTTTCAGTAGAGATTTAGTGAAAGCCATCAGATAATTTTGTTTTTTCTCCCCACCCCCCATGGCCCTGAATGTTTGTCATAGTGACTGTCATCACATGTGTTTAGCTTGCTATTTTATGCTGTCAGCTGCTGGCTCTCTGCAAGCCTAGTCCTGCTATCTGTTTTTTAGACTGTAAATTTTTCACGTTAGGGTAGCTTTTCATTTTGCCTTATACTGTGGAAAGTGTATTGCACTTAAGCATAGCATTGATTTAACTTTGGCTACTATACTGGACACTGTCCTRATTAACTTTGTCTTATGTAAGCTTAAAAGATTTCTTTCCCTCCTTCTGTTACTGTAAGATTTCRTAGGTCTTATTGACAATGCTTTTATGGTCAGATGAGTCAGAAGTCTATCCTATGACCTTTGGTGGCAGAAAACTATCATGGACCCAAGTTACATGGTAGCTGAGCCTGGACAAATAGCTAACAGTGTAACTCTCMATCATTTAGTCTTTTAAAGGTATCAGTAGTCGAGTTACATCAGTATATGTAGTCTTTTGTAAAGTTGATCAAAAGCATCCTTATCTTTAAGTGGTGTCAGTCAATGCAAACTACTATAAAGGCATTTTCAGCTTTGTTAGAYTTCTTAAGATCGAGTAGGTGTCACATTGATCATGTTTTCAGAGACTGCTTGGAATATGACAGTGAGCTAGTTGTAGAGTTTTTAGACATAGAGTAAATTTCAGCTTTTAATTTCTGAAGGGATTCATTGCTATGGCAGCATTGTGTTGGTTTTGTTTCCAGCATCAATTGTGATGTTTAACCAAAGTTAAGATTTTTTTTCAAATAGTACGAAGGAATTGGAGCAAACAACCAAAGAGGAATGAATAACGTCCTTAAAGTCTTAATTCTGTGGCTCTCTAGCAGATTGTTAAAAGTGTAAATGTAAAACAGATTTTATATAATGCTGCTATCTGTACCCTTTTCACTTAATTCTGTTTGCATGATGCCTCCACATTTTAGTTTCAGAAATTGTAATTTCATTCCACATCTACGGTTTTAGTTCATATGCCAGTATCTGTGTGTGTGTGTGTGTATGTGCGTGTATAAATATATATATATTTATATACACATACAGAAATACACATATGCRCACATGCATGTATAATGGTATTTTTAATTGTGAAAATCTTCATCTTTTTTTTCCTGGTAACAGAATGGCCACTTTTTTGCCTATATGTCAACAGTTTTACATAAAGGTTAGTCCCTTCTTGGGACAAAAAATACCCCAGGGTTTACAGCACAGGGAGTACAGTTGTAGTAATAAAGATTATGTTGCTGATAAGTTCCCCTCCAGGYCCCATGATGGTAATACCCCCATATTTTGTCTTTAAAGAAAACTGCTGAGAGGCAATAATTTTTTTTTTCTATGTGTCCCATTTTCATTAATGCATGGTAATTGATGGAGTTGCAGTGACTTGTAACAGTAATGAGTTCTAAACATAAGAATGCACTCCTTTCTAATAAGTGAGCACTGCTGGGGTTTAAAAGCGTACTAAATCAGTTGCTTTAGTATGAATTTATTAGTTTTTTTCAGCATTAGCTTTAATAGTAGTTATTTACATAAGCGTACATCCCATTAACCGCCATCAGGGCTGGAAAACATGCTGAACTGTTCATATTTTCATATAATTATTGAACATAATGGTTTCATTTGCATTTCTAAACAGTGATGTTTCTGTCAGGCTTGGAAATAGTGTCTTTACGCAGTCCCTATTTCACATCCACTTATTTGACATCGTTAAATTTTATGCTAATGTGCTTCCCTAGAATATCATCAGTAGGACAGATGCTTGTGCTTTAATATACAAATCAGAGATGCTTTTCCCTCCCCCCTTTCCTGAACTGCAAAGGAAATAAAAAAGCATATCTGCACTTTTTAGATATAGTTTGTTTCATTCTAAATAATCTGTTAGAAGTAGAAACTTAGCTTTCACCCTAAGTAGTCACTTCCAAATGTTGTTACAAATACCTTGTTTATGAAAGGTGGGAAASTGTAACCTCCCCACGAAGGAGCCGATCTTTGAAAACTAGTGAAAGCTAAAGACTGTGTGAAACTAAAAGATTGTAACCTTGAGATTGCCTCACATGCAGTGCATAGAGCTTTGCATAGCAAGCTGCCAGGCTTGGCAGTGGCCCGTGGATTGACTTTTCTGGTAGCTGACCATGTCTGTACAGGAGGTTCAGGAAATGGGAGGTTTCAGTTTCTAGATGCAGTGCTTGTCAGCAGAAAGGCATTTGGAATTGTACATTGTCAGGTTGTTGGTTCTATGTTTTAAAAATAACTTTTTTCTAATTTCATAACTCTGCAGATGAGCAGAGGTATATGAGCCCTAGCTCACTAGCAGACAGGTAGAGGTATGTGAGCCCTAGCTAGCTAAATGGGGAAGCTGGTTGGTATCAGTGTTGCTTTGGCCTGAAGTTATCAGTGGAAGCAGAACATCAGAAACCTATGAGATAGTGCCTGTAATTGCAATTCTGTATGAGGAAATGACTGAGTAAAAAAACGGTGCTGCTTTTCCTTCTAAAAATGAAATGAATACTTCACATCTTGTTCTGTGTGAACTTTCTCTTGGAGTGATTTGCTTATGGTTGTGAGAAGAGTGTAAGCTGCAGAGTAGACGAGTGCAGCCTTACAGTATGCAGTTGTAATGGAAACAAGAAAATCTCATGATGTCTAGGATGGTGCTTAAGAACCAGACGTGGCCCATGTGAATAAGCATGGATATCCAGCAAATCTTGAATTCAGTTCTGTGCTTTTACCAACTGACTCTATGTGGCATTGGGTGATTCCATTCTTTTCTCTTGTTTACCTACCCCGAAACTGGGGGGAGGAGTAACACTAGCTACTTGTTTCTGGCATTTCAGGGTCACCGTCAGTCTTGAACAAGACAAAAACTGTATGACTCTGAAAAGCTTAAATAAACCAGAATGATAGAGTTGAGCAAAAGCCTGAGACAAAAGTTGCATAGATTTTCTTTTTTAACTTGTGTGTGTGTGTGTGGTTTTTTTTTTTTTTTTTTTTTCCTAAATCTCTTGGGGATGTTGTAGAAGAAGGTTTTAAGGAGAGACCAAAAGCAGAAAGGTACTTGAACTGAAAAGGCATATTTTATGCATAAAGGGCCACATGAGCAAACTGGAGATATACTCTGATGGGTTCAGGGCTTATGGTATCTTTAATTATAGATGATTAACAATTTGCTACTTGCTTTGTAGACAAGTATAGAGACAAAAATCCCTGCTGGGAAATGCTTGCAGTGGAAGACCTCATTCTGGATGGGGRGAACCCTAACAACTCAACAGTAGAGCTATATTTTAAGACAAGAGAATAGCAGTATTAAAACAAATAAAAAATTGTTTTCATTACCTCACAGAAAACCTTTGGCTTTTTGAAGTATATTTCTATTACAGTTCTGAGCCTGCAGCAGTGTTTATAGCAATTAATTTGGAGCAAGTAGGTTTTTGATAAACATTTTACTTGGAATTGAGATCAACCAAAATTGGTAGCAGTTGGTGAGCTGTGCTACCTCATTTCAGTTGTAGASTACATGGAAATGTAAGGAGAGCTCCTCTGGCATGCAGAGTAGACTGCTGTATTGCAGAGATTCTGAACTGACCTCTTATCAGCTTCTCATTTGAATCCTGAAATGGAGGCTCTAGGTAATTGGCAAGTATCCTTATTTTAATATGTGGCCATAAAAAGGTAGAGTATGATGATTTTTAACATCAGAAGATTAACATTTTACCTTTAAATAAAATATGATTAACTGGTACAGAATTAAAAGTAATAGAACTGAAATATTCAAACTATGACTCTGTGGTGTCAGATTATGCATAAAGTATGACAGTTTAAGTACTAAAGTGATTTAAAAATGAGCTAGCTGAAGGATGTATATCCCAAGTATCAAGAATAAAATTGGATCAAACAACTGTGGCTATCAAAACTTGCTCAAACCCCCTTGGCTCAAGGAATCAGRAAATCAAAAAGTAGCATTGTTTACAGTGAACTGCATCTTGCCCAATGCCAATGCAGGTGCAGTGAGAGAAAACAGTCTGCATGCTGTGATGGCATCCTACACTATGATTTTAAGCCTGCCAGATGATTATGTTTAGATTTAATTGCTAGGCCAAGACTATTGCTTCTGGATTCATCTACTTCCAGCAAGGTTCAAATATGACTGATCTAGCAATGCATCTCTTTCAGTGGTTTGCAGACAGCCAGGCTTCCTATTATCACTGCACTGGTTCATTTCTAGTAGATTGGCATATGTTTTAATAAATGAAACCATGTATTTAGTATCTGAACTACTTAGTGCTATTATGTGGAAATCTGAAAATTATGAAAGATTGTCATTTGACTTCCACATCTTTTAAATCCTTGTTAGTAAAATGACTTTTTTCCCAACTAGTGGTTTTGTAAACTCAGCTTGGAATTTGAAAGCCAACATAGCATCYTGCTGGCTTCTGAGACCCTGTAAATGAGGCTTTTGAATGCTATATGGGCATTTAGTAATCCTGCTGTAGACATTGTTTTYAGGAGATTTGTGCCCGTTAAGATGTGACACGTTGTTTATGAAGCATCAAAGAGGAATCGAATATRGCTCATGTTGCACTGTTGCAAGAATAGCAGAAGTAGAAAAAAAATGTTTTATGGTCACAATAGTTGGGAGCTCTAACTTCGAATGCACCCCGGGGCAGGATACTGAAATAAAAGGGTGCTGCTTAATTAGGTACTTTTAAGGGTAGAATTATCCTTCAGTAATTATGTAAAAACATGAGCAAAATGTTTAATGGCTGTCATGGTACGTGAACTCCCCTATCTACACTTTTCAGTTTTTTCTTTTGTTGATTTCTTCACGTTTTGTTATCTTCAGGGAGAACTTTTTTGTTGCTATAAATATTTTTTTTTGGCGTGTTGGTAAAGATCCTTAGATGCTCTTAAAGATACTATCTTTCATTTCTTAACAGTGCTAAGACAGACCCAAGTGAATACAGCTTTTGATGGACAGCTGTCACTTCAGGTAACTGGACAGGTTCTGTGAGGCCTTACTGCTCTGTTTCAGTGCAAAAAACTGTATTTAACCTGCTAATAGTCTTCACTTTAACCTGCCAATAAATCTGCTGAATAAATTTGTCCTATGAATATAAGGGAAATTAAAAATTTGGAAAATATTTCTAATTACCTGAAGAGAGAAGTTAAGGGAGCAAGAAATATATAAACTTTTCTTTAAACTTATCAGAATGGAGTTTGATTATGGAGAGGATTATATGGTATTATCTCAGATAGTGTGGGACTAGACATGGTTACCCCAGAAAGCTTCTTAATTTCCCCAGAAACCCATCTTGATACACTGACTTAGTTACATCTGCTGTGATGTCTGGGGATTTATGCACAGCTCATGAATTCTAACTGACTATAATGAACTGTTTATATCAAATCTGGCTCGTGTTGGCAAAGTTAATGTTACATATTTYATAGTACTTTTTCTGGAAGGAGTCACAGGACAATCCAAAGAATCTAACAACGTTGTGATTTTATTGTTCTGATTGAACAATGAATGCCCTGAAGATTGATYGAGATTCTCCCAGCGCATCAGCAAGAGGCAGAGGACTATCAAGAACCTTCTGGCTGTCTCAAGCAACCCTCACAGCATAATACCGTTCATAAAACTGTAAATATTTACCGTGGTACTTTACCATTTTTGAAGGATGAAATTTTTAAAAGATCCTCTGATGATTTTTAGAGATCTTTTAATTTCTAACCTAGACAAAGTCTCAGCTTACACATGCTTTTTCTTGAGCTAATGTTTTGCTTAAGTACATCTTCTTTCTATTTAATGTTTACTGGGAAAGGACTTGAGCAATAAAAGTTCCCCACCTCCACGAGAGAAGAGAGGTCAAGGTGAGATAAGTTTCTCTTGTTTGATGGCTCATTGTTGAACACACTTCAGAATTAGAACAAACTAAGGATCTTCATAAAATGGTAGAATGCAGAGAAGCATCTTATGAGCAAAAGGTCAGTACACTTAGCAAAGTGARCATATTAATGCCTATTAGTTTGTATTTTGGTGGGTTGTTTTTTCTTTGTTTGCATTTGGTGTTTTTGTTTTTCCTTGGATAGAGAAGTCTGAATGAAGYTTGCATTTTCAAAGCTTCGTAGTGAAACTTCTGATTGCTGATGCAGGAAGTCCCARAAGCTTAAACTTTAAACCTAGGTATATCCTAAGATAAAGGCTAGTGTTTTTAAGTAACTGAGATGGCTTGTGGGGAGGATGTGGAGAACAGGCGGCACTGGACCTGTCACACAGTGGTCCAGTTGTACTTGATGCAACTTCCAATATGGATACCAGTCAGGGACTCTGTGATCCCAAAATGTGCTGTTGGTGCTTAGTCACTACTTAGACATCTGTCATTAACAGATGTGATATTTATATGCAAAGTTAGCGTGGAGAGTGTCACCTTGTGTCATCCTTGAACGAGTAGGTCAGAACTCTTGCTTTTCTGATCTCCTAGTGCAAATTGTTACACAGATCCCAAGGTCTAGTTTGTTGAGGAGTCACTATGTGCTCCTTCTTCCCCATGATCGTCAAATGATTTGGTCTAGTTTGTCACATGCAAGTTTTTAAAGAGCAAACAAATTATGATGTGATTTTTAAATGGCTGTTTAGACTTCCACCATGGCAAGATGTTTGTCAGCTCTTCTCATTAGTAGTCCTGTTCAGTCATGCTTTATTATCAGTCAGGGAGGATGTGGGTCACCATTGCAGATGTTTTTTTGGCAGTTGTTTTAGGACGTCAGTGTTGTGAACAGATTAAATTTGGAGAGGAAGAAGCATCATATACTTGAATCTGCATTAGTAACTGTATAACTTCTGGTGTCTCAAGTTTATTTTAATKATGATTCTCACAAGAAATTCTCACACATCCCCAGCAGGATGAGTTTTGTCTCTTAAATACCACTAATAAGCTAATCAGAAGTTTGGGTGTCTGAACTGCAACACATTTATTTTTCATATGATGCATCTAGCAAGTCACATATTTGTTTTTCACATTTGTGAGTTTTGATATGCATGAGAAAATAAATGTGGCTGAAAACACTCTGAAAGAAAATAYAGAAAAACTTTGCTATTAATTCAAAGTTGCTAAATGCTGTCCATAGATGTGATTAGAGATGATTTGCAGCTCACTTATCTCTTTGTAGACACTAAAATTGATTCTTAGCTAATATTTCATAAAAAACATATGCAAGGAAAGTTCTGCAATTTATATGCTTTTGAAAGAGTCATTATTTTCTACTGCTGCTTGAAGATAGATAAAATCCTGGTAAATCTTGCATTGCACGAGCTTTGCTTTGTAGTTCACAGATTTGACATAAAATTATTATGGGCATGCTGAATCAGTGGTATTTTTGTCTTCAGTAAATCTTTCAGACTCAAGCAACCAGAAGTGTGCTTGTGAGCTATAATACAGGGTGGCTCATTCTGTGCCCCTCTTCTTACAAGCCTACATTGCTTAAAGTGTTCTGATACTTTCTTTTTCTTTCACTGTCAGGAGTTTTATTTTTATAGGACTTACAAATCTGGAGGCTTATGGAAGATAAGTCTGCCAAAAGTTTATACTGAACAGTCATGAAGAATCTATGAGGTTATATATGGAGATGGAATGTTCTTCAGTCTTTGGATCTGCTTGCTAGATGAAGTGAAACTGAATATTGGTGTGCATATTGTCTGAATTTTCCTGGCATATAATTGGTGTAACTATCTTTGAAATTTTTCTTCTAAACTCTTTCATAATGAGGCTCTATGTTTCAGCGCTAGTAGGTTCTTTTGARAGAGCTGTGTTGTTTATTTGCTGTAGGCTGATTCAGTATGGAGAATGTGTAAATGGACTGTACTTGTGTCATTGTTATCTATATCTTGTTTATTTGGGAATTTTGCATGTGGTAAACTTAACTATTTGTCGTTGCAAGAATTTTTTTTTTTTTTGAGAAGTGAGTGTACAGGAAATTTCAAAAGACTTTTGAAGCCAACTAATGATGCTTCTTTTTTTTAGGGAAGGAATTCTATAAAAGATTTTCTAAAGTTTCTTTGGGGAATTGCGTGAATGAGGCCCCTCTCATTCAGTCTTCTCCTGTTGAGTATAGTTATGATACTGTATTACATGAGGAGACTTGTAGGAGGCATCATGAAGTTTCTACTCCAGACATTGTCAACATCATTTTTTTTGGACCTATATATTTGTGACTTTCTGATATCCCTGCTAAATAGGAAAGATAATAAATGCCTCTTTTATTGACTCTGTAGTCTAAACTGTGCTGGAAGATTCTGAAATGATTCATTGCCTAATTTGCTCATTCTTCCCCTTCTCCACAGGCACTATCTGCCTTGCCCACCTTGATAGCAGCCAAGTGTATAATCTAGTGTAATGGAGGGGTGCTTGCAGCTGATATGTTTGGAGAATGCCTTTTGTGCCTGTTACTAGACATGCCTATGTATAGTGCAATAACCAGTCAYAATTTAAATCCTTAGAGCAGCAAATGGAATAATTGTCTTATGCTAAGGAGACTAAGCTCTAAACTGATGTGAATACTTTGTTGATCCATGCCAGTGTTGATGGTCCGGAACATAGCACTTCATATTAACGCTGCCTTTGCTGCTCGTTGCCCACTTTTCATCAATCATGAAGTGTTGAATATGCACTAGAACTGAGAAACTATGAACTAGTACTAGTGTATTATGGTATATTTCCCCTAAAGTTTGTTCAAGTTTATTATTCCCCTTTAGGATGTGGGTTCTTGAATCCCAAATTTTTCTGAAGTAGAGTGAGGCTTCTAGAACTTGTCTGCGTTTGTGGGCAACAGGCAAAAGTTCTTTCATGCTTGCAATCTTTTGAAGCAGACCTGTCATCAAAGCAACTTTTTTGGTTTTTTAATGTTTTTCTAAGCATTGTGAACCTGAGTTTCATKGTTAAAAAAACAATTTAAGAATCAACTGTAGCGTCAAGCCTGGAGCCAAGATAAGTCTATGATAATAGGAGAGTAATTCACTCTGTTTTTGAACAATGAGCTGCATTGAATGCACATTAATAAAGCAGATATATAGGAGGTGGATGGTCTTACACTGTAAGACGTTTGGCTGCTTTTATTGTCCTGACAGAATTCCAGTATGGGAGGTAGAGAGTGTGGCTAGACTATATAATGAACTTGCATACCAAATCATCTGTCAGAACCCCATTCAACTGGGAACAGACTTGCTGACAGACATAAGACTCCTAGTATAACCATGTGGTGCTTTATCTTTTATTTAAAACTCAGTTGGCTTTTGTTCTGTAAGTTTAATAGAGATGTAGTCTCCATTGCCACAATGTCAGTTTTCCTCTAGTTTTATCATGCCAGAATGTTGAATGTTTATGCCTCGTTCTGTGAAAATGATGCATTAGGGGTCTTGGAAGACTTTCAGCAGTGCTGGAAAACTAATTCTGATCGAGATTCATTTAAATAAGGAGTTTCTCTACTGTATTTCTGGTTTTGAATCAATGAACTTTTGGTGAAATAAATTGGCTTATACAAAAGCTTAACAGACTATTTAGTATTCAGAGAGCCAATTTGGTGCAATATTGGGAAATTACTATAAATTGATCCTAACATAATAGCATGCTGGATCTTGAGTAGAAAAGAAAATGACATTTAGTATCTCTTGAATTGTGTTCTGCTTTGGCTTTCAGTCATTCCATGGATCAGACATAGAAGATTATTGATTTTGAGAAAAGTTTGGGGCTTCTACTATCTCTGTACTACCGCATAGATCAGAAAAACAGACCTGAAAATGATRTTTAGACATTCTCTCCTTTCCCAGCAGCAAGTAGAACGTGTAGCCTTTTACTCTGGCTTCTAGGACTTTGACTGGATAATCTGAATTTGAAGTTCAGACTTTCATCCCATTTTGGAGGCTTTGCCGTAGATACAAGCCTTTCTCTAGACTAGGAATTTGAATTGCTTCTCACTCAACAATTTAAGCTCTCTAGTGTCCASTACTGATAAGCCTTTCAAGCTTATACAGATTTGCTCTGTGTCCTTGCTCATGCTTTATGAATGTATTGCAGTTCCAGTATTTATTTCACTGATTTCTGTCAGAGTTCCCCGAAATGGTGAAGTTGGGCAGATTTCAAAGGGCTATGAGTGCATTGTGGGGAAAGCATTGGAAAACTTTGATCAGGATGGACTATAATGCCAGTAACTGAGCTGGCATTAATACAGCCCTACTGAAATAGCATTTAGACTTAATGAAAACTAGTTGTAACAGTATCTGCAAYGCTTTTGGTATGTGAACGTGTGACATTTTAAAAGTGCATTGCAAAGACTAAATTGATTCTTAGAATATTTTTCTCTAGTATAGACAAGACCTAATAGATCTTTTTCTTAGATAGCACACTTAAAATTTTCTCCATTTATTAAAGTCCTGAATGGGATAAGGTTTGTACTGAATGTCTAGTCACAATAAGCTTAAGGAAAATGGAATGCCAGCCTTAAAAATGTCACTGTAATTTGGTTTGACATGATAAGGTCCTAAAATTCTCCCAGCAATATATGTTCAAGTATGGAGGATGTACRCTCACTGTATTTGAAATCAGAGTGTGCAGGGATATACACTCACAAAACATTGATGATACTATGCTATAGTTCCATATATGGAACTATAGTATGCATTCCATTCTATGCTATTGAATAATGAATACTGGCAAAGAAAGGGAAGACTAGCTGGCGAACTTGAAATGCAGAGATGGGTGAAAGATGACTGAATGTTCAATATGGAAGGTAAAAAAAAAAAATCAGACTGATGGGAACATGGAGCATATTGCCTATTAAAGGGAAAAAAAATCAAATTTCTCAATTTTCTTATTAATATTTAGCTTTTATAAGTGAAATGGTGCAATTTTAAGAGATCTGTGCTTTTAGGTGTGAAATGGAAACAATTTCCTCTGTGTGCCATAGAGGCACTTGTATTATTCTAACCTTTTCTTCATAGTGCTGACTTTGTATTTTRTATGCAAGAGATTCTTGTTTTGGTAAGTTGATTTTTGTCTATCTATAAAATTCTGCTGACTTCTCTTTTGTGTCTAAATACTTGACTGATTATTGAATTCTATGCATTTGTGAGTACATCAGAAGTCTTATTTAACAATTAGYGTCTGGAAAATCAAGGAAATGCACATGCCGTGCATGTGCCACATATTTAAATCATGCTTTAAAAAAGCCATCTGTTCTACACTTCGTTTTTAGGGCACTGTTTATTCTGCAGAGAAGTGTACCCATTAATGAAGAGGGTTCAAAACACTTTTGCAAACCTATTAGGCGCACAGTTCTGAGGAACTACGCCCCTGAGCCAAGTTGTTACTGGTATGAATCCTAGTACAGGAGAGAGGGGTAAGATTGTGCAACTGTAAGGAAGGTAGAGTCTAGACCTGTGGCTGCTCTGACTTTTTATTTTAATCATAGAATCATAGAATCGGTAGGGTTGGAAGGGACATCCGGAGATCATCTAGTCCAACCCCCCCTGCTCAGCAGGGTCACTTAGAGCATGGTAGACAGGGTTGCGTCCAGGCGGGCCTTGAAGATCTCCAGAGAAGGAGACTCCACCACCTCTCTGGGCAACCTGTTCCAGGGCTCCGTCACTCTCACAGTGAAGAAATTCCCCCTCACGKTCAGGCGGAACTGCCTGTGCTTCAGTTTCTGCCCATTGCCTCTTGTCCTGTCACATGGGAAAACTGAGGTTGACAGTGGCTGTGGAACTGCAGCCTTAGAGTTAGATGGCTCATCTGTGTGCACCCTAAAGGGCTGTAGTGGACATGTAGTGTTGCAGGCATAATCAAAGAAGTTTATTTTGAAACTCTGATGTCCAAATAAAAATAAGTTGTCAAATTCAAATGATTTCATGTTTTACACACCGAGATTATTGTAAAAGCATTTTTGCAGAAATTGTGCTGCATCCTTAACAGCAAATACAGTACTGTAGACTTTTCCTGTAAGTTGCTGAAGACAGCAGAGATTCATGTTGAGTTGTGAACGGTAGCCGCTGATACAACTTAGTTTTTATTACTACTTGTTATTCTCTTCTTTTGTGACTTGAAATTGAGTAACAGTTCTTCAGAATAACCTATAACCACTAATGTATTTTAATAATACAAATTTTTGCAATATTGTCTAATGACACTTCCATATCATTTTACAGATTTTTTGGGTTGTTTTTTGATTCAGAGCAGGCATATTAAAGTTATACTTTGCTGGCTGAAACTCTGATATCAAAAAAAAGATTATGACTACCACTTTTCCTGTTTAATCATGATGGGCAAATTCCCCATACCATCTAAACTTGCTTAACGTGTCCTTCTGGTGTTTGGACAATAAATTGAAATTATTAGAAATTATGAATCAAAGTTAAATTTACGGAGTAACTTGGAACAAAATTGAGTTAGTGTCAAAGTAAGTAAAGGAAGCCATAGGATAAAATAGTTGCAGCATCTTGGTTAAAATATGTGCAGACTTGTTAAATCTTTCGTAATGAATGAGAGATGTGTAATTGATGCCTACCTTATGTTTCCCTCAAATTAAGGATACCTTTCTTACATATGCACTGCATTGCCATGGTGAAGTTGGGCTCAGTGATGCCATGTTCTGAACGCAGTTGGTTGGCAGCTTGGTGGTTAGCTGAACTCACTTGTGGGGTCACACAGCTTTTCTTCTGTTCTTGCACTGGAGTTGGGAAAGAGGTAGAGATGTTGGGAGCAGTCAAAATMGTTCTACTAGGAGGTGAAATCCCTAGGTGTAGTCTAGTGACATGGTCCCTTCTCTTAGTATTTGACCTCCTGCAGTGGTGTCTTGTTTTCTAACAAAAAGTACTTGAGAGGGTGCAGGAATTTGCAGGAGAAACAGTTATATTTCTGTCCACTAGAAGAAAGGGCAAAAAGATGTCAATGGAATCAAGCTAATACTACTAAGATTTTTGTGAATTTGATCAGTGGAGCATAGGTTAAGAAAAAAGTCATCTTCCCTTAAGACTGAGAAACTTCCATATATACTTTTCCCTCAGGGTAAAGTATGTGATGTGGAAATGTTTCTGAATGGGCCTAAAGTTTGCCTTCTATGAACACAGGCTTTTCATGTTTTCTGCAGATGTAGAATATTTTTCTTTTCTGTTAGCTACTGAGTGAGGAGTAAGGTCTGAATTCCTGCTTATTCCGAGCTCTGAGTCTTTGTCTCAAAGGAGACAATGAAATATTAAAAACTGTTTTAGCAAGAGTTTGTTTAATTCTAAATAGACACGAAAATGTGTACATACTTGAATCTGCACAGGTACAAATGTCTATGTACCAGTCCAAGAGCAGCAGGATATATGCATCTCTGCATCCGGTTAGGTGCCTGCAAAGCAGGTGCATGTTGATATGATGACCAGTTTCCTGAGCACTGTGGTCCAGGCGCCAAGTTAGTTGTATCTGGTAAAATATTAAGTCAGAGAAGTACAAGAAAGAGCAATGAGGAATTTAAGATAAGGTTGCTAAGTATAACTCAAAGCTAAACATTTCTAAGAAAGTAAAAACTGTCTCTCACAATCACTGTTATCAGAGTTTGATTTCCAGCTAACTCTTGATACATGCATACTGACCTCTATGCCAGAATTTTTTCAGTAATCCTTATTGTCATCAGTGTGTTGATTTAAAGATCTTAACTCTGTAGACTGTGAGCAGCTGGATTGTAAACAAGCCATGTTACTTATCTTTACCTTAGACTGTATGTGCAAACTTTAATACCTTATTCATATAAGGTCTGACCTTTTCTACAGTTGCAAACAAGCCTCCAAATAAAGCTTGAATTATTAAACTACCCTTTCTGTGAATGTAATGCAGTTGTCTCATGGTATTTCAGATTTCTCTAGCTTTTGTTTCTGTCTTACAGAAATGTATCCAAACGGCAAATCTAACCTTTATAAGCAAAGTAACTTTATATTTTCATAATTAGGAAAAAAAATTCAATTTGTTTTGAACATAACTGAGATCCTGTAATAAACGTGTATAGAAGAAAAACTTTTGCACATATGTTAATAGGTGTATTAGTCTGTTTTAAGTCATATTAAAGACTAYTGCTTTAATAAAAATTGGAGACAGTCTTCTAAAGTAGTAGTATCAGTGTAGGGACATGTTCTAGTAACTGCATTTTTTCCTGCTTAATTTTATGTGTATGTGAACTAAATATTGTCAGGTTACAGTGTTGTGTGTATTTTTGTTTGAATTGTATTAGCAATTCATAGTAGTAAGGTGAAACCACAGCCATGGACTGAGGATCTATTATGCTAAGCTTAACTTTTTTGATCTAAAATAAACATCCTATCTCTTGGTTAGTAGTCAGTCACGAATTCCTAAGCTTGAACAGCAAAACTTCAAACTTGGGGCTTCTGGGGGGCGGGGGGGGGAAGGAGGGGAACTGTAGAGATGAGTTAGTGGGTGCAAATATGCAAAGATAGATGCACATTTGTTGTCTTGAAAGCTAAAYTTGTTGGCTTTTGTTTTTAAAAATGCCTGGTTGGGGAAAAAAAGAACAGCCACAYTTCAACTTGTTTTAAGTTGGCCCTTAAATGCCAGTCTGAGGCATATGTGCAACTGTCAGTATTGAATAGTGCAAAGGTTTGACTTGTATCATTTTCAATGGGTTATGAAAGATTTCTGTGCTCTCTGAAAGTATATTGAATTCACTTATGCCTATGGCATATGTACGAGAATGGAGAGGGCCTTGATTTACACTGCTTCGTTGCATGCATCTTTTTGCTTAAGCTGAGGTTCCCAATTTAGAAATTCATTCAGTCTCCTGATTAGAAAGGAGCACAGGGCAGCAGATCAACAGGAAAGATCATGTCCAATGTTTCCCAGAGTGCCATGACTTTTGTTAGGAATTTCAGTGGGAATTAAGGTGTTGAATTCCTTTCAAGAAAACATTTGAAAATCTGGGACAGGATAATGTAGTAGGTAATGTTAACCACATAGCTGATGGCAGATGTGGGATTGAGCTTGAACAGTTTTATATTATATTAAATATAATGTAATTAAATATAATGTAAACATTATATTTATAATATAAATTAMAGTATAATAACACAATATAACATTCATATAATGTTTATAACATATAATGTTTACATTAATATTCAGTAATGTAAATGAAAAATATCCAAATGAGGGGCTTTCAGTGAAATCGCTATAAGCATTTTAAAGCTGTTTACAGTGGGCTGTTTTTTCGTTTGCAGGGTTGATATTTTCCCTTTCTTGGTAATACATGAGTTTAATTTATTGCTTTTTATTAATTTTTAAGTTTAAAACATATATAGTATATGCAGCATGACTGGAGTAACGTTTGTATTGCAATCTTAATTTTTGCATGTTCTTGCTACTTGTTACTTTTTTATTGTGAACCTTTACGGTGAATTAAGTTTTTTTTGCATTTATTTTGCCTTACGTTTTGATGTATTTCAATGAAGCTGACCACTCGTGTTATTGCCTTAAGAGYCACAGAAAAGGTATTCAATGTCTTAAGAGACCACTGTAGTATGTCTCACTGATGTGCTTGAGAATGTACAAGAATTTATATTATAAAGCTATATAATTCTAGGCTTGTCATTATTGCTTGTCCAGCCAATAATTCTAGTCTTGTCATCGTAGAAAGGCACCTTCACACATCTTTAATTTCTGCAACGAGTTTTAATAATTTTCCTGGGACTATCCTGAAAATAGACCCTTTTTTCAGTTATATCCTGGTTATACAGATCAAATTGATTTATTTTTTGTTACCACTTTTTTATGATCTGGATAAGCATACATAAACATGAAATTGTGGATATTAAACTGTACCTACCATTTTATATTTGTTCCCATGCAACTTCCTTTTGCAGAAGTAAAGCCATAAAAACAACCTGAGGCATGACCTTTCCTCTCTGGACATTGTCAGAACTATGCAATTAAGTTTTGCAAATATAGAAACTTTGGTAATTCTAAGCTGTTAAGGTTGTATTAATGTTGTATAGAACTCTGTAACAAACAGTGCAATGATTGCACATAGGCAATGTTGTTAAATGCATATATATACCTAATTTTAAGAGGACGAGTGTTGTGGAAGTGATGGGCTATCTCAGGTTTTTTAGTTTATACTATTTTTTCTTAGATTACAAAACTTTGATTTGTATACATGTTTTTACTTTCAGTGATTACTTCAGAGAAAATAGCTTAACACTTGTATGTTGAAACTTTTCTTTCCCAGCAGGAAAGTAATTTTAAAGCATAGAGGAAGCTGAATGAAATCTCTCTTGTTTTTTACCTAGAGATTTCTGATATTTTTCCTTAAGTTAATTCAGAGTGCCTAACAGCATGTCTGTGGGAGTCCATTTTCTTTTTTTAATTAGTGCGTTTTTGTTGAGAGTAGTCTGTTAAGAGAAATTTTTTTTGTTGTTGATTGGTTGCAGTCTGTATTAGAAAGCTGCATACAAGCTATGTTGAAAGAAAGGTTTGGGAAAGTTATATCTGTCCTTAATATTTTGATCAATTGAGGAAAAGGGCTAGTTTTCTTTTGATAATTATTTTGTATTTAGAAAGATGGTGTTACTAAACTGTGTAGGAAAACTGTCTGTATAGGAGGACTGCCTTGTTGCTAATTACTATAGCTACTCTATGGAGCTTCCCCTCCACTTTCCATCTTCCCACTATCTGGAGTGTGCTTTTGCAATTTTTCTGTGTGTTTATATAGTTTTGTATTCTTACTATGATCAGTTCTGATATTTTGGATCTGTTAACCAGTAATTATGTTCATTACTGATGTACTGCTTCTTTCCCTGCTGCCAAGGGAAGGAAACGCTTATGTATCAGTGGAGGGTTTGATGACCTCTCCTGCTTGGTCTGTTGGTGTGGGATGTGCAGCCTTCTGTTCAAGCTCTGGTTGTGTGATGGGAGAATTGGCCAAACAGATAATGATGGGGCTTTGTTTCTTAGTCACCTCTCAGAGGGGACCTGCCATTGGCAGGCAGATTTGGGTGAGATCCAGTCATTCTAACTGAAGACCTGAATTGTAGGTGTCCAGTGAGCACATCTAWAGTGAAAGTGCCACATTTGGCAGATGGAGAGAAGTAGTGATTTTTTTTTGAAGATCTTGGAGTAAGTAGGCTATGAAAGATACAAGAAATTTGAATTAACAACATCAAAACTTAGGACTGATTCAGGTGGCTTGACACTCGCATGAGCAGAGAACTGGTTGTGGATAAGAAGTGATCTGAACAGTTGTCCTCTGTCCTTGACATCAGGAAAGGGCTGAGTTTTCTTCTGATTGTTGAAATTTCTKTGGAGAAGGCGAAAGAATTGCTTTTTGTTACTTAAACTCATGAGGATAAACCTTTTGGTACAACATTGTGAGCTTTTAGGGGGGAGGCTTTAGAGTTCAAATGAAAGCTTGAAATTTAAGTAGTCCATCTGTACAAATGCTAAGACAGTAATATCTGATAGATTCCTTTCAAATTGTGACCTCACTGTGTTTTTTTAAAGTGCAAACTGTATCTACTTGCTGAAGACTTTGGACTTGCTAAAAGCTGCAACCAACTTTGTTTTGGAGGGGAGAGTCACAGCTGAATGCAGGTAGAGTGAAAATAGTGAGAGAGCCAGGRTGTTCTCTGAATAGAGAGATGTGCAGGAGAATGAACAGTCCCTGTGCCCTCAAACTTCTTGTAGGTTGTTGTAGGAACTGTAAAGCACCAGAAGTGAGAGAGTGTTTGGGGTGGGGAGTGTGTGGGGGGGGAATGCTCCTGTTAGCCTGATAAAACCCTGATAATTACTTCCCCTAAAGCATCATCCAGACTAGTTGAAGACTGCCATGTTGTAGACTAGAGGCAGAATGTTCTGTTAAAGAGCTGCTTTTTTTGGTTTGTTTAAARCTTGAAGTAGTCAGTTATRTGTGTGTGTGTATGTATATGTGTRCATATATGTATTTTCCCTTAGAATGGTATGGGAGGATCTAAGCTGTTTTATGGTAGATATGGAGAATAAGCATGATCTTTGGAAGCAACTTATCCTCTCCGAGAGACTTTCTGTACTTTTCCACATTGCTTTCCATTTGCAAACGGCCCTTAAGAAGATAAGTGGAAGTATGATATGTAATAATTGTTCCTTCTGTAATTTTTAAGGTCTTTATCATTCAAGAACTTTATAATTCTTTGTTACATTGTAAAATTAAAAGATGGCAGATGTAGTTTAGGACCTTCTAATTCAATGCTTTCACTTGCATCCATCCACCCACCCATCCGTATTTTGAGCCAAATCTCAATTGCTTACTGAAGTCTAATTTCCCTTGTTGCATATCTTGATTTCTGAATGTGGCACATTGTTGAAGCTGTTCATTCTGAAAGTATTATCCATTTGAATGATGACATCCCTTATAAAAGCAAACATAAAGGTCCCTTGCTGTTCCCTAACCCAGGGGTGGGTCCTGTATTTACTTGAGTATCTCTCAAAGATACTGTTTTCAGACAGAATTTAGGCTTGTACTGTAGTAATCTTGACAAGGATTTGTAAGACTCTTTCATTGGTGCCTGTCAGCCACACACAAAGTTAAGATTATCTGTGACTTTCTGAATCAGATAGTACAAACATTACCTCTATAAAATTGACTTCCTCTTTTAAGAACTAAGAGAGTAGAAGCAGAAAATAACATGATAGAATTAAATTTGGAAAAATAAAGATTAGTACAATTGGGTAAAAATAATCCAAATTGGTATTAAGGTATCAAAACTGTTGGATACTTCAGACTGATGAGAACCTTGTAGTGCTTATAATCTAAATAGATATTAGAGATGAAGTTTGGGCTGAAATCTGACAAAATACCCCAAACTGAGTAGTGATGTTTCTGATGCATCCTTCCAGCCAAATTCAGATGCAGAACYAAGTTAAAGATTACAAGACTCTTTGGAGTAAATCTATGTATTAGGAGGAGCTTGAAATGGAATAGTTATGCTTTAAAAGACCGGATGAGAGAGGGTGATATGTAGCAGAATGCATGAAGAATACTCAGTCAAAAAGGAGTTTAGCCTGTAAAGAAGTAATGATGGAGTATGTGGGATACGCTAGTCGTTAATCTCAGTTACTGACTAAGCTAATTGTGTAATGCATTACAGCAAGAAACAGGAACTGATCTTGGGCCAGACAAGGAGACGTACCATTTGCAGAGTCAGGAGGTAGTCCTTTCTGCCTAGCTCTGGGGCAGCACCTGGAAAAGGCCTTGTATTTCTATAGTCCTGAAGTTTGTATCTGTGGGGAAACAGCAGAGAAAGTAAACGAAATGAGGAGAGGAAAACAGTGCAGAGAAGGACTGACAGAAACAACTGGAGAAGTAGGCGTTTTTATCCTGTCAGAATAACAATTACAGTTCTATGGGCTGTTGTTGGTTTGCAATTTACTGTATGCATTGAGGGAGAAGAGAATTTCTGATCTTTATAATTTAGAATCATGATGGTGATTAGCTACAGAAGAAATCAATATGTTTCATGTTCAAATTGAGTTTACCAACTTGATTATTACACCTCCTACTTGAGATTTATTTTGAAAGCCAGTTGGAATATTTTGCTAGAACACTACTTGCTGCTTATTGTGGTAAATGTGAACTATATTGAGGATGGCACACTGGAGATCTCTGATCTACTTCCTTGTTTCACCCAAATTTAATTCAGAGTATTGGTGTTTGCCTTTTACAGCCTTATTTTCTCGTTCAGATGTGACTCAGTTGGAACTATGTTTCTGCTTTTGTGTTAATCATGTGTATTTATGGCGTTCTGCAAGAACATTTGCTGTCCAAAGATCTTGCCAACTAAGATAATTAAAAATGACAGCTTAAGAAATGAGAATATGGAGGAACCATTAATGAAGAGGACAAGCTAGTGTTAATTCCTATCTTTGAAAGCAGATGTAGGTTCTCTTTAAATCCAAAGAGCCACAGGAGCAAAGACTGAAAACAGCATGTATAACCAAGCAGAGAAGCAAAGCACTGAAATAAGGTGTAGTAGGCAGAGACACAAAGAAGTGACAGCCAGCACATGGACACAAATAAGACTGAGCATTAGATCAAATGAGGATAGTAGGTTTGTTCAGATGACTTAATTCAGGACAGTGTTGGGTAATCTTGGCCGGAGAAGATTTTAAATTCGGCAGTTACCTTTATGATTGTGATGAGGGGAGAAATGAAGTGGAGAGTACTGCAAAGCTTACATTCAAGTGGAAATTATTTGAATTAGGTAGAAGTTTTTCATTTTGTGTCTGAATTTCTCAGGCAGTGCGTTCTTGGGTTGTGTGACACAGGTAAAGAACACAGATGACAATAGCTGAAGCATTGTCTCCATTTACCAGTGATGAAAATCTACTTGCATCTTACTCTCTAACAAAGAGTGGGTAGGATGGTAGAAGTTTTGAGTGAGTTCATCATGAAAGACAATGAGATGGTGAAAAAGATTACGTCAAACTGGTTGACCCTTTTGAATAAATTTTTAATAACAAGACCAAAGTGCTACGGAGTTCCCAAGAKTTACAGAGATGGAAGAACCACTGCTTATCTTGTTCCAATTAAACTTACAAATTGAAGAGGACATTGCAGATATAAAACAAAGGAGAAAACAGCAAGCTGACTGTACTATGACGACCTGCTGAGAGAGRAGTGATTTGATCCTGATTGTCCTCTTGACTTGTGACGTTTTTGAGTGTGTGAATGTGCACCCAGGCCTGTATGAAAGCAGATACAGGGGCTGTTCTGCTGCACTGAAAGATGCAGTGAGTTCATAAGGAATAAGAGTTCCATTTCATTTAACCCATGTGAGCATTTCAGTGACTGAGGTCAGCTTATTTTGGACAGTTGGAAGAAGGAATAACTAAATTTCCTCAGTGATGTACTCTAGTAAAAGAGACAGAAATCAGAATTTGAAAGGCATATATTGTATCAGTATGACCTTTCATATATGCAGTACTTAATCTGTTTTCTACAAAGCCCTTCCTTTCCATACAGTTAAAGAAATAAGCCTGGTCCAAGTCATCTTATTTGTATTTTTTGAAGCTGGAGCTAAAGCATGGGTGTGGTTTGTTTGTTTATTTTAAATTCAAAATGCTTCAGGCTCASTAGACCCTTTCACTTAAAATTGTGGTACAGAGTAGCCAAAACTGAGAAGTGAAAATTGYTTAGAGTCAAACTTCCAAGAGGATTTTATGGCTTCAAAGCTTTGTCATTCCTGACAATCTTTGTGACACCACCACCATAAAACTGGCTGCATCAGTAATTTTTGTAATTTGATACTTCAGCTGTGGTATAGTACACTTCTTACCCCTTTCTTCTGACTTTTGTTTTGAAGTGCTTCTTTGTCCCTCAAAAAGACTTTTAATTGACTGCCTTGTAACAATGTTGTATTTGGCTTGAAAAGGTACCTCCCAGAAAATGGGAAGTTGTACCTAAGTCCTTATTTCATTTCAAGCCTGTAGCATATTGCCCTAAAAGTTTCACAACTGTTGTGGTTCTTACAAGCTTTTGTTTATCACTTACGTGAGCAGACGGGGCACTGGTGCTGTGAATCTAGGAGGGTTGTGTATGTGAGTTTGGGGATTAGCCAGGAGCCCCAGCTTTACRGAAATGCCTTTATGGGGAGACAGAAATCTTACTGGTGCTTGGGAAGCCGTGATAAGCAGCAAGTGTTATCCGGGTTGGTAACACAAGAAAATGTGCGGCTARTTAAATTCACCTGGAAGGCCAGTGAAAGGCAACATTCAGTTCACTGCAGTATGACTAATGGATGCTTCTGAATCTGCCCTCAATAGGAGGAGGTAGGAGGTGGGTTATAGGAGACACCAGCAGAATGGCCACAGAACCTTTCTTATAGCTAGGCTGAGGATTTTGCTGTTCTTACTTTTGCAGATTAAAAGCTAGAACCTGCTTGTTGAGTTCCCTTCAATTTGATTTTGAAATATTATTCTGATTTATGCAGTTGTTTGCTCTTTTCTTTATAATTTGTGCAGCCTTGTTTGGTTCTCTTTGGCCCATCTCCAGAGATGCATCCATTTCCCCCCCTTATTTTGCAGTGGAGGATTTGTAAAAAATATGAAGTCCTTTATGTTGATTTAAATGGCTGTTTCATTTTGCTAAATTTCATGCAGCTCTGTAGTTGAGACTTGTGTGTTCGTATGTGGCACTCTTTAAATAGCTAGAAATTATGCCTATATTCTCTGGTATGTGTTTGGATAAGGTTCTCTTTGTTCAGGCTCTATTACTTGTGACTCTGTGGGTTTTATGTTAGTTGATCTTTGAGGCAGGCTTATGGCTTTAGCTTCAAATTACTTTTAAAATTGCTCTTTACCTGCTCCTTGAAGTAGTGCTTTATTCTCATGGACATGGCTTGGTGTTTTGTTTAGCAGAAGCAGGTTGTCTGCTGTGTGCATTTGTAAGGATTGGGGAAAGCCATAAATTAAAAGGACATCTGAGAGGTTTTGTGTCTGTTTTGCTTTTTGTTTTGTTTTTTTTCCTCCCCCAAATGGCAGTCCAGGAGATTCTGGCTATGGTAAGAGAACAGTCTGGCTAACACTCCTAATTTTTTTTTAAGCAGCCAGAACTGCATTGTCACTATATTTAGACAGCAGATGGCAGCATTAGACAACAAGTGCCTTGTCCAAGTAGCCAGAAATTGAATGACGGCTTTTGGGGTTTCTTTTGTTCTGCCCCCTTCCCTTATTTCTTTTTTTTTCTTCATTACACAAAGTGTGAGTTCCAAATTTGAACAAACTACAGGTTTCATCCTTCCCTTTTAACATTAATTTGTGAAAATACTTGTGTCTTGGGAGTGTGTGCGTGAACAGTATGCTAAGAAATTGTTCTCAAAAGTGAAAATGAAATTTCTTTTTAGGGAGGATGCAAAGTGAAGGGAGACATTGCTATTTTGCTTGACTTGAGAGGCTCTGTCTTATCCCAAATCACATATATCTGTCCTTCCTCTACCTACTTACAGTACAAAATGTCATCTAGAAAAAAAAATTAGTCATAATGTAGCGGCAAAACTGTTGCCTGGAGAGTGTGCCTGCTGAGAGCCAGACGCAATTTGGAAACAGTAATAAGTTTCCCTTGATATGATTATTTTCACTCTGCTTTAAGGGGGAGAGAGGATGGAGAAGTGTTTGTTCCTAATGGGAATGCCCTTGAAAGAACAAGTAGACGCAATCAAGGGAAAAATATACATATTGTGCAGTTAAGACTGCAGTTCTTCTACAGACCAGAATAGATTCTAGTTAAATGAGAAGAGGTGGATTATGTCCTAAACTCAGTGTAGCATCAGAGCTGTGGTGAGTTGTGTTTGTTTGTCATGAGATTTTTTTTAAAAAGTGGTTAGTTTTTTAATGCGGTGAGAAATGCAAGACACTTCTATCAAATGTGTATTGTCCTTAATGCAAAGAATGCAAAAAATACCTACTTGCAAAAATAGTACTTTTTCTGAATAAAACATTTTTTTTGGGAGCAAAATAGAAAATCTACATATGTAGAATTACCCATATTAAATGTTGAAAATAGTCCTTTGGTTTCAGTTATTCCCCCCTGACAGTAGCCAATTCTATTTGTCCACTGACTAAAATACTGTTTTTCATTTTTGTAACCTATAAATAAGGTGCAAGCAAGGTACAAGAAAATTCTTTTGAGGCCTTTGGTGCCCTGAATTGTGCAGTTTAATTATTTTCTTAGCATATAAAGGCTGTTTGGGGTAGTTGATTTTGTACTTTGGAAATATTTCCGGACTAAAGTGGTAGGCTCTGAAAGTGTTTCAGAATTTGTAAAATGTCACTTTCTCCCTTCAAAGAAAGGCCAGATAGATTTGAAGAGGTGTAAAAGTACAGTTGCAAATGCTCCAAGCCAGTGAAAGAAAATAAGAAGGTGGAGGTAAGCTCAGTGATTTTAAAGCATTTATTAAATTCCCAGTGCTATAGCTATGACACTGTCAGTATTGTACTGGATCTGTTGATAATGGCTACATTATCTCTTTGCTTTTTTTATAACTTATTTTTATGTGGCTTTTACTTGAAATAATTTCTGATAAGAGAGTCCTGGGTAAATCAGAGCATATTCCAAGTTGTGTATTACATTAGTGCAAGTCTGATGTATTATTCAAAGAAATCAGTAATAAAAATGTTGAGCCTTTTTCAGTTGAATAGAATGGCTCCTACCCAGATTTCTATCTGTAGTCCACTCAGAGATGTGCTGATCTGTTTTGTCCCTTTCCTTTGTATGTGGAAGCGGTGTCCCAGGAAAAAAGAAAGTAAGATGTTCCCTGGACTATTAGGAAGGAAGCAGGAGTACAAGTGGAATATGAAGGCATTTGCATTGGTTATTAGAGATGAGGATAAAAGCAAGTTGTTGTTTTAAGACTACTTTGAACTTGTGGTCTAAAGCAGCTGATAGCTGTAATGTGATCCAAGGAAGTCTTGATTATTTGATGCGTATTTGTCTGGTTCCACTTTTTGTATCTACTGCAGAAATGCCTGTCTCCGTATGTTTTCTTTGGTGCTCTAGTGTGGAGTCCCCCTAATTTTCTTATTAAATGCCAGATCAGAATGTGCCATAAACAACTGTTCTGAATCAGATTTGGGATTGAATTTCAACCTGAAAAACAATTATTCTGTAATCCATTTTGTCTTACTTTGTCATTCAACACTTATTGTTAGATGAGACCATTTTTAGAGTTCTCTTGTTACCTGTGCCACTTTCTAGAGGACTTTTTAGGTTGCATTTGTGCATTAAAAATAGAATGCTAGAGCATATTTACCAGTGTCAGTGTAAGACTGACCAAATTAGCATGGTCTAAATCATGTATTGCTTTGTACTGTGCTTTAGGAATACTATTTTTGTCCTGTGTTCTTTCAATTTCAATATAGGCTATAAGAACAGAATCATTTCTTAAGTTTTTTTCATTTAAGGTCAATATTTGATCAGTCAGGCAGTTCTTTTACAAGTTTTATTCTTTATTTATGGCTTTATTGTTTGTAAATCTGTTATCTTGACTCTTGGTATAGAAGATTATACTAGTTCTGTGTTTAGCTCCACCTGCTCCAAAAAATGCGGTGGTCAGATTTGTGAAGAACTGCAAGGAGAACTGGCATACTTCTGATAGCCAAAAAAAAGAAAGAAAAAAAAACTAAAACTAAAAGTAATGGTGCAGGACAGTTACATGTTCTGCTATTTTTATATTTGTTATTTAAAGGRGAATATATAAATCAATTGGATTTGTTTATATGATGAATTTACATTCTGGGCTACATGTTCTATGAGAAAAGTTGCAAGYTGTAACATACCATTGACATCCGAAACCTGGKCAGAGCTTAAACTAAGAGAAAAAARAGCTAAAACCCCAAATACTAATTCTTTCCCTGTGCAGCAGTATACAGACTTACCAGTGTCAATGAATATTGTTCTGCTAGTATATTTCTTATTTCATGCTTCATTTTCTCTTCTCCCAGAGCTAGAAGTGTCATAAAGTGTTTTGCATTATAAGTACTAGGGATATTGTGTAGAGACAGTATTTGCCATGTCCTAAGAAATAGAAGGCGCACAGTGAAATCAGGAAACTGAATAGACAGTTCTACCACCCCAACCATCTTTACAAAAGAAAGAGGCAAGAAGTAAATGTGCAGGCATCAGGAACAAACTGTGTCCCCTCTTTTTTTTCCTTTTTTTTTCCCAATTTTTTTTCTTCTCTTCATGTAACAAAACTGCACTAGTCTAGGTAGGTCTGCATGTAGGCATTGCATATTAATGTTTATAGCAGTTACCAATATTCAGGTTCAGCCTAGCTGAAGTCTAGCAGGGGAAGGAAAAACAGTTTAAATAGTGGCTCAGCTTCTCTCAAATAGGTTTAAATAGGTTTTAATGGAGCTTTTTGCGATGAAAAGCTAATGCTAGCTGTTTTCCTAGAGATGACTAATTCTGTGTTCAGGTTTTAAATAGAGGAGATGAACTGTAGTCAGGGAAGGTTTATAACAAAATRCATGAGTGGGAATTTGATTATTGACTAAATGCTTTAAATAATTTGTTATCTTTTGTGGGAAAAAGCCACTGATTTCTCTGTTTTAGGTAGTACCCTTAAGAATGACAAATACAAGCTCTGTGATTGGTGCTAGACAAATATTTGTAGCAGGGAAGTTTCCCGCAGTAGTTCGTAGAACGGGAAGTAAATGTCTGCACTGGAGAGAATTGCTATTAGCACTGAATAGCAATGATTCTCTTCCATGAAAGCTATTTAACTCCAAAAACATATTTAATGATGGTGTGCATACAAATAAGCTGTATTTTCAGCAGTATTCTATACCTCTTTTCTGCATTGATCAGCTGTAGTACATTCTGAGTACTTCTGTATATCATTGAAAGGAGAGATTTTACTGCATTTGAAAGATAAGCGTTTACATTTTTAGGTCCTTACATTTCTTTTCCAAGGTTTCTTTGATCTAGATGTGGTGAGGTGGAGGAAAAAAAGAAAGTCTCAGAGAGCAATGATATTCAGAATATCAGTGTCTGAAAATATTGCCTCAGATTGGTAGGCTTACTCAGGCAGAACAAATGAGAACCAAAAATGCAGATCCCATCAGTAAGTCTGTGCTTTGCATCTCCCTGAAACAGGGAGCATTAATAGATCCCATGTTACTCTGATTAGCTAAATCTGAAAAGCAAGCCTTTCCAGCTGAAGAGTTAGAGGTATGTGCTTTAACAGTCATAAGAGATGCAAGAAACTTGGGCAGTGAAATAAAGGTACATTCAAAAGGCGTCAAAAGATTTATTTGTGAATATGTTGTGTCTAGGTGTTGGAATTTCTCTCCTCACAAGGATTCTAGGATAGGAAATGATTTGATGGTAATGCTCAGTTTGGTCTCATCTTGAGAGCAATGAATGATTTCCTGCTGCCCCCCATTCCTTGAGCACCTTTGAGATAAGTGCTGCCCCCCAGCCCCTTTCCGTTCTGCAGACTTGGAAACTGAGGCAGAGTGATTTAGGTTCAAAACATTTACGGAAGAATGGATCTTCTTTAGTGGACTGTAAGCCTGAAGAGACTCTATTAATAGAAAAAACAAAATGCAAGAAAATCTTTGCATCTATTCCTACCTGACTGAGGCTATAGTTAGCTTCAAAGGTCTGACATCTGAGGAAAGTGATGACACGAAGAAACTATTCAGCAYGGAAGATCACGTAGAGATCAAGAGAATTGGAAACAAGTCAGCAGAATTAATATCGCTAAAGAAAGACTTGTAGAGGAGAAAATGGAAGATAAGTTGGAAACTGTGTCTAATATAAAAGGTTTTAGGAGCAGTAGGCATGAAGGTGAGAGCTGAAGGAGGAACCAAAAGGAACAGTTAAGCCCATAAATACGTGATGATGACTGTAGCAGGATGTGAAGTAGAAGAGAAGTTGGATTTTATAGGACTGAATGAGGAGTAATTCATGAATTTCTGCAGAAGGTAATGATGAAGAGAAGCATGACATCACTGACAAAGTGAGGCTACTTCTAGCATTTATGTGATCAGATCAGCAGAAATGTATTTATACTGGAGCTGTTCTGCTGTTAAGGCTAACATTTCTCCTAGTAAGAATATTTGTGTKTTTGATTGGTGCTGATTTCAGTAKAAGCTATTTTTCTGAGTGAAATTCTGCGTTGTTGCTCTTAGAACCGAGTCTCATYTGTGAATGTTTCTAGCTCTTCTAAGTTGTGAAGAAGATAGTCCTTCCTTTCTCAATCAGTATGCTGCTGATTTGCCTGGCCTATGGCTAGGCAGACTGAAAAAAAATATACTGAAGTCTGAACTTCAGCATTCATCTTTATAGCAAGTGCCAGGGCTTCCTTGCCTGTGTCCATCCGTTTCCGTGCCAGGACTTCCATTGAAAACAAAAACTTGAACGTAATTCAGAGCCTTGTAATAAAACATGTTGTGTGGTTAACCTTTAATACAATTCAACATTAAAAAAATAGTTTGCATCTTTTGCTGGTAAATTACTACATAAATATTTAGATTAGGTGTGAATAGGAATGTGGCATTATTTATGTCTCCATATTTCTTTGGCATTTCAGATGCATGGTTGTTTTGCTCCTTAATAAATGCAGGCATTAAAAGAACAAGCACACACAAAGTGCTAATTTTAAAGCTTTTCAGCTCTGGGAGAGAAATCTCCCCATGTTTTGTTAAAACTGTTTGTCATCTCCTTTTGCATGATAGAGAGAAATCATTTAAAACACTTGCAGTTGCATTAAGCTCTTTTATTTCTGTTGGTTGTCACAGAGTGATACATCTCACCTGCTAATGCAGATTGGTAGCAGAGCTACCTGTCAGATCTGAAGATGTTTTGGTGCTGTCTTTTTCCTCTTACTTTAGAGGCAAATATTGTTATGCCATTACTGCTTTTAATTTTTGCCCTTATCTTGCATCAGTTCTCTCTCACCATCGTCTTTGGCCAGAGAAGATGGGCAATATATGAAATGCCTTACTGGTGAAAACTGTAAACACATGTTCCTTCTTCTGGTCTAGTATAGACCAGACTATTAGGGAGACAGACCTCAAAGCTCAGTTACCATTAGGTAAGCATTGCCATTACGAAGCACAAAAGTTCAGCATATTGTTCTGAAGTAAGAGCATGAGAAGCTCTTATAGAAGCATTTTGTCCAAGATGCATGAATTCTGCACAGACTTCTGTGAAAACCACCTCCTTCTCTGCAGCTCAGCTTTCCCTTTATCCACTGTGTCTTCCATTGTAAAATGAATATACAAGGACAATAAATCCATTGATACTTGTAAAGCTACTCAGATACTGCAACAATGGAACTTCCTAGATATTAACCAAGTTTCCATTTGAAATGTAAAAAGCATGGGTGTTTCCTTGGTGTCTTGAAATTAAGAAAAGGTCTTGAGCAGCTATGCTGCAGTATTGCTTCTAAATTAATCCTGCAATTCAAAATTTAATTCTGTAGGGGCTATCACTCATCCATGGTCTCCAGTGTTTACCAATGAGGAAACCTCACTTACTGAATGTTGATACTTTTATGCTGTGGATTTAGCAGAAGTATCAGTTGCAACCTGTGGGATTTTGTATTCTAGTTCACTGATGCAGAACAATTTTCTGTCTGTCTTTGTGGAAGTTGAAAAAAAAACAAGTAGCTCTCTATTTTTTTTTTTAATTATTCCTGGTCCTCTATTTGAAAGCCAGACATATATAGGGCCCTTGCAAGGTGTTCGTGTAGACTAGTTTTTCTCTCTTACTTGTTGGCAAGAAACAAACATGCCCATATGTTTTGATGCAGAAGGATATCTTGGTGACCTATTGGTCTGGAAAATACTCATTTTTTTGTCTTTTATACTCCTCTAATGTATAATGTTTCTTTTTTTCTCCATTTCCAGTATCTTTGGTTAGATGGCTAATAAATTTATTTTAATCTTGGCAACATATTCTACAAAGAGGCCTTTTCCCTAATTGACTTGACTGAAGTCTTCTAGGCGTCCATTGTGAGCCTTCCATTATCTGCAGATCTCCTGGATYATAAAATATTTTTTTGGTCTTCAAGGAGAGTGGCTTTATGCATGGAAGGATCTGWCTGTAATTCTGACTGTATCCAATAACTAAAGAATTTACCAAAGAACTATTTACTTACTCAAATATTAACCCAATGAGAGAAGGATATCTGAAAGTCTCAATTACTAACTACTGGTAACTGTCTTTATGCAAACTCTTTTCAGATTTTTTTTTCTCTTCTGATTAGCACTTCAGAGTTTACTCCAGAAGATAATAATTTTGAAATTAAAGGGCCTGCAGAATTGATGCCTGGAAGGGTATTGTTTAAGTCTGTTTCTTTAAGAGAAATGGAGAACTCTACTGGGGGGGGGAAAAAATGTAGTTATAGAGAAGGGGTTCTCTCTCTCTCTCTCTCTTTCTGTCTCCCTCCCTCCCTCTCCCTCTCTCTCCCACTGCTGTATCAGACTTCTCTGGTGCATGCATATCCAGATGGATATCTTGGCATGCCTCATGTGAGAAGCTGAGATGTCCTACAGAATGCCAGCTATTCTTCTGGGGTAATAAACATGACGATATAAGGATGAAAAGGGTGTTGTTCTCCTTCCAGGAGATTGCACTTCCAGAGCTCATGAAATTTGTTTTTACCTGAGGGCATGTAAGCTTCCAGAATATCTAAAGTAAATGTCAATCGGTTGCTGTCACTATGGAAATAGGCCTTTCCTGGCAAGATTCTTTTTTAAAAACAGAACTAGTCAGCCAGAGTAAGCATCTTTTTCTCCTTGAATAACAGGAAATTTTTTAGAATTGTGCACTGGGCTCCTGGAAGTTAGTCTTTGCTATGGATACTTCCCAGTAGAATCATTCCAGGTTATTTGTTTTCTTTTCTTTTTTGCCTATTTTTTTCCCTATATAATATTAAGGCACGTTGCGCTGATCTGTCCTGGTATGTTTACAGATGCAAGTGCATTTAATCTTGGACAATGTGTATAACACAGCTTCCTTCTGTTTCCTGGATTCTKAGAAGTTTAAAATGCCTGTTAATCTGAGGAGCAGTGATTCTTGATTCCATATTCCCACTTTATMTACTTCTGATTTTTTTTAATTGGAAGGACAAAGTAATATCATAATTCTTTAGATTTGGAAGGTAGAAGTTTTCTGTTTTACAATATGTGGATGTGTCATCTTTTGGTCTGGGTGTGAGGGAGCTGAATCTTGGAATACAGTTATTACAAAGAGACAACCACTAGGAAAAAGCAGCAGAACACACCCTGTTTCAGACAATACTGTTTGAGACCTTAGTGCTGTAAATGATGTAGAAATGTGCATGTATTAATGAGGGGTATAATAGGTTTCAGCGAAAGTGGGAGATAAGATGTGTTAATCTTGTATATTAAATAGTCCTACAACAATGAACCTTATAATGAGGCTGTTATTAAATCTTTTCTTCACTGGCTTCAGTTCAGTGTAACCAGTGCTTTTCAGTTTGGTATGTTTGAGGCCAGCTTTTACAAGAAAGGACTAACTTTCTGAGGCCTTTGATTGCAATTCTGAAATACTTACTTAATTAGAGATGTGTGCAGCACATGTGATAGAAAAGACAATTGTTGCAGCATTCTGCAACGGGATTGGGAAAAATACCTCTTTAAAAATTGGTATTAATGGGGTTGGGAAAGCACCTCTTTTAGTATTAATGCTTGTACCRAATTTGATTTGTCTACCTTTTTGAAAAAGCAGTATTGCATTTCTCTTGTCAACACTGCTGCAAACAGATTGCATTGTAACAAGGTTAGAAAGACTGTAAAATAGCAATAGTTTTAAAAGAAAAATCTAGAATGATCTGTGGTTTTTTTTTTTACATTGTCTGTGCTGTTCTAGTTGTAACACTCAGCAGTTCCCGTAAGAAGAGCAAGATTTCTTGCTTGTTTTTTTGTTGTTGCTATCTTGATCCAGCAACATTACAGATTTTCATTTTGCCACTTGCACCGTTTGCAGATACTCAGATTAAAATCTACTTGCTGCTCTTATCATAAAAAAAAAAAAATCTGAAATAGCCAATCCTGATGTAGATTGTGTAAGATACAGAGAGGCAACCATACGGAGAAGAAGCAAACAAAGCAATTATCTATACTGGTCAGGTTTCCTTTCCATTAAGGATCTGAACTAGGAATCTCTCCTTGTGAGAGCAGTGGGAGCTGCCCACTTGGTTGAAGGAGAGTCTGCTTTTCTCTGTCAGCATTATTCCCATTTGAGGCCCGTAAGAAAAAGGCTCGATGCAAGACATCGAGTATATAAAATTAAGAGTGATGATTGATTGTTTCCTGCAAGGAAGCAACAAGACAGACACCACTGCGTATTCTCAGGTGATCCCCATTCTGATAGCAACCAAGACCAAACCTGATTAGCTTCATTATAAAACAAGYTGATGTTTTGTGATCTTACATTCTCATTCTCTGCAAAGCAGACACCTTTTTGATTTACTATGCATGCTCTTTAATTGAGATGGAGATGCTGTAGCTCTGCTTTCGGTGGCTTCAGGTATTATATTCAGTTTCTTTTTTCTCTTCATCCCCCTTTTCTCCACACGTCTGACTCTGAGCTCACATTTTATCCTGTTAAATAACTCCTCTTACTATGTCTAAACATAGCAGCCTGAGCATCCTTTCTCAGATGCCTTAGTTCTCACATAGCCTAAAAGCACCTTATCTCTCCCCAGGCTTCTGAAAGGTGCTGTGTTGTCAAATTAGAGTAAAGAACATGGCTATTTTAGTACCAAATGGTATTAGCAYGACAAATAGCTTTACTGTAAACAGTAACAGTGACTACTGAAAAAGCTTTTTAATTCTCACTAAGGCCTGCAAATAAAACAGCAAGTATTTCCAATGAGAGGTATTTAAAGAAGTGCTGCGACGGAATCTGTGGATGGAGGGGAGTGTAATTTGAGGCAGAATGGCAGCAGGAGGGTTGCTCGGCTGATTTTCATGTTTCAAAGGGATATGTTAGATACCTCTATATAACAAAAACTCTCGAGATTAGACTAGCACTCTGTGCAAGTTTAGTTAAGAGAGCTGTAATATCCAGTAAGGTCACTAGGTGGAGCGTCAGGTTCATTTTTCCTGAGTCTCTGGCTGACCAGTGCTTTTGTCGGCTTTGCGGATGCACATATGGTAGAATATTATCATTTTATGGTTACAATTATGAGCAATTTGATAGAAAATGAAAGCTAAATTATGCAGTGTTCCTTTTATTTCCTTTTATTTGTTTAATTTTTCATTCTAAATATGTAAAAGGAAAAAATAGCACTCTCTGTGTAGATGGTGATAGGTGTAATACCTTGTTTTTTGCTTCATATTTTGATACAGCATAGGTTGTGATTATTTTCTGTTRTACGAGATGAAATATGTCATGGTGTTCTCAGAGACTGGGACTCTTTTGCACAGGAATTGTATATGGACAAATCTCCAGGCTTCCTTTTTCGATAAGAAATAGCTTATACTTACCAATTGATGGATAAATACRTAAGTTCCTTAATAGTTGCCATCTAACAAAATGGCAAAGGAAATTCTTAGATTATGAAAATAGCTATAGACTTTGGCAAAGCAACCCTAAAAGGAATAGGTATGTTCTGACCAAACTTTTGTCAGTGAGGAAATCTCCTGCCATCACAGTTCTTAAGCCAAAAGTAAAATCTTGTTATGGCACATGCCAGGACCAGTAACTTGATGATCTGAGTGGTCTGTATTTGGTGTATTCAAGTTCTT